>NC_050455.1:38078038-38448172 GCF_903995425.1 Onychomys torridus
GCAGGCTGTCAGTTTACTCTCAAATATAAAAGTGAATCAATATTGAAGTCATATCCTTAAAAGAGGAGTGTTTCTTACCATGATGGTGTTATTTCAAAGCATTAAGGATTTAAGCTGACTCGTCAGTTAAGTCTTCCAATCTATGTTCAGTCTGCATCTACAGACATCAACAGACATTTCTAGGAAAATTTCCAAATCAAATCAATTTCGACAAATCAATTTCAACCAGCCATGAATCAGATACTATGCTAGGTCCTGGCACTTAGATTTTTACCTAGGTGCCACACTGCTAAAGATTTAGCAAGAGAAACAGATAAAGGGAGAATAAAGAATACTTGGTCCCTAGCTGGTGGCACAGTTCGGGAAGGTTTAGGATGTGTAGCTTAGCTGGAGGAAGTGTGTTACTGGATCTGGCCATTCCCAGTTATCTCAGCTTGAGCTTTTGATTCAAGATATGGTCTTCTTTTCCAGCCACCATTCCTGCCACCTGCTGCCTCTTCTGTATCGCAAACTCTAACCCTCAGAAACTGTAACCCTGATAACATCATTCTTCTATAAGTTACCTTGGTCATATTTTATCACAGAAATAGAAATGTAAGTAATACAGAAGATAGAAAATCACTTTTTAATGGCAGAAGGGCTTCTTGGTCAGAAATGTGCAAATAATTTTAGGTGGGAGTCAAAAATCTTCATGTCTAGGATTAGATTCCTATTAAATTAATGGCCCTATTGAATTAATGTCTCAAGTATTTCAGTGATAGGTTGACTCTGAACATATCACTACCCGCCATCCTACAACGAGCTTTTAGGTATCATCACTTAATTTGAAGGAAGGTATTAACTATGAAATCCACGTGTCTAGAGAAAAACAAGGGGCCGCTATGCCCCAGTAGAGTGTAAGACACAGGACAAGGTCAGAAGCAAACAGTCACTTCTGAATATGTTCAGAAGCTGGGGCTCCATCTCCACGTCAAGAATGCTAAGAAGATGTTTATTTTGTAACAAAGAAAAACTCAAGGGAGATAGATTGGTGCTGGCAAGAATTGATTTTTATTTCCAACTGAAATTTTCAGTAGAGGAGAACTTTCACATTCAATAAATCTGTACCCAGTACCAGTCTATTGAGTCAGAAGTAGAGCCAATTTCCATTCAGCCAGATATGCAAGGAGTCATGTGCAGAAAGCAGAATGAGCAGGATGCACTGCCACTTCATTCCAAAGCTGTCTAGGAACCATAGAGTATGTTTCCCTGGCCAACTGTCTGACTAATCAGCACACGACCTTATATTTCTTATTGGGGGGGGGGGGGAATAAATTGGTCAGGCAGACAAAAATACCTGATTTGCATGCTAGCTAAATTAGCAATGATACTCTGGATTTAAATCAGTCTCATAAGTTTTTCAGCATGAAGTTATAGTATTCCCACATCTTCCCAGTCATACTAAACCAATGGGGTAAACTTCAGCCTGGGAGAAACTTATCTGCAAAATATACCCTAGTGAGGACCTTCTCTAAGCATCATGCCTCCCACTATTCTGGCCATAGCTAACTAAACCAAAGATTGATTCTCAAATCACAGTGAACTACAGAGGGCTTACGAACAAATAAAGGACTAAAATATGGAGTCAGACATTTTGCAAGGCAATTCAATGTAACAATTTCAAAAGGAGTTAACAGATGTGGAGATAGAAGCCAGGAGGTAACAGAGAAAGCATAACAGCAGAAGTCATCAGTACATGGAAACCATCAAATAGAGGAGAGTCAGGAACTATTGTTCAGTAGTGAATGGAAGACAGAAAGCACCAAAGGCATCATAGCATTGGAAGCTGGGGCTACAGGCATGGGGACTTGTTTTCAGTTGTAGAGACAATTTCTCACCTCCTTTTTCCTTCCCAGAATCCCTCACTAGCTGAGATAGCTGAATATGTTTTGTTGCTTGGCAGACGTCCTCCTTTGATTTTATTATTTTATGATATTTGTGTTTTAATTTTACACATCAGCCATGGGTTCCCCTGTTCTCCCTCTCCCACCCCCCACCTCCACCTTCCCCCCATCCCCTCCCCTCCATTCCCATCTCCTCCAGGGCCAAGACTCCCCTGGGGATTAACCTCAACCTGGTGGATTCAGTACAGGCAGGTCCAGTCCCCTCCTTCCAGGCTGAGCAAAGTGTCCCTGTGTAAGCCCAAGGTTCCAAACAGCCAGCTCATGCACTAAGGACAGGTCTGGGTCCCACTGTCTGGATGCCTCCCAAACAGTGCAAGCTATTCAGTTGTCTCACATACCCAGAGGCCTGATCCAGTTGGGGGCTCCATTATTTATTTATTATGTATACAGTGTTATGCCTGCATGTATGCCTGCAGGCCAGAAGAGGGCACCAGATCTCATTACAGATGGTTGTGAGCCACCATGTGGTTGGTTGCTGGGAATTGGACTCAGGACATCTGGAAAAGCAGCCACTGCTCTTAACCACTGAGCCATCTCTCTAGTCCCATGAGTCATCTCTCCAGCTCCATGAGCCATCTCTCCAGCCTCACTCCTTTGAACTTTTTTTAAAGATATATATGGAGGGTTTAAAAAGACTGATGAAACACTGAAACATGGCCATGAAGATGGCTCAGTTAATGAAGCGCTTGCTGTATAACCTTGAGGACCTGAGTTCAATATTCAGCATTCATATAAAAAGAAACAAAACAAAACAAAAAGCAGGAGGGGAATCCTGGGGCTTGTTAGACAGCCTAATCTAGTCAAATTGGCAAGTGCTATGTTTGGTGGTAAACCTTTTCTCAAAGTCTATGATGGAGAGGGACAGAAAGACTGAAGGAGAAAGTTGATGTCAACCTCTGGACTCCACACAGATGAACACACATGCAAAGAAAGTAAAGATGAATAAAATCATTTCACAGAATCTTACACTAAAGTTTTATTTTTGAGCAAAAACTTCCTTAATAGCTTTTGAACTAAGTTAATTTTACAAATATACAAGGAAATAAAAGTAAAGTTCAGAAGTAAATACCTCTCATAAATAGAAAATCATTGCTTGCCATATATTCTGAAAACAAAGCAAAATAATCCAATTGTTTCATTTTTCTAATCCTTGAGACATATGACTTATGATGGGTTTTATCACTGTTGATTTAATATGGCTTATATCTCTCCCCAAGGTTCAGTAATTTGATCCATATATAATCATTCAGCTCAATTTAATCTTGTCCTAACATAAAACTCTTCTGTTCTCATTTCTGTCACCAACTGAAGCCCTTATCACCAGCTGAAGAACTCATTGTTACTGAAATATTCAATAAAAGCCTAATCTGTTCTGAGTCCCGAAGTAACCGCTCCTCTCACTCAAAAGCGTAAAAAGAGATGTTTCTGCAATCAAAATGATATTTGAAAAATGAGAAGAGAACTGCTTACCACTATCTAAGGAGATAGGCTAAACATAGGCTAGTTTAAGAGATTGAAGATTTATCCTGGAGCATGGCATAGGCTGTATGTGAGGATGCTTTCCAAACTAAAAGCATTTCTAGTTACTTAGGGTGAAGTAGAAAATTCGTATAGAGCTGTAGTCCCTGTGGACTATTTGACTAGGGAATCTTCCTCATGAATCTGAGTGTTGACATGGGATTAGGATGGCAGAACAGATGGGACTATTTTAGACTGCAATGCACAAGCAAGGCCAAGCTCTCCTCCAGGTACAGGGCTCAGGATGGAAAGAACAAAGAAACAAACACAGTTAGCAGTGCACTTCCTAGGACTTGAGCCCACGAGTACTGAAGATCAAGACAATGTCCGTAAATGTTCCAAGCTATTTAGGAAAGGTCTCAACCAAACACAAAGAGCTATAAGCAACTGAATAAAAAGCTAGGAGAGGAAAAAGGTGGACCTTCCCAGGGAAGAGCACATCAATTGGGTATTCAGTGACAGTCAGGCCTGAAAACATATACATAAAGTAATGTTATATGGACTCAACATGTTATATTTATAAGTGTGTGTGCAAATACATATATGCATCACAACTGGTGAAAAAAGAGGCAATAAATTTGAAAGAAAGCAGGAAGGGGTATATGAAAGGGTTTGAAGGGAAGAATTAGAAAGGAAAAATGTTCTAACTAAAATATAATATCAAAAGCAAAAAGCAAAATATTTTTTAAACATATATATACAAATAATACTAAATGAACTCATAATACTAAATGGACTCCTACTAATAATATAAATGGGCTCATCGTGTGTGTGTGTGTGTGTGTGTGTGTGTGTGTGTGTGTGTGTGTGTAATAATAACTAAAGAAAAAGACCATGAGTTTGGGGTGTGGGGAGAGAAATGCAGGAGGAACTGGATGGTAGAGAGGAAGGAATGGGAAGTGATGTAATATTTTAATTAAAATCATTTTTAAAATATGGTTTAGATACTGAACTACTACCAGCAATAGGATCTCTAAGAAGACTACCAATACAAGGAATTATCAGAGTAGGCCCGCCTGATTCTGTTGGAATGCGGCAAAGGACAAATAAATGATTGTGGACTGGGATAGATTTTTAAATGATCAGAGACAAAAATTAAGCTGCATGTTGAACATATGGCCTCAGTGTTTGGAAAATGAATGCAAGATGTGAAGAGATGGTGCACATTGAGAGAGGAAACTATCATTTTTCAAATCATCAGAGCATTAGCCTATTGGAACTGGACACAAGAGAGAACAGTGTGGACTCCACCCTGCCTTCCTAGAAAGGGTGGTGACATGGATTCAGCAGTGCTGACATGTTCACACACTGGCTGCATTCAAGTGCCTATGTTGTTTGCTAATTGGGTCCAGTAAAAGCTCACATTCATGTGATCAGTCACCAGAGAGGCACAGAGAAGATCTAGAGGGTAAAAGAAAATGTCATAGCACAGGATAAGACAGTGGTTTACTAAGAGTGTACATGTGTGGTCCATACATGAGACTCACATAGCATATCTAGAGGTCCTAGGACCTTCTGGTCAGGGATATATAATATGCTATCTGTGATAAGCATTTAGCATTAATTCTGATAACTGTTTCCTGTAAACTACATTTTAATACACTATTGATGCCCCAAATCCTCCTGTCTTCCCTGAGATGTGCTTCTTTACACTATTTAAAACTAGACTAGTATGTTCACTTCTGTGTTTCTATATTTGACACCCTTTTTAGACATGACCTCAGTCTGACCTCAAACTCACCATGTATCCAAGGATGATTTTGAGCTTTGATCCTCCTGCCTCTAGCTCACATGTGCTAAAATTGCAGGCATGTACCACTCTGCCCTGTTTATGGGCTTCATATGCTTGTGGCAAGCACTTGACCCAACTGTGCTACATCTGAATGCCCTGTGTTTGATTTTACACCTCAGATCTAGTACTGTATTAAAAGCAGATGCAATATAAAGAACCCAAGCTAAATAACTGTGGTTCAACACTACATGTCAGCTAAATTACCCATATTGTTTAGACTTTATATAGAAATTCGAGGAGGACTCACCTTCTGCATTGGAAGCCAGCCTCCATGCTGGGCCCCTGAGCCCTGGTTCTTCTTTCTCTTCTCCTCCATTAAAATCCTGTAGAGATAACATTCTTACTAGGATCATAAACACTTGTATCTCAGCCTATGTTTCTACATGTGTATTTATGGTAAATTTGTGTTCATCACTCCCAAATAAGCATTCTGTACAAATAAGTGGAACCTTTTAAAGGTACTGTTGAATGGTATTGATTTTTTTCTCTTCTCAGTTTCAACTTTATTATCTAAAGTAAACTATTCAATCTATTATTAAAGCTTTTGGGGCTATAGAACAACATAAACTTTTTACATAAAAAGTATAGTTATATTACAAAGGATTATGTAAGTCAAGAAATAAAAGCATAAACATGAGCTCCCAACTACCAAAGAGCCGTTTTTCTGTTTTCATAATCCACAGCAATATACCCTAAAAACTTCAAGTCTAAGGGCTTGGCATGTTGTTTCATGGACAATTACTTGTCTGCCATGATCAGGTCCTGGGTTCACTGCCTGGTACTGAAAACCAAAGCATAAATCAGAAATCCCCATTCCACTAGTTGTATCACATGAATTCTTTTAACATGAAAAAGAACATCTAATAAACCTATATACAGAAAGTTCAGTGTGTTTAATATTATGACCTCTTGATCAATAAAATATTTGCCAAAAGAAACCTACTCATCAGAAGTTAATAAATATATTTAAATGTTTTATTTCAATGTCTATAAAGTCCCAGTGCAGAAATCATTTTTATGTATGTGTAGCCTCCACTCAAGTAAGTACAAACATAATTCAAGGACATTTGATTATTAGGTTACTGAAATATGGTATATTAATTTGTGTATCCATTGCTGAATTTTTGTTTTGGGAGACTGAACCAGCCATTTCCTATAACCAGGCAAGACTTCCAGTGGAGGGACTAGGACACCAACCCAGCTATAAACCCTTCGACCGACAATTTGTCCTGCCTACAAGATGTGTTGGGGTAAAGACGGTGCAGAAATTGTGCGAGTGATCAACTAATGACTGGGCCAGCTGGAGACCTATACCCTGAGAGGCAGCTCACCCCTGAGGGCCAAGACCCAGAATCGGGTTACCCAGAGATCTAGGATAGAACCAAACATAAATGGAAAAGAAAGAACAGTCTGTGAAATGATTCCTAATGATATTCTGCTGTACTCATAGATTGGTCCAACTGTTATCAGAAAGGGTTAACACAAAAACTGATGGAAACAGGGGCAGAGACCCACAGCCAAGCATTAGGCTAAGCTCTGAAAATCCTGCAGAAGAGGGAGAAGAAAGATTGTAGGAGACAGTGAGGTCAAAGACACGCCAAGAAAACCCACAGGGCCAACTAACCTGAACTCATAGGTGCTCACGAAGACTGAACTGACAACCAAGGAGCCTGCATGGGACTGACCTAGGCACTCTGCATATATGTGACAGTTGTGTAACTTGGTCTTCTTGTGAGACTCCCAACAGTAACAGGGTCAGGGGGGATGTCTCTGACTCCTGCTTTGAGGATCCTTTCCTCCTACTGGATTGTTTCATCCAACCTTAATAAAATAGGAGGGGCCTAGCCTCACTGCAACTTGGTATACCATTGCTGGTTGATATCCATGGAAAGTCTGGATGTGCCCAAAGAGAAACAGAAGAGGAGAGATAGATGGGGGGAGAGGAGGTCAGGGGAAGCAACTGAGAGGAAAGAAGGAAAGGGGAACTTCGGTTGGAATGTAAAAACAAAGCAAAAAATAATTAAAAATAAAAGGCTGTCTAGGTAGTACCCACTCCTCTAATTTGCCACAGAACTCCAGAAGAGGATCCAAGAAAGCAATCTAACCTGCTCAGGGGACATACCTACCTGCCTGTAGATCTTCCCATTAAATAGTATTCCTGCTATGGACAAAGTGAAGGTTGGGTCCTCAGCACTTTCTCATCCAGGGCCCAACCAGATTATTTCCCTTCTTGGCTGTGGTATCACTTTACCCCTCTCTCACACGGGGCTGTTGTCTAGCACAAGGATGATCAGTGTTTTCAGTGTGAGCCAGACAAGCAGCACAAAACAAGAAAGATTAGGAAGTGAAGATCTGTTCCTACAGGTTAAGACTTAAGCCTTAGGAAAACACCCTCTACTGACTCAGTTACCCCCTCACCTTTCCAGTTCATGTCTCCTCAGCTTCTCTAGAAGCAGTTGTGCCTACCTTCTTCCCTCAGGAAACATTCTCCCATTTCAGAAGTGCCACAGCACCTATTGTCTCCTGCAAATTGCAGTGAGTTCATTATCAGCCAGAGGTCCCAGTCGGTTTTATTTGCCCGGAGCTCTGAGTCCACAGAGATGAACTTTAGCATCATAAATGTGTGAAAGGGAACAACATATGGTCTGGTTTGAATTGACTCTCCATTAGTGAAGAGAGTGGCTGAATACACACATGGACAATGGCCAGCCCATATGCAACAAGAGAACCCTTGCGGTCCTCAGTAATGAGTCAGGAAAGCAGCCAGGAGGCCAGTCTGCTGTGTCAGGTCTGTAAGATGTCAGCTCACGATCTCCAAGAAACTCTTCAAGAAGCGAAACAGCATCTCTAGTAAAAACTGGTCCCAAACAGCCAAAATTTGATTAAAAATTGGCAACATCCCTGGTTTTGATCCCCACTTCCAACTTGGGCCTAAGCAGAACAAGCCAAATATTCACCCCTAGGCAGTCACACAGAATGCCTCGCTTCTAGTTAGTGTACAGCTTCCCCATGCCAGCTGCCTCCAGCAGGGCACATCTGAAGCCTGCTCTTTTTCCCACTATTAGGCTTCCTACCCTTCTCGCCTTGGCAGTCCCTGCCAGGCACAAGTGACTCTCTCACCGTGTCAATCACTGGGTAAACAGCCTCTGCTCGCTCTTGCTTGCTCTTTATTATTTCCACAGAGGTCGATACTGTTTCTCCCCTAACTACGGACAGGCGCCTCTCATCCTAACAAGGATTAATTGATTGTTTTAAATTAACATATTATCCCAGGGATACTCAGACGACTCGGACATGAAGAAAGCATGGCCCTCCTTGTGATTGTTAAGCTGATTTCTTGAGAACCTTGAGAGATATGTGGCATTGTTTTGGCTACTCATTCCTGCTGTTATTAGCAGGTGCCCACGTGTCAGCTAAGAATGGTTCTATCTGAGTCAACCAGCACAGATGGCAAAATCTTCTGTGTGTGTGTGGGGGGGGGGGGGGGAGCTAGCGTTTGTTTTTTTGTTTGTTTGTTTGTTTTTTACTTTTTCCCAGTTTGATAACAAAGGACATACAAAAGCAATGCAAACCAATACAGAAAAGGAGGATGTACTTCAAGAAATCAACTCTGAAAAGCACAGAAGGAAGAGATTTACTCAGAAGACTCTCATACAAATGAGATTGCTTATAATCAATTACTTGTAATATCATGGAATTTGTGAAGTGGGAGCAAGAGTTAAACATCTCAAGTGTTGCTATCATTTGAAGTCATTTGCCAACTCAGAGAGAGAGAGAGAGAGAGAGAGAGAGAGAGAGTTTCTATTATTTGAAGTCATGGGAGGGGCAGAAAGTTCACAAGGTATTTCTGAAAACATTTGCTGAACAGAAAAACATACATTTCTAAATTATTTAAATTATGTGCTTCACGGGGCTTTCAAAATAAGCATGCTAATACACATGGTTTTTACAATTCAAAAAAAGTCCATAGAGGTTTCATAAGAATTATGAACAGTCTCTAAGAAAATGAATGACCTAGCTGCTTCCTCATGGCCTAGTGTGAAGAGACCTTTGCACATGATAAGTGCAGCCAGGATAGAGCAGGAAGCAACTGTGAAAGGTAGAGGGGTCTGTCTCTCACCCTGGGCAGCAGCATGAACCTAGTACTCAGATGCCCCTTGGGCTCTTCACTAAGCATCCCCATAGTAGGAGAGAACCATGTGTCCTTACGTGAACATCATCAATGACTGACAGCTGTGAGATGACTATGTATTTTTCCAGGTAGTAGAGGGTATAGAAAAGGCTTATGCAACAACTCACCAGGCTCAGAGAAATACTCACAGAGAAACTTGTAGAAAACCTCAAGTAAGATTGGTCTCCAAACAGATTAAAAACTCAGAACAAGAGTATTTATTACCTTCCCTGGGTTCCTCACTGTTTTCTTCAAGGGTGATATGTTTTAAGAAAATACTAGTTATAGCTACATATTTTTATTTTCTGTGGGACTGTTCTGAAATTTTAAGAGTATTTATTTACTTTTATTTTGCATGAGTGGTTGGACTGCATGTGTGTCTTACCAGTGTCCACGCAGTACCAATGGACCCCAGAAGGGGTCACTGTGATCCTCTGGCTCTGGAGTTGCAGGTGGTTGTTAGGTACCACGTGTGTTCTGAGAGTCAAACATGTCCTCCAGAAGACCAACCAGTGCTGTTAAATCCTGAGCCATTTCTCCAGCCCCTACTTTGAATTTTTAAAATGAAGGGGATTGTCCTTTTCTTTTCCTATTATCTATCTCCCAGTATCATCTAGCATTCTGTCTTCCAATACTGCCAGACTGTTACAGGAAATAAAAGACATCCATAGCCAAAGAGGAGGCTGAAGAGAGGTGCAGCCAGGTCTTATTATCCCCTGTTTTCCAGATCTTGCTGCAAACCATCAAAGGAGTGGTAGTGAGGCCAGAGCAACACAGACACCAAGACCAGGCCTGCCTTTCTTTGGCACAGGCTGGGAAAGTCTGTAGGCTTGTAGAAGTAACTTGGCATGTTATTCCATACCACATCCAGCACGGAACAGGGATGAGGTGTCACTGACAGATGGAGATGGCAAGGCAGATGAGGCTGAGGTTCAGCTTCTGGCTCCCCTCCAGTTTTATAGGGTTTCAGGAGCTTGTGGAGTTCCGCATGCCTGGCAGGGAGCAGACAGAGGAAATAAGACAACTACTGGATTGGCACAGAGTGGGAGTCGGAAGACAGTGTCGCAGTATATGGGGATTTCTTGGTGAATAGAAATTGACCAGAATCTCAGATTCTGGGGGTCCATAACTGCACACATTTCTAGCAATCCTTGTGGTATGAAATAAGACTCCATGTGTATCAGCCTGATCAAAACCAAAGGATCCAGCGGCTATATAATGGATGAGAATGCTTCCTGCACGCTCTCTGCAAGGTGGCATGTGGCCCTCTCTTCATGCATGGCAACTAGCCATCTTCCAGCATCGATGGGAGGAGAGAGAAATTGAATGTTAAGCACTTACCTGCAAGAGGATGCCACACAAAAGACATGATCAAGGGGAGAATCCCCCTCTTCTGTCTCCTCCGCCCAAGGAGAAAATATACATACATCCATGGAGAGAAATCTCACACAAAAGATGCATTGCCTGCAGGAAGACAGAGTTCCCTGTCGTTTCCAAGTTCATTCCGTAAATTTATAATTTAAGACTTTTAAAATTGTGTGTGTGTGTGTGTGTGTGTGTGTGTGTGTGAAGCCTTAAGCATATTGTGTCTGTCTGAGTTAGGGTTTCTATTGTTGTGGTAAAAATACCATGACCAAAAGCAACTTGGAAAGGAAAGAGTTTATTTCTGCTTAAGATGTAGCCCAGTGGTTATGAATACATACAACACCCTTGGTTCAATCATCAGCATTACAAAAAACAAAAACAAACAAACAAAAAAAAAAAAAACAGCTATTATCAATGATTTCTTTGTTGTGTGACTCTGGTCCTGGGAAAAGTAAACAGATGTCTATCTACCCCAGATAGGGAATTTACAACAGACTGGTATGGATACCACCAAAGTCCAACGTGGTGAACTAATGAGTTTTCGTGAGGTTATTTACAGGAGTCTAGGTGAGGGTTTATACTGACAGGAATATAAATGACTCAAAGACAATCACACTGCCAAAATCGCACCCCAGTGTGGGTCATACACCTCTCAAACACTGGAAAGCTGAAGTTCAATGTACAACCTGCAGGCAGTTCAACCGGTTGGACAGTGTCTTTTTCTCAGCATTTCAGCTTGTCTCTGCCTCTTCCAGGCAGCTTGGATTGTCTACAAATGTATCACAAGGGTCCTGGCTGCTTATATAGCCTTGGTTAGGGAGCAGCCTAGTGCATTTAGGTCAATTTCTGGGACTTCTTGAAGCTTCTGAGCTATTTTTATATGAACCTTAAAAAGCCTCAATTTAAAATATCCTGAATCTAAAGGAGCTTCCTCCCAAGATAGAATGTGTTACCTTGAAGGCAATTGCTGCATAACATCTTTGACCTCGGAACTGTAACCCCTGTCCTGTCAGTACTTCCCATTCTCATGGTGAGGTAGGTTTTGCCATCTCTACTCCAGTTCCAGACTTGAAACATGGAAATGTGTTCAATCGCATCAAAAGAATATCAGTAATTCCCAGAAGACAGCCAGTGTCAGGTGCAATAACACTGCCTGTTGTGTGATATTTTGTTTGTGTTCTGACAAATATAATCTTACCTGGAGATCAGAGGGCAGAGCTAGCCACTAGTTAACCATAGAGGCCAGGACGTGGTGGCTCATGCCTTTAATCCCAGCACTCCAGAGGCAGAGAAAGGAAGTGATAAGGCAGGGCAGAGATGGGATCTCGAACCTTTTGGTCAAAGGATCCAGAGAGGTAGGAAGTCACTAGAGGCTGCTCCTCTGCTTCTCTGATCTTTCAGGGTATTACCCCAATATTTGACTCCTGGTTTTTATTGTTAAGACTAATTAGGTCTATGCTTCAACGGGCCATTTACACAATAGATACAAGACTCTGATAAGGATGTCTCTCACATATAAGGTAGGGGACACAGGGTGTAGTGGTAACTATAAAATAAAGTTGTGCATTTACACAAATCATTGTCTGGATCTGGTAACTGAGCGCATTCTACTGCGCTTTGTCTTTTGGCATGGAGATGGATTAAAATCCATTCATTATATAATTATAGAAGCATCAACCAATAGCAATCAAGTTATTTTCTTGTTCAGCTGCATAGGCATTTTTCATGTGTCTTACACTAAAGAGTAATGAAAAACGGCATAAAGGAAATTTAAATGTCAGATAAACAATAGTTTTTTTTTTCTCTTTTTAGTGACCCAACTTCACTAAGTTGGCATTTTATAAAATAAATCAAATCAGATACACAGAGTTACTAATATTAATCAGCACCACTGACCTTGTAAGTTTTTATAAATTCTGCTGAAATAATTGCTAGGAAAACACACACACACACACACACACACACACACACACACACACACACACTATTATAAGCAAAATTCCTTGTAAAAGCACAAAGGAATCCACCAGATCCCCCCCAAAATCTTCCCACTGTGCTCACTAGTCAAAATTCTATCCATAACACTAAATCTAAAACTCTCATTCCCAGGGATGTCTGGTCTCCACATCTTAAACTGTCTCTTAACAGCTGAGCCATCTCTCCAGCCATTAATATCTTCTTTCAAAAAGTAATAAAACCAGAACTGGGGAGGCTTCTGGGTAGGAAGACAGAGTGGAAGTTGACTCTGAGTCAGCATGTGAAATAGTCAGAATCAGAAAAGAATATACTCTGTTTCAGAGGATAAGAACTTGGGGACCACAAGGGAAGGAAAAGTATGCTGGAGAAGAACAGATTCAAAGCTAAGAAAGCCAAATATAGCTATGGCCACAAAGCTCACTGTTGTTGAGAAAGGAGCAGAAACCACTTCTAAAAGCAATTTGTTTTCTCCTGGCTGAGTACTACTCAGAATTGAGCTTTCAAGAGTAGGCCTACCCTCTGGAGCCAGAGCACACAGACAAACCAGTAAATGCACAAGTCACAGCATAGAAACACAAGAACACATGTGACAAGCCATGACAACATGACTCCCCCAAATGATCTTGAACCCTCAACATCTGAACCCACAGATACTGAAATGGGTAAAATGTCAGATGAAGATTTCAAAAGTTTTCTGGCAAAAATGATCAGTAATCTGAAAAGACAAAAACAAATGATGACTTCTAGGACCCAGAGAAGAAAGCCAGCAGCATAGAAGGAAAAGCTGGCAAAATGAATAACACAGAAAATCAGTAAATATGGATTAAAACAATCGACAAAGGGAAACTGAGGTTTCTGGCAAAAAAAAAAAATATGTCTTAGTTAGTGTTTCTTTGCTGTGAAGAGACACCAAGACCACAGCAACTCTTATAAAAGGAAGAATTTAATTGGGTCTTGCTTACAGTTTCAGAGGTTTAATCCCATTATCAGCATGGTGGGAAGCATGGTGGCATGCAGGCAGACATGATGCTAGAGAAGTAGCTGAGAGTTCTCCATCAGGATCCACAGGCAGCAGAAGGACAGTCTGAGCTTAGAATGGGCTGTTTGATAGCCCACTCCCAGTAACACTCCCTGGTGACCAAGTACTCAAATCTATGAGCCCATGGGGGTCCATTCTCATTTAAACCACCACATATTAAAAATGGAATTTTCATATATTCATAAAAAATACAGTAGAAAGCATCATCAATATACCTGACTATACAGAAGAAAGAATTTCAGGGATGATATAAAAGGTTGATAAAATGCTATATTCAAACATCAATAAGGAAAACAAATAAATGAATGTGACCACAAAATCCAAGAATGCTATATGATCAAGAGTCCAAGCCCAGGAATTCATGGAGTAGGAGAAGGAGCAGAAGAAGAGATACTATACACAGAGCAGGAACAACAACAACCCCAGTGAAGACAGCAGAGGAGAAGGTATTTCTTGGGAGGAACACATGAACATAGGAGAGCTAGGAAGGAATTCAAAATGACTGATGTGGTAAGCTAGCAAACATCTTATAATGGTAGGAAAGAAAGTAAAGAACAAAATAAATTTCAAGTGATTAGAAAAGCAGCCAACAAAATTACAGGAATTTGTAAATATCTGTCAATAGTAATCTGAAAAACAGAAGGTCTCAACTCAACCCAATGGATATTCAGACTAGCTAACTGATTTAAGATACTAGGTATCTCTACTGTCTCCAAGACATGTGCCTTACTAGAAAAGAACCAGCAATCTGAGAGTCCAATTACAAAGGACAATCTAACAAGCAAATAGCTGAAAATAGGCTGTGTAGTTGTCTGACCTCCAATAAAGTAGACTTCAAATCAAAGTTAATCAGAAAAGATATATTGGATTTTATAACACATTAGTTACGATCAGTGTCACAAAATAGTAAGAGAAAAAAAAAACAGTGAAGTAACAACAATTGTAAATATAGATCTGCCCATTGTTGCTGTTCCCAATTTCATAAAACAAAAACAAATAGACATAAAGGCTTAGAGAGGTCCAGATATAATGGTCATGTGTGACTTAAGCACCCCACCTGTTATTCAAGATAGGTCATCCAAACTAAAAGTCAATGCAAAAATCCCAGTTAAACTGCACCATGAACCAATTGGACTTAGCAGATATTTACAGAGTATTCTACCCAATGGGTGTAGAATACTCATTCTTCTTAGCAGCTCATGAAACTTTCTCTAAAACAGACCCTATTTCAGGTCACAAGTCAAGCCTTACCAAATATAAAAGAATCAACATAATTTCTTGTATCCTGTCAGCTCACAGTGCAATAAAACTAGACACCAATACATGCATTCATATATTATATATACATATATATATATGTATATATACATATTCTTAAAATAAAAGCAATACAAATAGGAATAAGACTCAAATTATCCCAATTTGCAGAGCACATTCACGCCTACACTGGAAAGAACCTGACAGCACCACCAGAAATCTTAGTCTTGATAAACACTTTCAGCAAAGTAGCAGGAGACAAAGGCAACATAAAAATGGGTAAGTTTTCTATATATCAATCATAAATTTGTCAAAAAAGAAAAAGAAATTAGAGGGAAAAAGATCCCATTGCTGTTAGCTTCAAAATAACTAAGTGAAAATACCTAGGAATAAACCTAACCAAGGTGGTAAAAGATCTCTGCTGTCAAAAGCGGTAGACAGTGGGACAGGTCTTCAACGTCCTCTCTCAGCCCCGCCTTGTAGGCGTGACCATTACTGAAGCCTCAATGAGGGTTGGAACTTCCAGGCCAAGGCTGGAATGGCTACCCACTACATCTCCCCCTTTTGTCTAAATAAGAAGGTTCTAACCATGGTTAGGAACTAAAAAAGATTCTGTAGGATGGAAAGACCTCCCATGCTCATGGGCTGGCAGAATAAAGACAGGGAAAACGGCTATATTATCAAGGTGATCTACACATTCAACTCTCTCCCTATGAAAACTGCAACATTGTTGCAGAACCAGAATAAACAACCCAGAAGCTCATTAGGTAGCACAAAGGATCCCAAATAGCCGATGTAAATCTTAGCAGAAGGAGCAACATTAAAAGTATAACAATGCCTAATTTCAAGTTATAGTATAGACGTATAACAAAAACAGAGCAGAGACACAAAGCTGCTCTGTAGATCAATAGAATAGAATGGAGGGCCTTGAGACAAACCCACAAAGCTACAGGCACTTAGTTTTTGACAGAGCTGTCAAAAAATGCACACAGGGAAAAGAAAGGCCCTTTTGGAAATGCTCCTGGGTAGAAACCCCGTGTCCACATGTAAAGAAATGAAGCCGCCATGTCCCCATCTCTCACCCTGCACAAAAATCAATTCAAAACAGATCAAAGGCCATAATGTAAGACGTGAAACTTTGCAACTGATGAAGGAAAACACAGATAAATCACTTCAAGGCATAAGCACAGGCAAGGAGGATTTTTTCCAGCATAAGCAGTAACTCCCACAACTGACAAGTGGAATTATCTAAAATTAAAAAGTTACCCCAGAGAACAGGAAACCATCACCAGAGAGAAGAGACACTTAGAGAAGGGGGAACAGTCTTTGCCAACTACACATCAGATATATGAAGAATGGCAAAGATAAATAGCCCCCCCCCCCTTGAAAAAAATCTAAATCACCAACTCGATAAATATGCTATGGACTGAACAAACAGTGCCTCAAAAGAAGAAATACAAATAAATGGTGAATACATTCCCGAAAAAAGCTTTCAGCAATCTTAGCCATCCAAGAGATGCCAATTAAAACTGCTTTGATATTTGCCTTCATCATCTTTCTATTGCCATGAAGAGGTACCATTACCAAGCCCACTGGTTTTTTTTATTTTTAACTTTTTATTGATTTTTTTGTGAGTTTCACATCATGTATACTGATCCCACTCATCTCTCCATCCCTTCACTTCTACCTTTTGCCATTGCAACCTCCCACCAAAAACAGAATTTTAAAGTAAAATCAAAAAACGTCCCCCAAAAAAATCCCAAGAAAAACAAAACAAACAAATAAACAAATCTCAGCATGGAAGGTGTAGTGTGGCCCAGTGAGTCACACAGTGTACCTCCAGTCCATACATCTGTACTTGTGTTTGTTGCAATGAGTCATTGGTCTGGTTTGAGGCCTCTGACTTCTACTACACCCTCCATACTGGGCCCTCACTGGGACTCCTCCTGGAGGTCCTATTGTTGGCCTTGTGTCAGTGGAGATCCTGTAGCTTTGGATTTGTAGGTTTGTCCTCTTCACATGCTCCAGCAGTTCATGCATGAGGTTGGTGTTGGGGTGCGCTACCTCCTAGTCTTAGTTCTAGGCCTGGTGGTCGCTGGGTTGGTCAGCCTGCCAGCTTCTCTTACCTTCACCAGTCAGGCAAGCTCTCTACTGCTGCCCCAGCTAGCTCACACAATGCAACAGACAGCAAGGAAGGGGCCAATGCTTCTGCTCTCATGCCCTCGGATCCAGCTCACCGGTACTCATATCATCATGGCCAGTTCTATACTGTTTTGCCCAGGCATGGTACAGGGCCCTCTTCCAATTGCTGCACTTGGTGAGGGGCAGGACCAGCTCTTCAGGTCTCACTCCTCCAAGGTCGGCTCTCCTGCCTGTGGAAGATGGCAAGGGGTTGGAGGGGAGGGCATATTTCCCTTACGCTTGCCATCTCATGGCATACTAGAGAGGGCAGGAACAGCTCTCCTGCTTTCACACCCATTCTCCTGCCCGGTTCACCGGCACCCTGCCATCTCTGGTGTGCTGCCCAGGCAAGGTGCCTTGCCTGCTCTCCCGGGTGCTGCAGCTGGTGGGGGGCAGGGCCAGTTCTTCCACCCTCGTGGCCCAGGGGCCAGCTCTCTCACCTGCCACAGTTGGCAAAGGGCATGGAGAGAGGAAGGGCATGTTTTTCCTCACCCATGCCACCACATAGCAGATAAGGGGTGACAGGGTCAGTCCTCCTGCTCACCTGCTCCCCCACCAACAGGGTCAGCTCTATTTGCTTCCCTGGGCGAGGTGCAGGACCTGCTATTCCAAGTGCTGCTGCCAGTAGGAGCAGGGCTAATTCTCCCAGCTCTTCCACCTGCTACAGGTGGCAAGGAGTGGGGGAGCGGGGAGATCATCTCTGCTGTGCCCACTCCACAGTATGGTAGATGAAGGGTGGGGCCAGATCTCCCACAAGCATTTGCAGCACCAGATCACCTGCGCCTCTGTGCTCTACTACGCTGCCTGCCAAGCTCACTCTTATCAGAGAAAGCATTTAATAAGGAGCTGGTTTATAGTTTCAGAGATTTAGTTCATTATCATCATCGCAGAAAGCATGGGGGCATACAGATAGACACTGGAACAGTAGCTGAGAGCTATATCCTGATCCATATGCTGAGAGAGACTCTGGGCTTGGAAACGGCTTTTGAAACCCCAAAGCCCCCCCTCAGCAATACACATCCTGCAACAAGGCCACATCTACTAATCTTTCTAATCTTTTTAAATAGTACCACTCCCTGATGACTAAGCCTTCATATATGAAGGACATTCTTAATCAAACCACCACAATGTTCCTCAGCCCAGTCAAATTGCTATTACATTAAAAAAAAAAAAAAAAGACAACCAATGCTGATAAGGATGTGGGGAAAGAGTAACTTTTATTTAGCACTGGCAATAATGTAAACCTCTACAGCCGCTGTGAAAATAAGTATGGAAATTCTTCCAAAATCAAACTAGAACTATGATATGACTCACCGATGTCATTTTGGGTTGTATATCCAGCAGACTCTAAGTCAATTTGCCACAGATACTTGCACCTCCATATTTATAGATGCACTATTCACAGCACCCAGGAAACGGAATCTACCTAGATGTCTATCAAATGACAAATGGGTAAAGGAAATGTGGGCCACACATACAGTGTTGTAATTGGCCATGATATTAGCGGGACAATAGAACTGGAAATCATGTTATGTTGAATAAGTCAGACTCGAAAACACAATTGCCCCATTTTTTTTTCTCCCGTATGTGGAATCTGGATTTTAAACTGTGTATATGAGTATGGCTACAGATGTATCTATTCATATTTCCATGTCATACTGCAAAGGAGGGAAGGGAAGGAGGCAGACAGAACAGACTTGAAAACAGGTTCAGGGGAAGCAGGGAACGACCCTCCCAGAGGAAGGGAGGATGGCAGTGGGGGAGGGGAGAATGAGGAAAACTAAATGCTACACATTTGCATAATGCAATAGTGAACCCACTGGTTTGTATGCTAACCTAAGATTAGTAATGAAAAATAGAAAATTCTCACAAAAACCAGAACTGGACAAATATTTATCACCCTGAGATTCCTAGTACTGAGATACTCTGGTAAACTTTGTGATACACAAAGATACTTGTCTACCAACAAGGGGTTTTCAAAGAATTAAACTGTTTTTAAATGGCAGTAATTACTTATGCTGGAGACAGTTCACCACTAATGGAGCATAATCTCAAGACACAACTGCACATTCTTAGAAATGTGAGCCAAAATTAATCAATCTATCTAATTTCTACAAGAGGAGTGAGGAGAATTCTCTGAAGGCCACCCTTTATCATGAGGCTATAAGTTTAAAGCAGCAGAAAATTGGAAAGAAATGTATTAAAGGGCTGAAAATTATCCTCAAATTAAAACATTTACAACCTAAAGCTGTAATTAGGGCAAAGGTAAAGGCAGGAGGCTCACAAAACCATCCTGGCTGCTCTTGAGTACTTGGATTCTGCCTTTTCTAATTAATTAGCTTGCTTCCATTGTTAATTATGGGGGTTCCCAAGGTTTGGTGAGGTCTCTTTTGCATTTTCCCTTGCCTACTATTTTACCCATTAACCCATATATATGATCTCAACAATTCAAATAGACAGTAAGGTTCTATGAATTCTAAGCCCTGGGCTAAGCACTTGTGGATGTAGCTACAAATATCACTGCCTATTTCCTATCTGAGGTTCTTAGAAAGAAAATACCCCCATAGATGCTTATGCTTGAATGTGTGCTCTCCAGTGAGTGGAACTGTTTGAGACGGACTAGGATTAGGAAGTATAGACTTTTTGGAGGAGACTCACACTGGAGGTGGTCTTTGAAGTTTCAAAAACCCATACCAGGCCCAGTGTCCCTTTCCTTTTTTTACCTGCTGCTTGTAGATAGGGATGGAAAGCTCTCAGCTACTGCTCCCATGCCATGCCTGTTTGCTTCCTGCCGTGGTAATCATAGACTAACCCTCTAAAATCGTAAGTGATCCCCCAATTAAGTGCTTTAAGAGTTGTCTTGGTCATGGTGTCTCTTCACAGTAACTAAGACACCTTCTTATCCCTTCTTACCAATCCCATCAAAATGCAACTTAGAAGATGACTAAAGAGGGAGACATGGATGTCTCATGGAGCTCCACCACAGATGAGCTGCACAGTGCTTATGCAGGTCATAGACCCTTCCCAAAGTAAAACAATAATGCTGAACCAGCTATAAGGCAGCAAGCCTGTGATCCATCAGACAAATCCAACCTGGAGGCAGATTTGCTTGGCTTGTACAATGACTTAGAAATATGCAAAGCTATGTAAAGATCTGACTTTCAGCCTGGGGATAATTGACTATGGCCAAGCAGCAGTTACACCATTAGGAAAGGCCTGTATTACTGCCTACAGTCCCCAACAATCCCTAGTATATGGTTAGTGTTCCCCTTTCCCCAGCTGATTTATATAATTTACTTCTTATGAAGAAAGTCATTCCTATTAGCAGCTGAATTTAATTCTACCTAAGAGAAGCAGACTATCTGCTCCAGTTGGCCCATCATTTTGGTAACCCCATTCATATTCATCTCTGCCTCTCAAGCCGACATATTCTTTCTTATCACTGGGATGGGAATAGATTTTCACAGAACAGGTAAAAGCAAAAGTTGCAAGGCAGACTTGGTGCAGGAAGGGAGAGGGAGCTGGAAGCCAACTAAGAAAGAGATGGTCACAGAATGGAGAGGACTTTAGTTGCTTCTCAATTTCCTATGAAGACATTTGGTTTTGTTTTGGCCTTTCAGCCCAGAATTAACCGTACAAAAGAATAGAGCTTAGGGAACAATGATTTCAATTCTAATTAAAATTAAAGTAACTAAGCTTAAAAGGTGTACTATGTAATATAAGCATAGATTGGAAACTTCCCTACAGGCTATCTTAGTATTCCTAGGAGATGTTAGGCTGTTCCTGAATTTGGAGTACATATTGAACTTCCACACAATGCCTAGAACCAACCCTCATTCTTGCATGGTCCAGAATCTGTGGGAAAAGATGCCTAAGCCTCATCTCTGTTCATTTCAGTAGTGCAATCTGTCCCCATTGGGTTCCTACTGTTGTGATAAATACTACAACCAAAGTGACTTGGGAGAGAAAAGCTTTATTTCAGCTCACAGTTCCTAGTCTACCATGAATGAAAGTCAAGTCAGGAACTCAAGGCAGGAACCTGGAGGCAGAGACTGAAGCAGAGGTCATGGAGGAACACAGCTTATTGCCTCACTCCTCCTTGCTTTCTCAGCCTGCTTTCTTATACAACTCAGGACCACCTGTCTCTGCATGGGATTGCCCCTAGGAGGCTGGGTCCTCCCACATCAAGCAGGAATCAAGAAAATGACCCATAGGCTTGCCTACAGGTCAATTTAATGGAGGCATTTTCTCAATTGAGATTTCTTCTTTCCAGACAACACTGGCTTGCATCAAGTTGAAAAAAGAAAACAGGTCTTGCCCTGTTTTGTCTATATCTCACATCTAAGGTTACCTCTAATTTCTCAGAAAACCTTGAGAACTCACTGGCAAACAGTGGGGCTGCCTTGCTGCTACCTGTCCTCTGTTCTCTGAACTCTGATCTCATTGCAGTAAAGTCTATTACAGAAACCTCTGTCATCATCACTTGCTTTTAAAGAGCAGCCTCGGTTCCTTTCCAATAAAGCAGTAAAGGTCACCAACAAAGAAACCAAAGTGACCTAGCAATATCTAAAATGGAAAAAGCAAAACTAAATAGCTACTGACCTTAATATTTTTATGTATCTCAGGGTCAGCTTAATGATATTCCTGGAAGTCTCCTGCTTTGAGTTATTAAAGATATAAAAGGGTTTGTAAAACGTTAAACCTTCCTGAAATGCTCATGGTGAAAAAGATAATTCTATATTTTGAGATTTCATCTAGACTAGAAACCTACATCAGGGTAAAACATGGACGGAAATAAAGCCAATGGGGGAAATAAGAAAATGGATGGAGACTATCACAGACCCAGGCCTCAGGAAGTATCATGGAGGTTGTCAGTAAGCTGCCAAGTCCAGCTATTAGACTGAAACTCTCAGTCAAGACTCTAATTACTCACATTACATTAGTTAAGCTTTTACAAAACCAAGGTAAAGAAAAATCTAATGTAAACTTGTTTAAGCAGATCAAGAATAGACTGGCTAAGGGTTGTCTTAAGCTATGGATTCAAATGATGTCACCAGATTGCCATTTGTCTCTCTCTGCATTGTTTTGTTTCCCTTCACATTACACCTTCTTTTTAAATACATCCTGTCAACATCTCATATATGACTGCTGAAGCCATAGACCCTGCAGCTCCTTTGACTTCAGCACGCAAAACTAAAGCATGTTTGTTACTTTAGTAGAGTGAATAAAGGTGTGTTCCCTTTCCTTATCTACCAGAATCTTCTTCTGTCACAGGTCACCTTGAGCCAAGGACAAGGGTTTCTAGAATATGAATGATGGAATCTAGTCATGCACCCCACTCTGCATGTGGGGAAGGGTTGGGATGTAGTGCTAAGAAAGAAAAACAGGGGCAGAGTATCTGTAAATAAATGTTCACTCTGCAAAGACACTGAATCTTGATTCTGGGTGAAAGAAAGATAAGGATATCCATAAGAGTGAGATTAAAAGAAAAAAAACAAACTTAATTAAAATAGTTAAGAAGGTTCAATCCTAGTTGTTGCAATAGCCATCATCAGACTTGGGTGAAACTGTAACCTCCAGCCCCAATGCTTGCCATCACCCTTCTATAGCAAGAGGGGCTTCTGAAGGCAGAGACTGATAAGATCCTACTGAAGGGTGGATTGAAGTTGGGTCCCAGAAAGAGAAAGAGTGGCTTCCTCCAGTTTTTATAAACCTCTGTGTGTTCATTTCTGTCGAAAAAAAATATGGGTATGAGCAGGAGTGGCCAGCAGTTTCTCAGCTTTCCTTACCTTAGAATCATTCCAAAGGAAAGTTCTATCCAGGATCATAAAATTGTAAATCTATCAAGCTGGGGCAAAGCTGCACAATAGCAGGCAGAAGGATTAGGCCGACTGAGTAGAACAACCAAATTCCTCACTTTCTGCCAGTACTCACAGTTCCAAGGCCTGTGAGAGAAGGGACTGGTCTGTGTGTCAGCTGGGGGCTGCCTAATGGATGGTGACAGCCTGACGCCTCTCCTGGAGAGCCTTGTGACAGGTCTGGATACTTGAAACCCAGAGCTGCCAGAGGCAAGGTTCCAAACAGCTACTGCCAGGCATGGGCAAAGCAGACTCCTGTGAACAGGCAGCATGAGAAGTCCCAAGAGCTGCAGATGAAGGGGCCAAGAAAGCGATGACTTGTGTTCTGATCCTGATTCCCACAAAAAGGGCAAATCTAGTATAAGCAAGCAAATGCATTATAACCCCGCCCCCAACAGTGCTTTCAAGAGAGCTCTCAGGGAGTGTCACGCCCCAGCATTTGTCCCAACTAGAACTTCTGTCTTTGCTTGAGTGTGAGTCCATTTCCCAGCTCTCCCCAGTATATGACAAGGCTGGCCCTTCTTCCAATCAGTTACTGCTGACTATGCGCCATCCCACACTTTCTACACGAACTCTATGGCTCTAATAACTTATTTTTAAAATAGTAATCTCCTGCCAAGTAGATTTGTGTTTTTATCCCTAGCATGACTTGAAAAACAGAATAGCCTTATTCTAAATATGAGTACATATGCCATTGTAGAACATACTGGTATCCCTTGTCTAAATAGTAATTTCCTGACATGCTTAAGGCTGAATCTGTTTTCAAAATCCCTTGTAAATTCAAATTATTTAAGAATACATTAATTAAAACATTAAGGCATGTATTGGCATTTAATTTTAATGTGTTTATATATCATACCACCACCAAATAAATGTCATTTTTCACTTAAGACAGAAACAGAAAATTAAGTCCACACCTGCACAATACTTAGAGAAGTAACTTTCCTTACTGTTTACCTAAATTAGAAGACCACCCTCTGAATTTTCTCCCCTGTTCTGTGATGATTTTTAATCTTTTTCTTTTGGACATGGTAACTGGCACTGGCCTCTCAGGTCATCCCTGAGAGATGAGCATCAAGTCACATTTGTTGTCAGTACCACCTCAACCCAATCAAGTCATCAGGCAACTGAGAATCACACCTACATGCCATGCCACATACCTACAGGGTCCTTCTCAGTTCGTGATGCACCCTGCCCCTTGATTCTTCAAAACCTGTTGGCAGTTGCTTCTCCAGTTCAAGAGACTCCATTGCTCCATCATCAACTAGACCTACTGTGTGCTCCCCAAGTGCTCCCTTCCTATGTGCTTCATCTCTTCATTTCATCTGCCTGTCAACATATTCTTTGTGACCTCTGCTAGACCGGACAGAGGCACCTGACTTGTACTTGTTTGCCAGTGACAAAACGTTAGAGGATGTCAAGTGCCATCTAACTGAATAGATTTTTCTTGATCCCCTGAAGTTTGGCTGCTGTGTGGCCAACTTCAGACAATGAATGCTACCTTTTCTGGGCATGCTGCTATATTTTGATTTGTAAAGTAGCTATTAAATAATTGTTTCATTTTGTTTTGTTTTTATATTCTCAGGTAATTGAAAATGGGAATGCAGTCATCATATTGTGTGCTTATACATGTCATATTTCTGTTATATTTATTATTTGTTTACATGTGTCTTTGTCTGAGTGGTTGTATGCCACATGTATGCAGGTGCCTACAGAAGCCTGAAGAAGACATCAGATCCCCTGAGACTGGAGTTATGGGTCATTGTGAGCAACCCAATATGAGTATTAGGAACTGAACCCTGGTCCTCTGCAAAAGGCAAGTGTTCTTAACTGCTAAGCCATCTCTCCAGCCCAAAGCATGCAATATTTCTAAGTTTGTCAAGGCAAGCATCATTTTCCTGTGCAGGCTATAAACAAATATATTAGTTTGTCTCTGATTTCCAAACAACAGAACTTTCCCAATACACAAAAAAGCATTCTCAGACTTTATCACTAAAAAAATTCTCCTGCTTCAAATGACAGCCTTGCTTCTCATGTGCTAGACATTTATTTTGAACTTTATCTTAAAAATAAATACAAATGTACTTAATGAAGTCTCTGCTTTCTTAAACATGTGTATATACTTGTAATACATACAGTGGGTACATACATGGCATTTTACAATGGGGAACAGCTCACTATCAAGCATGGAGTCTGATGGGCATGGTAGCACATGCCTGTAGCCTCAGTATTTGCAAGGCTGAGGCAGGAGGATCATTTAAGCCAGGTTCAAGAGTAGCTGAGGAACAAAGCAAGATGTTTTGCAAAAATCTGTTAATATTTGACTCTCTGGTTTCATATAGATCCTTCCTTTATGTATTTACATGCTAGTCCTGGGTTCTCAACCTGTGGGTTTGACCCCCTTGGGAGCTCTAACCATTTTTATACAAGAGTCACCCAAGACCATCAGAAAACACAGATATTTACACTATGATTCATAACAGTAGCAAAATTACAGTGATGAAGTAGCAAGGGAAATAATTTTATGTTTGGAGGTCATCACAACATGAGGAACTTTATTAAAGAGTTGAAGCATTAGGAAGGTTGAGGACCACTGCTCTAATCTGAATATAGATGTAGACCAAGATTAATAACTTTCAGAAGACAATCTTATCATGTTGTCAATTGGGTTAACACAAATATGACTGACCAACTTCACTTCCTTTGGCTTCCTTTAAAAAGTACCCTATTTTCTTTTTCTATGAGTTCATGATGAAGCAGCACAGTTATATTTCCAAGAGAATGTTGTGAAGGTAAAAAGCTTTCTTTCATCAGTATTTTTAAAGGAAAACAGCAATTCTCAGCTTCCTAAAATAAAATGAAATGGTATGATTTCTATTCCTAAGTCCACTAAAGTAAATACATCAAATCTATATACTAAGCTTCAACATACATCCATATCTATAATTAGGAATATCAATGTCAATACAAACTTATTTTATTTTTATTTATTTACTTTGTTCTCTGCCCTACTATACCTTTCAAAAGAAAAATAACCATAAAATACTTAAAGGTCATATTGCTGACTTGATACTTTTTTGGTGCCTAGTAATTAGGAAATTTTAGGTCAATTAAGGTTGCCAAGCAGACAATAGTATCCAAAGATACTATTCTAATGAGAATTTGACAACCCTTTTCACAAAAGTCTTAAAATTAAAAAAAAAAAAAGTGCCGACTGACCACAAAGCATATCTCTTAAAAAGGAAGGAACAGTTTTCATTTATTGTACAGTCAAGTTTTACAAGGCAGGAGTATGAAAAGAAGCTTGTCAGTGTGGTGGTGTGGGAAGGAAGGAAGGCCACTTGTCAGAAGGCAGACTTCAAATTAGGGGATCACAGTCCCAGAAGACTCCACACATCCTTGTTGGCCTCATGATGTCCTTGCATGTTGGACACATCCCCTTTGCAGGAAACAGGAGAAGAGAGGGACAAAAGCCCCTTTGAAAAACATGATCAAGGGGTCCCCAGAGGATTCCCGAGCTCTCGAAACAAGCTTCATGGCAACAGCTTGACTCTGCTTCCTGCTTTGGCGTAGGCTGCTAGAATATGAATGAGTTGTGTGGCACTGGGGCTGTTTGCAAGTTCATGCTAAAATTTGATTCCCCAATCCAAGAATACCATTGATGCAGAATTAAATCAGAATTGTCTTTTAAAGTGCCCTACAAAAGAGATTGGTGAATTAGAGCAATGAGCACCTTTGTCCTGACAAGTGGTTCCATGCAGGAAGACACAACACAGACCCCATCATCCCTCCTGGGAGTAGCTGAAGATCTCTCTCACCAGGGCCATAACCATCAGGCAATGTCATGCATTACATAAGGAAATCCCTTCTCAGGTGAGAAATCCATCGTCCATGTTATATTGTTACTATGTTGTTTACCATTTGTTTGAGATTTTCAATAATATCATTGATGGATAATTCTCTTTCCATTCCTAGCAGTTTGGGTATGCTTTACTTCCATGAGGGACATATCCTAAACATAAACTTGATGACATATCATCTGTAGAAAATGTATGAAGCAGCTTAACATTGTTTTATATAAAATATAATACAGATGCCCACAAAGGTGTCCTATGGCACATCTGATGTGTGGCTATCACTACTAACTTCCTCAGGTCTGTGTCTAGCCATTGTCAGACACACCAATTAACAATGCCTTAGAGAGAAAGAGATATGTAGTTTTGCTTTTAAAAGCTAATGTCCAGTCGCTTGCTTATTCTTTATTACAGAGGTCAGCTTAAGCAACCTTCTTGTTCATTAGTCCCCAGCACCATGTATGTCTACAACGATTTTTCACAGCACCAACTTGACACAGCTCATAAACCAGATTAACCTTCTTCCCTATTTAGGAACTGTAGTGTTGATCACGTGGCTTCGGACCTTTAATCTCCACTCCCATTTAATCAAGTGTATTACATATTTAATTTTTAAAGTATACTTATTAATTATTAGTAGGGAGGCACATGTGGAAGTCAGGGAATGACTTGTGGGAGTCGGTTCTCTCCTTCCACCATTTGAATCACAGAAATGGAACTCAGGGCTTGGCAGCTAGTGCCTTGACTGAGTAAGACATCTCACCAGTTTTTGTTTTTGTTTTTTAGGTTTTTTAGGTTCTTTGTTAAGTTAGTTACTAAAATAGAACCACTTCTTTTGAATATCACTGGGAAGCTAGTGATGGCAGCCACTCACTAGTAGTCCCTCATAATAGAATGTATCCTGCAACCTGCCCTTGCCTGGAAAAGGGAACCATATGTGTTCAAGAGCATGAGTTCCACTGGATAGTGCTCTTGCCTAGTTGACAATAATGCACACCCACAGCTTCATTCAGGGCTGTGCTATTTTGAAGTGTGTTTACATGGCACATGGTGTTGCAATTCCTGGAACATAGCTGAGAGACCATGAGACAAATCAAGTGCTTCTGTGTGTGGACAAGTTCATATGTCACATGAAACATGTCCTGAGCTTTTGTCCTCTAATTGCTGGCTAGAGACTTTCTTCTTTGGATATTAACTAAATATAAATTTTGATTCCAAATACTGTTCTGCAACATAGACGTGAGGGGAACTTACCAAGACATTATGCAAAGTGAGTGTTTCGTTAATGAGTGTGGAGTGTGGGTTCCAGCTGCAGCCTACAGAAGACTAATCATCACCATCTGGCAAAGTTTTCCTTCTCAGAAGAAGTGTGGGCAGGTTTTCTTAGATGGCCTCTTTAAAGAAAGGCCTATCCTAGTCCCCAGTGGCATGTGTGTGTTTTCATGCGGAATGAAATGGATTCTGCAAATGGAGTGAGTGTTGCATTGGTTGACTTTAAAACAAGGTTCTTTTGGACTCTTTGAGTAGGTCCCATATTTGGCTGTTTTTGCTCTTTGTTCTTTTGGGGGTCCTTCCACCAACCTTCCAAATAAGTCACACATGGAACTTATTTTTACTTACAAATGCCTGGTCTTAGCTTGGCTTATTTCTAACCAGCTTTTCTTAACTTAAATTATCCCATCTACCTTTTGCCTCTGAGCTTTTCTTCTTTTCTACTTCAGTAATCTTACTTTCACTCTTACTCCGTGGCTGGCTGTGTAGCTGGGTGGCTGGCCCCCTAGCATCCTCCTCTCCTTGTTCTCTTGTTCTTTCTTCCTTCTTCTCATATCTCCTCTTCTATTTATTCTGTCTGCCTATTCTTTCTCCTGCCTTGCTATTGGCCAGTTCTTTATTAGACCATCAGATGTTTTAAACAGGCACAGTAACACAGCTTCCCAGAGTTAAACAGATGAAACATAAGAGAATGCAACACATCTTTGCATCATCAAACAAATATTCCACAATATAAACAAATGTAACACACCTTAAAATAATATTCTACAACAAGGCCCAATATGAGCCTTACAAAGCAGGCTAAAAAAAATTTTTTTTAATCAGGTAGCAAAAGAGGTAAAGAAAGAAGCGGTCCAAAAGGTCTGAATTAGGAAGACCTGGGCACCATAAGGAAAATGCAGGGGGCTTTTGGAGCAGAGAGCAAACCCAGTTGGTGATTTTATCCCTGCACTGCAAAGATAGGTTGTGCTAACTGAATAAGCCTGAAAAATCATCCAGAGACACTCTACATGAGCCCACCCTGGCAGATCCGAAGCTGAGAACCCATCTAAACAAAGAGACTCCGAAGACTTCCGATCTACAGAATTATGGACGTTTTCTGAAGCCCACAGGGTTGTCATAATTTGTTATGGCAGCAATAAAAAGCACTCACCACCACCATCCTCTGTGGGGAAAAGAAAATGGTGCTTCCTTCACTCTCCTGGGAACAGCTGGAGGGTGCTGGGCCCTGTGTAGAACTGCAGAGAATTCTAGCCTCTTTTTGTCCCCACTCTGTGTGTTGGGCTCAGAGATTACATTGTGTCTCTGTGTGAATATGAAAAGTTCACATACAGCACCATGTATCTATCTGCTTTCTTTTGTGTAAGAAGGTAAACAAAACTTAATGCAAGGGTGTGTTACCAGGTCAGCAAGGGGTGAGTCTGAGATGATTGGGTTATTTAAGAGAGCATTCTGCAACATGGCTTTTCCTTTGGAATGTTTGATGGTGGTGTTTAAGATGATACTTTTGAAATAAAATCCCCCCCCCCAATGATGACTTGAGCCCTGTCACTCAATGGAGAGAATCAGCAGAGCCTGTTGGATTATTTGGAATTGATATTCTCTAGGGGGCATTTTGGTTATTGTTTTCATTCTTTCTTGCTTCTACCAGAAAGGAAAGAAAACATGATGCTCTCTTTGAAATGCCAAAGGAGCACAAGTTGCTTTATTCCAATAAAAAAAAAATGTGTCCACAAAGTGGGGCAGGGGTGGGAGAGCTAACACAGGAAGGCTACTTGAGGAATAGCGGAAATGAAGATTGTAACCTAACCAGTCAGAAGTGGAGAGCTGTCCAGATGTTGAAGGGAATGGGCTGTATTCTGGGCCCTTCAACTCAAATGCCTAAAGGCAGAAAAGTTAAAACAACCCAGGAAATGTGGAGGCCGCTAGCAGGGTGCATCCATCTGTCTGTACACATAATTAAGAATCTGTGAGAAAACGTTCTTTTAGGAAAGAAGGATATAAAATCTTGTTCTTTACAATATATGCTTTTAATGGTTTCTTTTTAAGGATTTTTTTCTGATTCAGAATGTAGGGTAAGCATCTTTTTAAGACCCACACAGAATTGCCTTGTTTAAGGTACTGCTTGGCATTGGCAGGAGGGGTAGGAGTAACTCTGTATCTATAGTCTGACCTATCCCTTACTATACAAAGAACATTTCCCCATTTCTCGGGATTTGTATCAGTTTACCAATATCTCCCACTTTCATCAGATCTCATACCCAAAATCATTCTCCTTCTAACAGGGGTGTAGACACGCCCCCTTTCATCCAGTATAAACTAAATGACCCCTACCACATGTCCACACATTCTTTTCCCAACTGAAGACAGTTAGGAACGACCAGAGCAGGGTCTCTTCCTCGGGGAAATTTAAAAGACGCAATATAGCAGAGCCAGCACACTCAGCCAACCAGACTCACTCAGTGTGCATCCCAAGTCTCCAAGAGAAACCCAGAGCCTGGAAGACAGGAATCCACAGAGATTCAGGGAAGGGAAAACCCAGACTCGGACCTCCTGAGAAGTGCTGTATCACTGCTTAACTTAGTATTTCACCTTTAAAGCAGAGCTGAAAGTGTAGAAATGGTAGAGGGTTACTGCAGTGAGTAAATCCAATAAGTAAAAACACAAATAGAAAGCAGGGAGCATTACAAATGTCATAGGCGAGGGGCTTACTATAATCAAGAAGAAGAAAAATCACTCAGAAGCCATTGGACCTGTGCTTTCCTGATACTATTGGTTCTCAAGTTAATCCAGCATCCTAGGAGCTGTAGTTTGTTTTCCTTCTCTGTGTTATTAAGTTATTAGTGTAAGTTTACACCTGTCAATACAGATTTAAGCAGCAAAGCCACCCACTACAAATATTGCAGAATTCAAGGACACATGGCTGAGAAGTTGAAACAAACTGCTTAGTGTGTACTGATACAATTTGCTTTACTTATATGAAAAAGATAAATATGTGAGTCGTGAAAAAAAATTGTGATTTCCCCTCCTACTTTCCTCACAAATTCTGAAGATGTTTTCAGTGCCAGAAGTCCCCGCTAATAGCAATGGTGATTCTGCTGCATGTGGACACTACAGAAGGCAAGACAGCATTGCATTCCCTAGCTGAAAGAAGTCCAAATGCAGATCTGCGCATGCTTTACAGGCACACATACACACACAGAGATGCTTCCAGCATTTTATAGCCAACAGCTTCAGCATTGCAGAGACATAAAAAAGGATTCATGTGCTTGGGACCAAGCTGTTATACTAACAGAAAGTAGGAGATGAATCCTTCTGACAAGAGCCATTCAAGACAATAGACAGGAGAATAATAGCTTGGGTTTGGCTCTAAGGACAACCTCCCCTTCCCACCAACATCACCCAATCCAGGCCTCATCTTCTCCTGACTGGATAATTACAATAGATGCCCAACTACCTTCCCTTCGGCTCTTCAAACACTTACAAAATAATGTCTCTGCCACGTATCACCTTAAACAAAATTACTTGTTATTTATTACCTTGCATGCCTGCTTAGTAGTTTTGATGACAGACAATGAATTCAGTTTTAACTCAGTTAAGCATTAAAAAAAATGAAATCCCACAGACACACAAGCTTTACTGCCTTGAATCTGACCTCTGTCCATCTCCTTCCTCAGCCTCTTCTCTGGCCTCCATTTTAACAAATAACTGGTTGTCCTGAAGTACTTACTGGTATGCTCACAATCTTCTCTGGTTCAAAAGCCTTCTTCTTACCTGGTGTCTTTCCTTTTCAGCCACTTCCCAAAGCCCCTACTAGATGCAAGTCTAGATTCCTAATACCTGCTCATATTTCAGAATGAAAATGATTCTCTATAAAGTCTTTCCTGCTCCTACCAACCCTTGCCCCAATTTCAACAGGCAAAAGATGTGGGTTCCTCCCTGTGTCATGTCTAAATTCCCTGTAGACCTCTAACCAATCTCCTATGAGTCAGGAGATACCTTTCTTTCTATGTCTGTAATTGTATCAAACTACAATGAGGCAGAAGCCTTGCTATCTTTGGTCTCCAGAGCTTTCTTCAAGGCTATTAAAACACTGTTAGAAAACCTTACACAAAACAACCACAAATGTTAAGAGTCAGGATACAGGGGTGTACTCAAAGGTGTGTGCACTTCGCTTTGGGCACACTGAAAGTCCAGTGAAGTCACTTAGCGCAGTGAAAAGTTGTAATGTTGAGTCAACCTCACCCTGTACCCTGATTCTTCCTTCTCTTATCTCTGAGAGCATACAGGCATCCATTCATAATGAAGGCATTAATATCTTCCTCCCAGGGAAGTTGTATAAAGATCAGATGAGCTATGTGATGATTCTACACAATCACTCTGAGAAAATGTCCAGTTTTTGTCCCCTTTCCCTTATTATACATGCTAAACCAGATTGGTATCGCTTCTGAAAGGGGCAGAATTTGAACTTGGCCTTGAGTAGCAAGAATAATTTAGACTGACAGACATTGATAAAAAGTGTCATCCGTGTGGAGAAATCATCTGAGCAAAGGGAACAGACCTCTTCAAAAGTTTCCCCAGATGTGCCTGGGATCCAGCCTTCAGATGCTGTATTGCTCCCACTACTCTCCCTCTCTGCAACGTGAGAGTAACTAACTGTATCTGAATGTAACCCAGCTGCAGAACAAAAGACGATGACCTATTATACCAGAAATGTAAAATATTAGCTGTGGTATTTAGAAAACCGTGTCTTTATTGTGAATGTCTTCCCCAAAACCGGTGTTGATGGGTGCTGCTTGGATCACTCTGATGCACTGAAGTACACAATATACTAGCAGAGCTGGCAAAGTATCTACCAACATTCAAACACACACAGGGTTCCTAATAGTTTCCATGTGTGCATGGTTGCAGTGCTAACAGCGCAGTCTAGAGCAATCTCATTTACTTTTATGGTTACGTATTCAAGAAGCATCTTTTTTGTTTGTTTTAAAGATCTGATTGTTTTTGTGGCTGAGGCCAGTATAGCTTGGAAAACAATTTACAATTATCACAATGATGTGGAAAGTGGTTACATTTTCCACCAAATCTGGTGGCTCAGTCATTCTACCAATATTAATAGCTCTTAGTGGCATTTGGTGGATAATAGTCCCAATCCAATCACCCACTTCTGCTAGAAAACAGCCAGTACTCTCCAAATGGAAGAGTCCGAGCTTAAAGCTCATTACAAACTCAGGCTTTGGTGCTGACAGCCTCCAGCACTGGCCGGCCGTCACTGAGGAAGGGTGCTGCTGGCAGGCTGATCTACGATCACTTCAATGCTAGTTCATTTTGTCTCGGGTCGGCTGCGAGGTCTATACCGTCAGAAAACCAAAGCCACTGATTCCTTTGTACTTCTGTTGAGATAAGTGGAACAATGTGTAACTTGGTTTCAGTACAAAACTAATCTAAGTCCTTAGGAAAGGACTAAAATGGGTAAAGATACAGAGGACAGTTTTCACAATACCTTGAACACAGTAAAGAGGCTGTGAAGAGAGCCATAAAGAGTTGAAATGAGAAACCCAAAGATAAGAGCAGGAAGTAAAAGAATGCAACTCATATTGACACCAATCATGTTGGCTTTTCACCATACATGGATGAATGCAGTTGAGAGGTACTAGGGTTCCCAGCTTACACTCTGGAATCCAGTATTCAAATCTACCCACAGCGTCCACAGTTGTTCCGTTTGAATGGTAAGTCAGATTCTAGTGCCTCTCTGAACACACACACACACACACACACACACACACACACACACACACACACGGTAAAAAACATTTCAAATTACTTCCAACTGCAACAGAACAGAATTCAAAGTCTTCACTAAGGCCCACAGATCTCATGGTAACTTTCAGGCCTCACCCCCCACCACCCTCCTTGAGCCTGTTCCAGCCAAGGCACACACAGAAGTCCTCCTAAGATCCTGCCAGAGGGATTTTTGTGGGCTGTCTCTTCCCCATCTAGTACCTGCAGGCTTCACCTCCATATAGACCTCTGCTCAGGTGTGACTTCCTCAGAGAGACCTTGACTAGCCACCTGCAATACAGAGGCTCTCTCACAGCTCACCCCCTTCTCTGCTTCAGTGACTCTCTCTAGTCATCATGATTTTGCATTGAGTGATTAGTCTGTCTGCCTGCTAGGTTATTTGTTTTGCCATTAGAATAAGCTGAAAGATGAAGATGCTGATCTTGGTATCTGGAACACTAGGTGCTACACAGTAGATATTCAGAGGCTGTTGGGGAATGATGGGATGATGGGAAGAGGAAAGTCTCCTTGTCTTGCTGCTTGACTGCTTCTGTCTTTGTGACTTAGATAACTAAAAGTATATGCTGTTTGGGCAGTAACAACTTATCTATCTCCCTTCCGACTGCTAGGAAAATTAGGAGCAGGGAAAATACACCAACTATAAAACCAAAGGGATCACAATGTAAATCTCATCATCTTCATGCTTTGTAGCATTTTGACTTTGGACCTTGCTTTGACCTTCCTATTGAATTTTACAGTTGCTCAAACTTTAAATATTCACAAGTATAAGAAAGGTGATAGAGGTGGCTTGAAAAAAAATATTAGGAGAATTAAACTAGCTACTTTCTATTATTTATTAGGCAAAATGCATAATTGATAAAGTATAAGTAGTATTGATAATCAATGCTAATAGAATTACTATAAATATTTACTATTGTGCATATTGTTATTAACATACATGCATTTACTAATGCACATGCTAACACTCCAACCACCTGTCAGCCCTGCAGCCCAATGGGCTAGCAGTGCACCTGTGACACCCAGGAAGATGAGTGGTTGCTGTGACAGACAAAACCAGTAATGAGCAAACAAATGAAGTCAGATGAAAACACTGAAATGTCAGCACAGTTTGTAAATCATACGAGTTTTGTAAATTGTCATTATAAAACTTTATTACAGTTTTTGAAGTTTTGAGGCTTTCCTTTCTAAAGTGAATTAGTTTGGAGACAATTCAAATGAAGAACTCTGATGAAGAGTAAGTCAACTGAAACAAAATGGGCAAGATGAAGGGTGTCACAGAGAATGCCTGCAGGTGAAACGGTTCTCTGGGATGCTGGGGACCCAAATGGCATGGTTTTCACTGGTGAGGTCTTCAGGAAGCTCTCCACTAATTCACAGTAACTAGGGTTTCTATATTTGTAGAAAATATAGAAGGAGAAAGCCCCATAAATAGGCATACAGCTTCTCTGTGGCCATCTTCCTTGGTGCTATCAAATCCTCGAGAGAGAAGGATGAAGGAGACAGTAAAAATCACCCACCAGCCAATAGAATTGAGTAAAATATAAGCAGGGGAATCCTGTTCATACTTATCACCACTCCATATGAACTCTTTCTCTCTGAGTCTTTTCCATCAAACACATTGCTCTGCCCTGCAGGGAGGGCACCAATCAATACCTTTGAGCTGCTGTAAGATGTGGTGTCTTAGACCAGACACCATTATAAGTATTAACGTATTTTTATCAGTATAATGACCCTGTTGAGCCTTTTTTATCCCCACAATTCCCATATTCCAAAGGAAGCAAACTATAGAGAGTATTAGAAACAGAATATCATTTATTCCCAATTCCATAGAAACAGAAACAAGCTATCTCTTGCATTTGTGTTCTAGAGATTTGCAATTTACAGTGTTTTCATAAGAAAGCCACAAAGTTGATCTCTACACACCTTGAGAAAAAAAAATATATATTGTTGATCTTACTAGACAGGAGAAGCTGAATCCCAGAGCAATCTCATGATTTATCTGTTATTCCATAGCCCTGTGGCAGAGCTGAGACTTGGGCTCACTTCCCTAATTCTGAAAAACAAATTCCTTCCCATGAAATGATTTCCTACCTTTGAAAAGAGCACGAGATGTGTGTAAACCAAGCTCTTTGTTTGATCTGAGCATGGAAAGGGCACAGTGCCCATCCAGACCCACCTAAACAATGAGTTACATGCCACAACAAACACCATTGATACCTCCATCTCAAGGGCTCATTTGTCACTCAGATAAAAGCAGATATTCTGGGTACATGGTTATTCAGGGATCCAGGCTACATGCAACCTTAATTTGGAAATCCTCTACACCCAGGAAAAGGGGAAAAAATAGAAACAATCCTAAATGCAAGAGGGCTACATAGCCATGTCATATTAAGTACTTTAAAAGGAAAGGAGAGTATGAACTGTAACTGATACCTAGTTGTCTTACACAGCCTACTAACACAGCCAAGATGAAATAGGTAATAACCATGAGATAATGTTCTTAAGTCACAAGCTAGCTTAGATAGTTTTACATAGTCATAAGCAAGGATCATATTTTAAAATAATATTTGCTGCTCCTATCTGTTAATCTGAAACATACAAATAATAAGGAACAGTTGCAGGAGAGGAGCCTAGGGATGGAGCTCAGTTGATATGTAGAGTGCTTGCCTAGCATGTACCAAGTCCCAGGCTGAATTACCAGCACTATGTAAAATCAGGTTTGGTAGCAGATGCCTAGATTCTCAGTATTCAGGAGGTAGGGCAGGAAGCTTAGAGGTCGTCATTAGCCAAATGAGACCTGATTTGGAAAGAAGGGAGGGAAGGAGAGATTGAGAAAGCAGATAAATGAATGAATATTTGTGCCCCAAGGATAGTATATTTTTATCCATCAGGAAGTATGAGGTCACCTGGAATGCCTAGTTTTGTTTTTGATTTCTTTAATGTATACTACCATGACCCAGATCCAGCAATTTTTAAGTAAGCCAGAAGTCTACAGACTATATTTTATGAAATCCTGATATAGAACTACAGTCATTTCATGATGAGTGATTATGCATGAAATTACAGCGAAATGTGAGGTTGGCAAGAAGGAAGAAATGTATTCAGCATCCAACAGCCTCGTCACCAACCCCAGCAGAAGTCAGCTTTGAAGGACCAGGAAGTGTATGTAGTTTCAGATTTTCCACACTCAAGTACATATCCACTCCCACAGAGAGCTGGTTTTGCCATCCAGGTTTTATTTTCTGGTATCCTTGACACTGGAAAGAACTGGACCTTCACAAAGACTACACTGACTTCAAATGACAGGCGTTCCTCTTAGCACAGAAGAAAAAAACAAACTAAGTAAATCTAAAACCTAGGAAAAATAGTGTCTGTACTTATTAACTTCTGTTCTATGTGTAACATTAAGTCCCTATGAGTAAGGAGAAACTGAGGTAGGCATCCCAGGCTCCACTCAAGCCCTGAGGCAGTTGTTGCTCATCAGCTTTGTTTAACATGACACCTGACTTTCCCTGCAAAAGAACTAACAAATCAATTCTCTGATCAGGTGGCTTCCAGAAGCCTTCAAACTCTTTTAAGCTCAGTTCTGTGTCCCAGAAATCTTCATGAATGTTATCAGTGGTGATCCTGAGGAGTTCAAGAACAGGCAGTCAAGGGAGGTCTGAAACATTTTCCACTTTGGGAATCTTTTAAAAAGATTTTTATTGGGAAGAAAAAGGAAAGTCAAACAGCTAGAGTTTAGAATGCTTGGCTTCACTCTGATTGCCAGGTTTTGCAATTGTTTATTGAACTGGGTGGAGTAGAAGAAAGACAGACAATTAGAGAGCATCTGGAGGGGAGCTGGGAGGAAAAGGTGAACCCAGTGTGATTGATAAATATAGCAGGGCCTGTGAACTATGGGGGCAGCAGGGAATGACAGTCTTCATACAACAGAATGCCCACCCTTCCAGGAGGGTTGGAAGTCTCCTCCATGGTGCCTTAGATAAAGCTTCAGTTATGAGAGAATCAAAGTGAGAGAGGATCACCCAGTAAGACATAAATACCCTCCACAGGTCCCTGGGAATTTGCCAGGGCTCCAACACAGTGGATCCAAATTATTGCCCAGGAGCTTCCAAGTCCCCAAGCAAGAAGGCTCCACATTCCCACCACTCATGGCCATCATCATCCTACCATCCTCCCAGCTCTGGCTATGACTGTCCCAGCAACTTACTTTCCTGCTGCTCTGTGTTCCTGTGTTCCTGTGTCCCGGGGGACCCGATCTACCCACCTCACCAAGCTTCTTTGACAAGTAACTTCCAGACCCTCACCTACAAGGCACAGCAGGTTATTCATCTGTCATGGTGACTACCACCCTCCAGGTCACGTTCCATAGCCACCATTGTCTCGTCCATCTTCTTCACATGCCTACATCTATAGTACAGCTAGCTATATGGGCAGGGTCTCTTATCACTCCACCTCCCAGTTCCCCTGCCACCCCAGATTCAGACATTGCTACTGCTTACCTGGACAAGTTCTGCTCTACTCTGGACTCCCATGGTTCCTTTAAACCTTTCAAACTCTACCTGTATCATTTGGTAAATAAATAACCTATAACATTTAGTCCCTAGATAAGCACATCGCTGGTGGCATTAATGACCCTGACTCTTAACCTCTCCCTCTTTAACCCCTATTCTTTGTCATGTGACTCTGTAAGTCCCTTCCACACTGCCTCTGGGGTTATCCATAAGATTTGTTTGGCCAGTAAGATGATTTTGTCATAAAGTAATGTGCATAACTGGCCTTGCTTGCTCTTTCCCTCAACAGTTATTAAGAGGATATGTATGAGACAGAGTACATATATCTCTGACTATACAAGACTTGGGAAGAGTTAAGGAGACTTGGGAGCTACAGCAGGATCCATCAGAAAACAGTAAAAAGCTCAACACCAGGCATGGTGGGCCAAGCTATGACCAAAACAGCCCATTTATGTCCAGCCTAAACTTCCAAGCCATAGACTAAATAAATGTTTATTGCTTTAAGCCACTAATTCATGAGATATTTTCTTTTCTTCCATCTGGTTTTTGTTTTGTCTTGTTTTGTTTTATCAATTCTGGTCTATTCTCTTCTCTTTGTGCTAGGTATTGAATCCAGGACCTTGTAGGAATTAGGCAAGCACTTGACCACTGAGCTACAGTTCCAGCCTCATATAAACATACATACAGCCTTACAGGACTGTACATAATGAAGCATTATATTGTTGTATGACCTATATGAAAATATACAGTACACTCAGGGAGTTCAAAGGACATTCATAGAGCCCTATTTTACCAGAACTCAACTTCCTCTTCATCTCTATCCCAGGCTGTGGAGTTTCCATACCCCTGTGATAACAGTAAGTTCAGAGCTGGATTCCATCCTTTTCTATGGGAAGTGTAACTCCACCCTGGATGAGTGGAGAAGATTCCTGCAGGCTGGCAACAGTGTGCGCAGGAAGTCAGCTGTGACTCAGTATCTTGAAGCTGTCAGGAACCAGTGACAGAGGAAGCTGGCTTCAGTAACAGTTGACATGTTGTCATCTAGACTCTTAGCCCAAGAAAATGAACACAAGGACTATTTCTCTGCTAGACAAGTTCTTAATAGACAACAGAAGATATTTGATGAGAATTGTGGAGAAAGAGAGGAAATCAGCTGGTACTTGGAAATATTGGTCCACAGCATATTTTAATTTATTTCCCTAAACTCAATATAAGTTGTTTGAGGGAAAAAAAAGTTCCTAATCCAATTCTTCTTTTGAGATATCAATGGAAGAAACAAAATGGGGGGAAACATCTAAATGATACATACAATCTGTGGTCAGGAAAAATGACTTATCTCTGTTTTCTAAGAATACAGATTACCCCTGCAGTCTCTGTGAGTCCCTATGAGTCCCATTTAGTTGATTTTGTGGGCAGTGTTCTTCTGGTGTCCTTGACCCATGGGAGCATATGATCAATTATTATATGTTCAGCTTTTAAGAGTTGTAAGACACAAGGTCAGCAAGAAAAACAAAAAGAAAGAAGGGAGAGAGGAAGACGGGAAATGAAAAGATGCATAAATACTGTGGATTAACATTCCATTAACATTGAGTCCATCAAATATATTGTATTCGGTTGGACATTCATGGGTTAATAGGGAAAATTAAATTAATAAAAATTAATACTATTGCATGTCTTATAAAATTTAATATTCATAAAATATTTCAATCCAAAGTTTTGTATGTTTTAAGCTAGTGAATAATTCATTTTCTAAATTTCCATAGTCTGCTACATACATACAGATCCAATCAAAGAATTTAAAGGATCCATCTAGCCATCCTGCATATATTCTCTTGTCTATATAACTAAAGAATTAGATAACAAGATGATTTTTATAGTTTCTTCTGTGTGTGTGTGTGTGTGTGTGTGTGTGTGTGTGTGTGTGTGTGTGTATACATGCATATGTATGTGGATGTCCATGGAGGCTAGAATACAGCATTTGATCCCCTTAGCTGGAGTTAGATGTAGCTGTGAGCTGCCCAGCTTGTGTGCTGGGACCAAATCCAGGTCCTCTGCAGTGGTAGCAAGGTCTCTTAACTGCTGTGCCATGTCTTCAGCCCCATGGTTGCTTTCTAAATTCTGAAATTAGTGATAATTAGAAAAACCACCATTTTGGCTCCAATTATTCTCCCAAGAAATGAAATTTCCTAACTACAGAAAAGCCCCACAGCTGGGTGTGTTCAAGCAGCTATGTTTGCATGCACAGGCTTGATGAGGAGAAGTCAGCTAGAATTACAAAATCCTGATTCAAAGATATCCATCTGCCAACATTAATTTTGAATGTGAAAATGAGATGCCTTTGGCAGGAGCTTAATAAAGCATTCTATGGCCAGGAGCCCCAACCCCTACAAAGGCAAGACCTGCTATGTGCTACAGCTACAGCCTGGGAACGATGAAATGCCCTTGGCCTGTTGAATAATTAAGCTGCCTGATTTTCTGTAGGTTTTCCTGGAATAAGCACAAATGAGGACCCAAGATGGCATAACAGATCCTCCTCACCTCCCTCCTGATTCATCTACATCACAGTGGGTGTGTTGGTCAAGGCCCCTTTGTTTATAAGTAACAGGCACTCTTTGAGCAAGGTTTAAATAAATACAGCTTTTATAATGAGAAGGTGTTACCTTGTAGAATCTGGGTCAGAGATGCAGCCAGGCACCAATAAAAGTAAAAATGTTTACTAAAAGCCAGCAAGACCCTCTTGGTTCTTTCTCTCAGACTGTAGCCTCTACTCTGTTCTGCCTCGGGTTCCTCTCCCTACAGATCTGATAGTTATATCAATGCCCATGGCCATCACTCAACCTCCACATTTACATCATCTCCATCTTAACTGCAGGCAGAGGCTGCAGCTAACTGCTCTCAAAACCCATTATAAACTCCTGGACCAGAAGTTTAGACTCTGATTAGCCCAGACTGAGCCAAGAAACCCCTTCTGTTCGTATCAACAGTGAGTCAGTGAGCAGTTGCTTCTATGGTAGAAACTTGGCTATAAGGGTTCACCCATGAGTCAAAACACGACAAACACAAGAAAGTGAAATCATTGCTGGGTACTCTATAGGAATCCTTCTGTAGGTGAATCCAAAAGGATGGAAATTGAGTTCTGATGTTTCTCAACAGGCATCTGAAGACAATCTAATCCCACTAACAAGCCAGTCATTATTCAGAAAACTGAAGCTATTCAACTGTTTGGGTTAGACTGACCCTTTCCAATACTGTTGTACACCACCAAATCCTGACCAGGCTGAAGATCACTCAGCCTTTCAAAAGGGGAAGGAGGAAGGGAATGTCTGCAGCTATTATAACAAAATACCATGAATTTAGTGGCTTTAAACAAGATCGTTCCATTGCTTTTTAATTCTATGGATCAAAAGGCAAATGTGGGTCTTCCTGGGTGAAAACTCAAGGTGTCTTCAGGGTTAAGCACCTTTCTTTAGGTCCTAGAAAACATTTCCTGACTCATAGCTACTTCTTTTTTTTAAACCAAGAATAGTATATGTCCCTGGCCATTTTTCTATAATAAGGTCTCTTTTTTTCTGGCCAAAGTTGCCCTACTTTATGGACATGTATGTCTAGGTGGCCAAGATATTCTCTCCTATGAAAGGTGATTTCATTACATACTAGAAGTCATTTTACCATATAAAATGACGTATGCCAAGATTCCAGGAGTTAGAACATGAATATCTTTGGAGGGTCTACTGACTTAATATGTTCCAATAGTCTTCTCTTTCAGATGATTTTTTTCTCTCATTTACCTACATATCATAATTATTTTCCAGCTTTTTTATCCAGCGATCATTTCTTAGTGAAAATGAGTAATCCATGTACACACGGGGGTGGAGGAATGAAGGTTTTAACCTTAACTACAAAGGCATTGTCCAGATTTCATTTCAACACTACCAACAGGTAAAGGCATTTACCCCAAGTGCAGAGAATTCGACTCTTAATTGTAAGCTGGTAACTCAAAGAACGCCATACCATCACATAAACTCTTGACTGAACTATTTGTTTTCTAAAAAGTTAGAACTATTCACCATCCCCCCCTATGCAATATGCTTCCACCCTCCCTCTCTTACCCACACACTGCGAACTACCCTCATTTGCATCCCAAATAACCACTCTGAACTTTTTACTGGGGTTTTCATTGTGGCCCCGTCATGATCTCCCACTGTCTTTGATTTTTCCCCTGGCTTGTTTTTGACACTCAGGCCAACTGCTCCCATTACCTTACTGGGGCTCCCATCTCTCTCCTCAAGCATCCGCCCTCCTTTCCTGCTGACTCCCTCTGCTACTTCTTGCTCCATCTGTGCTACTTCTCACTTTCCATTTAGCTGCAGACAGCAAGAGTCTAAGGAAAGCTGCTTATCAACATCCGTCTTGTCAGCACGTGGTCCTCTGCCCGAACAGAACCAAAGCCATTCCAGGCCTTCTCCTACCAGTCTCCAGATTTTATCACCCTGCTGTGGCACCTTCTGAATTCTCCCCTTCAAGGTTCCAATCTCAGATGAACTGTCTTCTTCCTCTCCATTTCTATTTCTGTATCGTGGGAGGCCTTAGTATCTCTCACAGCCTAAAATGTGCAAGAGAACTCCCCATGACAGGTCTATACTGTAAGTCACATAGTAGAAATCATTGCCTGGAGTTTTAGCCTTATGAATGTGTAGGGCTTATAATAAGATTTGGGAAGATATTTAGAATGGTGAATAGAACATGGAGCTTCAGACCATGAGGACAGTGCTTAATGGTAGAAACTAGTTCTACCATTAAGACTTTCTTTGCAAAAAAAAAAAAAAAAAAATACTTTGTTTGATCTCAGGCTTGGCCCTCATCAAAATATTGGTTTGCAAATTGTAATTCCTAGTTCTAATCATTTTTGCTACACACCCACACACACACACACACACACATACCTACATACATTCAGTGACAGAAATAACTGCCACTTAATTATGCTTGTGGGCTCTGTGGCTCAGTAATTCAAAAAGGGTCGAAAATCTGTGCAGAAGAGGAGGCAGAAAGATTGTAGGAGCCAGAGGTGGTAGATGACTCCAAAGAAAGAGTATCTTCCAGACACAGCAGGTCCAATTCGAATGTGAACACACAGAGACTGAGACAGCATGCACAAGATCTGCACAAGTTCAAGCCAGACAAAAATCCCACCACTAACAAGCGGAAGAGGACACAAAGCTCTGCTCCCAACCACAAAACTATTTGCAATTGATACCAGCTGGAAAAGACAATACCAGTTTTCTCCAATAGTGTCACTAGGAATGTCAACTGCACTCCAGGGCAGGGCCTATGTTATGAGTAATCTGCCAATACAAACTGGATTCCTACAGCAGGAATCTTAACAGGTCTTATTAATAAGAACAAACCTGAGGCCAGTTATTGGGGTGAATGCTGGAAGATCAGAGAGACAGAACAAGGCACAGGTTCCTCGCCAGTTCCTCAGCTGGTCTTGTTTTCTCAGCCTGGAAGCTTCTGTGTCCTCATCCCAATGGCCATCAGCTGAACTGCTGCTCGAAAGCCTGAATGCTTAACCAGCCAAATGCTTCTAGTTTTCTGGTCTTCACACCTTATATATCTTTCTACTTTCTGCCGTCACTCCCTGGGATTAAAGGCTCAATTTCTGGGATTAAAGGCGTGTGGCACCATGCCTGACTGTTTCCAATATGGCCTTGAACTCAGAGATCCAGAGGTATTTCTGTCTCGGGAATGCTAGGATTAAAGGCGTGTGCTACCACTGCCTATCCTCATGTTTAATATTGTGGCTGTCCTGTTCTCTGACCCCAGATAAGTTTATTAGCCTGCACAATATATCGGGGAACACAGTACCACCACAGATTCCCTTATCTCTGTGCACTTCCTGTTTTTATTTGTTTTGGTATTGTTTTAAACTTCATTGATTTTCTTCTTTAATTTTTAAATATTTTTAGTTTGTTTTGATTTTATAGTTTCAGTATTATTGTTTTGTTTGTTTGTTTGTTTTTCATGCTTTTTTGTAGAGAGAGAAAGAAACATAAAGTTGGGTGGATAGGGATGTGGGTAGGATCTAGGAAGAACTGAAAGAGGGGAGAGAATATGATCAAAATATATTGTATCAAAAAATTAATAACTTTTAAAAATGAATGGTTTTCCCTACACATAGATTCAAGGTTTAGAGGCCTAATCCCTAGCCAGAGATATGAGGATGAAAAGTCTAATTTGTGAAGGGGGAATGTTACTGTAAAAGCAGAAGCTCAGACAGAATCTGAGCAAGCACCATAGTAGCTCACTCTGTTGTCCTCTTTGACTCCAAAATGCTCCTCCCATCAATATTTCAACTCAAGTCTTGAGTGTGATTCCAAGTCCTGAGTATGATTTCCAATACCAGAAGTAGGTTGTGGGAACTTAGACCCTATGATAGCTTCAGGATGACCTGTGTTCCTGGGCTACTTACAATACTTTCATTACTCTGTGATATGTATGTATCTTCCAAGAGGTAAGAGAAGTACATTTTATCTCATAATATGTAAGTAGCTGATTGTTGACTATAATCACATCACATATGGACAAAAGGTTCTGCCTCATCTCCTCTTAAACCCATGAAGAATGATCCTAGCAAGTTAAAGAGATTCTGGCTTTCACTGTGGCCTGTAATTGCCCAGAACCAAGTCCTGTGAACTTAGGAGCAATAAAGACAGGAGTAATACTCTTTTATCTAGTGTGTATTATGTCTAATACTAAGACATTCATACACCTATCATGTAAGTCCTCACAGTGTCCTGAACCAGTGCCTATTAATCTTATTTCTGTTTTACTAATGAGGAAAAGAAACACTCCAAGAGTTGTAGAATGTCACCAGTTGATGACAGAGTGACATTTTAATCCCAACCATCAGAAAGCCATGTTCTCAACCCTATGTCAATCTGTCTTATACACTAAGAGAGTTTATAACCCTCTGCTGTTACCACAGCTGACTAGGACAGAAAAATAGCACTGAATGAGGTGCTCTCTGCAAATCAGAGCACAATACAAATTGTCCCTCTTCTCTAGGCCAAGCTATTGTCAAGATGAGATATACAGAAAAGGAGGAATAAGCAAATACCACAAGTCATAATGCTACCCAAAAAATTCCATCAGACCTTCAACATCCCAGAGAGATGCACAATATTTTCAAGAATATACAAATTCATAAATTACCTTTCAGCATGTAGCTTTCCTCATAAATTGTGGCTATGCATGGCCCCATAAATGGAATTGCTCTCTTCCTGAGCAGAGTGTAGACAAACTGAGATGAAGTAGTGCTTTTCAATAACCAAGTAACTCACTCCACCCATAGCTCCAAACAGAATGAAATCCAGACTAGAGCACAGCTCCCAATCCCCAGTGAATCATGGGGCAGCCCTAGATTTTAAATAGTTAAACCTATAAATTGACCCATTAATTCCCAAGATTCAGTGGGTATGTTTATGGCCAAATGAGAAAGACAATTGCTGATAGGTCAAAGGTAAGACCTTTCCATTTCCTATCTGAAGGACTTACCCACACATCTCCTGCTTGCAGAACTCTGGTACATACACCCATCTCTATATCTGAATTACATCCCTAGAGGTTCTTGCCTTCCTCTGGGACTCAAGGATTCTTCATCAAAAAGGTTTTGGACTCCACGAAACCACACATAGAGGTTTTTACACCCTTTACCAAGCTGGGTAAATGGAGCTCAGTTACTGTTAATTACAGATGCTTTCTGTCATAATGGGCCAGATTTTCAAAAGAGTCTCAACTGCAAAGCTCCCAAATGCCATACACAAACCTGGTAATGGTCCATGCAAATTGAATACTTAGTGGGCCTGTGTGCATTCTGTTCCAAGGACTGCCTTTGAAAATTTAGCCTGGTACCTCCAAAGCATTTGTAGCATCATAATCTGTCATCATTAGCAACAATGCTTGACTTGGTGCTCAACATTCTTATTAACCATGCAATTATGAATGCAGACAATGTTTAATCACTTTTGAGAAAATACAGCTGTGTTGTTGGGGAGCCGTCACTGACTGTTCACTAATGATTGATTTTTTTCTTAACCATCTAGATTGTTTTCATGAGAACAGCAGATTAACTATAAAGACTATATTATTGGTCATTAAAGAATATTAAAATGGAAAACCTCGACAAGATGTGTCCTGTCTTGCTGCATTCACATGACTGAAACATTCTTGCCAATATTCAGAAGGAAAGACAAAAAAAAAATGTATTTTCTTCTCCTGGCAAGGAGAATGGACTAAGGAGAGGTGGAGTGGAAAGAGAAATTTAAAAAACAATCTTCCTGTTGATGTAATAAGACATCTATCACATTTTACAATGGCAGTAATTTACTCCAAATAACTACTTCAGCTATTGTCCAGCTTATGTAAAAGATAGCTAAATGGTAGATATCCATCCATTTGATGGAGTTGTTAAATATGGGCTATTTTGAAAACATATAGCTATTCCTCCATGTCTCCCCTGCCCTGGAAAACTAATTCCCTTCCTGTGCTGTACACTCACATAGAGATGAGTCGGAGTGCTATTCTGTTCTATTAAATGTCTCCTGGATGTACTGTGATCAAATGCTTCCATCTTCTGCCTACCTATAAAGATAATGTTTCAAAATCTGTTAGAGAATTGGAAAAATCTGCTCGCTCAATGTCACGTCCTTCCTGGATTTCTGTATTCTCACCCCAGACTCACTGTACTCACATCTGAGACTAATCTGAACCCATGCCCAAGGCTCACTACACTCATTCCTGTAGACCACTGTATTCATGCCTGAGGTTCACCATATTCACAACCTGAGACTCACTGCCTCACTGCCACTAATGTGCAAAGCTTACCAGCAATCATGCCTGAGACTCGTTGCCCTGAGGCCCAAGGCTCACTGCATTCATGCTAGAGGCTCTTTCCTTGCTTATTTGTTCAACAACTTCCAGGACTGGTACTTGAACAAGGAGATTTCAAAAACTACAACTCCTAAAACATTCATGCTACTACTACATCAGCAGGGCCCATCTAGCTTGTAGCTCACAAGCATCACAGCTGAGAAAGATTATTAAAATTGTTCTCCACTGGTAGCATAAATAGAAACTTCTAGCTCTCTGAAAGCTAGTCGAGTTGGAACAAGCTTGATTTCTCCATGTCCTGTGACTCAAGTATGTGGTGTCTTCAGCAATAGGGTCTTAGCATCAAATTCCCCAAACTAACCACAGGCAATGGCAATGCCCTCTAATGTTTGAAGGAGGTCTATGGACTCAATTGGCTGATAATTCAATAAGAGGCAACCTGTCACTGGGCCTTTTATTTGATAGCTTATGTTGTCTGGGAGAGACATTGTCTCCCAGTTATAGAGTAACTTCATTTAAACTCCATATATATAAAATGTATGTAAATTTCTTTGGGGGAATATTATTTTAAGGTGTTTTACTTTTGTTTATGTTGCATTTTTTTAACTCTATGAAGGTGTGGTACTTTGCCTGTCTAAAATACCTGATGGTCTAATAAAAAAAAAAAAAAAACTGAACAGCCAATAGCAAGGCAGGAGAAAGGATAGTTGGGGCTGGCAGGCAGAAAGAATATATAGAGGGTGAAATTTGGGAGGAAAGTAGTAGCCAGAGAAGGAGGAGGACTCTGGGAGTCAGCCACCCAGCTACACAGCAAGCCATGGAGCAAGAGTAAGATTTATAGTAAGAGAACAGGAAAAGCCCAGAGACAAAAGGTAGACAGAATAAGTTAAGGAAAACTGGTAAGAAGCAAGCCAGTCTAAGGCCAGGCATTTATAATTAAGAATAAGCCTCCATGTGTGATTCATTTGGGAGCTGGGTGGCGACCCCTCCCCCCAAAAATAAAACAACAACACATTTCCATATGGCTCTTTCTAAGGTCTTCTAGTGTTAGGTGTCCCTCCCATGTCCCCCCATTCTCCTGCCCTCCTGCCCCAACACCATTTGACCCTTCTTGCTCCATTATTCACATCTCCCCCTTCATAATACTTGCACTCTCCCTTGAAACCCCACATTCATGGTCCTTTACTAGTTCCCTGGCTTTTCCAGGTATTCCAATTACTTAGATCCACATTTCCAAAGTTTCAAATCTAGCATTCACATTTCAGAAGGTACATGTGGCATTTGTCTTTTGGGGTCTGGGTTACCTTTTCAAAGTGATTGTTTCAAACAATTCAGAGTGATTGTTTCCGGCTCTGTTTACCTGCAAATCTCATTTTTATATATAGCTGAAAAAAATATTCCATTGTGTGTATGCATATTTTTATTAACTGTCCATCAGTTGATATATATTTAGTATGTGGGACAAATGTTATGGGAATAACCAACCACTTGCTGGCTGGATTTAAATCCTATTCCATAAAATAAACTCATACCTGATATTGTCAACTATACCAAAAATTGCAACTGGCTTGATCATAGACCCTTGAGGGGAACCTAATACTATTATTATTCTATTAAATGTCATAGTATGGAACTGTCCCTAAGTTCTTGTCTTTACACCCATACATTAGTACATCTCTCATCCCTCTTTGGAAAAGGTTTTTTCAGTAGATGGCAATTCATAGAGACCCTGGTCTCTATGCAGAGAATAGAGAAGTTGTCCGTGTGTAGAGAATAAGGGACTGTGCAGTGCTCAGCTCTAAATGGGACAGCAATATCACACTCCTCCCCATAAAACTCAGAGATCATCCTAGAAAGGAGTTAAAATAGTCATTCTCAACCTATAGGTCATAATCCCTTTGAGAGTCACATATCAGATAGCCTGCATATCAGATATTTACATTATGATTCATAAAAAGCAGCAAAATTATGGTTATGAAGTAGCCATGAGATAATTTTATGGTTGGGGGTCACTACAAAAATGAGGAACTGTTTTAAAGGGTCTCCACTTTAGGAGTATTGAGAACCACTGGATTAAAAGATTAGAAGATCTAAGAGCCAGACATAGTGGACATACGAATCAAAACTTTACTGGCTAGACGTGACAGGGCCATTTCCTACGTGAAGTCAGAGTGATTCTGACTATGTTCAAAAGACCTTAAAAAAACGATCAAGCCATCAACACCCCCACACACACGCATGGGGGTGGGTTTCTCCTGTAGTTCCTACTTGTAGTTGAGAAGCTGTTGGCAAATGATGGCAGGGGGAGAAAGAGTAAGTATTCTTCAAGGATAGAGCCCTCGGTGACTATCCGTGCACCATTAGAGGGTCTGGTGCCCAGGTAGAACTAACTGGACTCAATAAGTTTAAAGTTAAAACAGAAAAATCATACGAAGTTGGGAGGGGACAGTACTAGGCATATAGTAGAGAAATTGGAAGGAAGATAAAGGGAACATGTTTGATCAAAACTCATTGTATGTATCATGAAACTGAATTTCAAGACAGTTGGAAAATAAAGTATAACTCCTTGGTTTTCTAGAAGTCACTCACACACTTACTCCAGGACTTCTCTGACTTCAGTTATTTTCAATAATATTTTAGATTTTGTGTATCTTAACAACAACAAAAACATAGAAGCCGTCTATAGTTGTATACTCAAAAGTAGTCAAAAGTAACCACTGCTAACATTATGTATTCATCTGTAGCATTTATCCATAAGGGGAAAAATACTTTTGAGTTAGAGTCTCATGTAGCCCAGGATGTAACTATGTAGCCAAGAATGACCTTGAACTCCTGATACTCCTGTCTCCACCTCGCAAGTGGAATTACAGGGGTATCTAAAGAATCACTACTTCTGATTTTTTAGATTTTTTGTTATTTGTTTTGTTTTTGATCATTCATTACTTTGGTAAGTTACACAGCTTTACCTGTTCAATTTTTAATCTCTGTAGAACAGGGAAACAATAATATCACATATATTAACTATATAAGTTAATATGAGCAATGAATAGAGGGGTATTTCACACAAATTAAGAGCTGTGTACAATTCAACTATTGAAATTCTATAAATTAATGAGTGAGAAATGGTCCTGGGGGAATTAACGTGTTGTAAAATAGTTAATTAGTAGATTGGGTTTTTTTTTCTGTTACTGCAGGGAAATATATCAGGCTAGGTACTTATTTTATAAAAAGTAGTTTGGCTGTGCATGGTATTGATGATGCCTGTAAGTCCAGCATTCAAGAAGCAGAGGCAGAAGGACTGTCACAAGTTCCAAGTTTTCCAGTCTGCTTGTGATTTAAGTCAGCCAAAACTACAGAGTAAGACCCTGTCTATGAGTAGATAGGTAGATAGATAGATAGATAGATAGATAGATAGATAGATAGATAGATAATTGATAGATAGATAAATGATAGGTAGATAGATAGATGATAGGTAGATAGATAGATAGATGATAGGTAGATAGATAGATAGATGATTGATAGATAGATAATAGGTAGATAGATAGATAGATAGATAGATAGATAGATAGATAGATAGATAGATAGATAGATAGATTAGAAAGGAAAAAAGAGGGTTAGGGAAGGAAAGAGAAGGAAAAGAAAGACAAAAGAATAAGAGGTCTATTTAATTGAGATATTTGGGAGCTAGAGCTTCAGATGTTTGATCTATGCTGAGGTAAAAGGACAAATATGCAGAAAGAGACTTATTCCAAGACACAGGATCTCCCTAGTCTCCAAGTTTTATTTGTTTCTCCCACACAAAGCGCTTCTATATCTACTAGCCCCCAAATCTTCACTTGTTCCACTATCAATCAAGTCTAAGCCCTATGTTATATCTGAGACTTGAGGCAACCTGCTCTAGCTGTGAGCCAGTAAAGTAAGAACAAGTCACTTGTGTCCACAATTCTGTGGTAGGACAGGGATGCAATGAGCATCCAAATAAGGAAGTGGAAAGGAGTAACTGGTCCAAAAACAAAATGAAGACCAGAGAAAACAGACAATGAGTCTTCAAACTCCAAACGGGCAACCTCTCTGCCTTGTGGTATGTGTGCTAAGGGCTCACATCAAGCTTTGCAAGCCACAGGTGGTAGGTTGAATTTGTCTGCCATGGGGACTCAATCATGGGATTCCATCTATACTCTCCTATCCCTGGCCTCAGTGAAGGCTCTCTGCAGAGGCTGCATCTCCAAGGCAATGGCTACCTGGTTTCTTAACTTTTCTTTGAAATCACAGAAGAAGAAGAAGAAGAAGAAGAAGAAGAAGAAGAAGAAGAAGAAGAAGAAGAAGAAGAAGAAGAAGAAGAAGAAGAAGAAGGAGAAGACGACGCAGGAAGCCACTGTGACCCCATCACTCTTGGATTCTGCACACCATGTAGATACTACTTCCTGTCCTTATCTCCATCCAGCAATGCCTCAGTCATGTCTGTACCTCCTTTGAACTGTGGCTAGAGAAGCTTCAGAACACCCCTCCAGGAAGCAGAAAGCAGAGACCTGACATAGCCCTGGCACGTGAACTTAAAAAGTGCTATCCTGAAAACATTGACTGCTTAGGACTCTAAGACTGTGAGAGGAGAGCAGTTGCCAAGATTTCTGAGTTGTCCTGGAGGCCTTTATGCCATCGTCTTATGACAATACCTGGATCCCTTTTATTTAACCACCTGACTGTGCTATACTGTCCCAAACATGTAGGGTTTTGTCATCATTTTAAGCAATCTGTCACCTTCCCAAATATCCCCATTTTCTGCTTCTCTTTTGCTACTGAGTTGCATTGTAAACTACAATAAAGTAACTGATAATAACGATACTACATGTAGAAAATTTGCTGTTTAGAAATGCACATCCCAGTTCATCCCTTTTAAACTCAGCCTTCCACAATCTCAAGGGCCTGGGCATACAGCTGTGAGCTCTTTACCACAGAAGAAAAGGTCTAGCCTTTGCTCTTGTTTCCTGCAGGGTCTCATTTCTATCTGAGACTTGTTTCTTGCTGCCCCTATCTTCTGAGTGCTCATCAGGATCACCCATAATTTTCTGTGCTCAGTAAAACACTGTCTAGCCTGTTCTTCAAAACTCTTCCAATGTCTGCCCATTACCACTTCAAAGCCACTTCTACCTTTTAATATTCATAGCTAGAGCAGCAATTCTACTCCTTGGCACCAATTTTCCACATTAATCTACCTTCTTTTGCAATAGCAACAGAAGGCCGTTGAACTTATCTGAGGCTGAGAACTTACAAAGAAAAAAAGACTTCTTTAACTCCAAGTTTTGTAGTCTGAAAGCCCACAATCACAAAACTCCATCTGCTTGGACTGAGAAGGACCACCTTAACAATGCCATAATGTGGCAAATGAGTAGAAATGGAACTGGCTACAGGCATAAGGGACAAAGAACATAGTTTGGCCTCACTTTGTAACAACTAGCTCATTATAAACAAACATCCTCCAACATGAGCATTAATCTCTTTCAAGTGTAAGGCACCAATAGCCAGACAACCCCCACACCAGGTTTCTCTTCTTAGACTCTTCAAATGTTGTTATTTATACATTGAAAACAAGGCCTCCAGCAAAAGAAACTCTGGGAAACAAATCACATCCAAACCATGGCTACTGGTAAATAATAATATTAATGATGATGGTGATGGTGGTGGTGGTGATGATGATGTCAAATTTCCAGATGATGCTGATTCTATGAGCCTAGATAGCCACACTTAGAAAAAATCATCTGCCTTTATTATATAATTATAATGGAAAGACAGCTATAATGAGAAATTACTCATAAGCTTTGTAAGCAAGGAGGGTATATTTTGCCTAGAGAGATTGCCCATGGAGAAGATTTTGGAGGGGTTTTAAAGAAGATGTTGTGTTACTAAGAATGATGTAGTCAGTGGGGGAAAATGGCCTGTGGTAGGTAAAAGAGCTGTGAGATACTGTTGACCTATCACATTTCCAGCTTCTTGTGATTCAAGTTGTTGCTAGGTGGCAAGTCTTTCAATTCCATGTCCACATTGTCATACCCAGGATACTGGAGCACCATGCTTGGAAACTGGAATCCCAGAACTGAGAAAAGCGAACAATCAGACTATCTGTATCTGGGTTAACATCTAGGACAACTGAGGCAAAGCCATGGTCTCTCTAAATTTGCCTTCCCCTGAATAATTAAACGCTGAAATACTACAAGCAACAGGTTAGCATAAGCAGAGGTCACCCTTAAAAGTCACTGGCTCTCACAGTCATGGAAGAGAAATGCCTTAAGTGATTGATCTCTGTGCATTGCTGGAGTCTATTTGCCTTTCATTTCTTTAGTGTTATGTCAAATTTACACTATTAATTTAGGAGTCATCTCTGGAGGTGAGAGGAAAACATCAGAGTTGTAGCAAACTCGGCCATCACATCCAGACTGTCTGCTATACAACTATCAGGGCAATTGTTTGTTCATGATGCCTATCAGACTATTCAATCATGGGTTATTTCTAATAAAATGCTATCATTTTATTAAGCTACACTACAAAGAGCACTTTCGATTGCTGCTTCTCAGTCCTTGCTGAATTAGCTAGGGATCTTTTCTAAAGGGGAGTTTGTGAAAATTACCTACAGAGCTGTTAAATATCAATGCCCAGGTCTCATTCTAGGATAACCTGAGGTACCAGGACTGGAGGAGGGCTGCTGGCAGTACTTCCCACAAGCTCCTCCAGTGGTTCTAAGGCATCCTCCACCTTGGAGCATCGCTTGGGAAAATGCTTCTAGTCCACATGACAGCTTCAGGCCCCTCATTCCATTAAGAGAACACTGACCTCAAAAGTCCTCCCAACCTCGCTTTGCTGTATAGAGACAGATCCATAGTTCTTTCAGGCATTGATTAGCTTTGTCAGTATTAGAAGCAATATACCTCTCCAGAGACCATAAATCCATTCTGCCAGGTTGCAAACCTGTGGAATAATCTGGTAAAAGTGACAAAATGCCAAACAGGGATAATTGGTGGGCAACCCTGACACTAACATACTATTGGAGCAAATTGGAAAGATGGCAACAGTTATTTTGGATTTTCAATGTGGTTTTTATAGTAACTACAAAATTGGAATGGAAACACTTGTGCTCGAATTGATAGTGCCCTTAAGTGGCAAGAAAATCTCTTTTCAGCTACTTTGGATCCATTATCTCTGGGGTCTCAGTGATGTAAAATTGCACCTTATCCTACAGAAAGCCACCATCTCTGAGGCCTGACAGATCAACCCCCTGAGAGTCTGCAAACCTAGTAGCCACAGCCTGCTCAAACTCCTACTGAATGATTTGTGGAATTTTGATCTTGGGATAAATGGCTTATTTTTTTTACTTGATTATTTATAGACAGAAAATATGTATGTAAGTACACTGTGTATTTCTTGTGTGGGTCACATACATATATCTTGTTTTCATTTAAAATAGTTTATTAAGGAGAATAATTTTCATGGCATGTTTCTGAATCCAAGCAAAAAGTAATTAAGCTAGATATAAAATTTGAGGGCCATGAGTAATCCTATCACTTTGCTTTCTTTTAATATTGATTGTTGTAGTTATTTCTAAAGTAGCTGAGGGAAATTTGCTGGGTAAATCTGGAATTCCTTTTTAAAATCTCTCTCTCTCTCTCTCTCTCTCTCTCTCTCTCTCTCTCTCTCTCTCTCTCTCTCCTCTGTGTGTGTGTGTGTATGTGTCATGTGTGTCTTGTGTGTGTGTGTCTTGTGTGTGTGTGTGTGTGTGTGTGTGTGTGTGTGTGTGTGTGTATACATGTGTATGTAGCTGGGGAATGAACCTTAGATCTTGCACATGACAGACAAGTGTTCTCTACCACTGAGCGATATGCCCAGTCCTCTTTTCTAAAAATCAATGTTTAGTTTTTGAGATTATAATTCAATTATATCATTTCCCTCTTTCCTTTCTTCCCTCTCAATTCTCCCAAATACCCACCTTGTTCTCTTTAAAGTTCATAGTCACTTTTTCTTTGTATATGCATATGTATATATATACATGTCTGCATATAAATAAATGAATATAAATGTAATTACAACCTGCTCAGTCTGTATAATGTTACTTGTATATATGTTTTCAGTGCTAACCATTTGGTACTGGATAACCAACTGATGTGCTCTTCCCTGAAGAAGACTATTTCTCCTGCTCTCAGCATTTCTTAGTTGTCTATGGTTCAGTCTATAGTTGAGATCCCATGAGCTTTACCCCTTTCATGCTATTATATTCATTGGTGTGGTACCTGTTCAGGCTATGTTGAGACAGCCATGTTGGTGAGACTTCCTGGGTATAGCATCTCTGACATTTCTAGCAGACATAATGTCACTGCAAACTTCCTGTTCCCTTACTCTTACAATCTTTCTGCCTCTGCTTCTGTGACTTTTCCTGAGTGTTAGGTGCAGGAGTTATGTCATAGATGTATCAGTTGGCTCCACACCTCTGTATTTTGAGAAATTGTAGTCTTCTGTATGGTCTCCATCTGTTACAGGAAGAAATTTCTTTAATGAGAGATGAGGACTACCCCTGTCAGTAAGTGTGAGGTTGTTAGTGATTACGCTGATTTACAAAAGTGACAGTTGTAGATTCTCCTCCAACATACGTTACTTGACTAGCCCTGGAGAGGTGGCTGGCTAACCAGAACCAGGCATGATTTCTCTCTTGTTGAGTGGGTTTTATGTCCAATTAGAGAGCTGTTGGTTACCACCACGGTATGCATGCCACTGTTGCCATACTGGTTGTTGTGGTGGTTCTTAGGCATCATAGCTGAATAGGATGATTGGATGCTACCTTTCTTTGGAAGCTTGCATGGCTTCTTTTGGTACCATGAAAGCTAGTCCTCAGGAGACTTTCAGGTCAGATCCAGCTCAGGGCCTCTGCCCTGCATCTGAAGTGCTGCATGGTATCTTTAGCAATAGAGCCTTACCCACCACCTCTTGGGGGCAACAAAAAACAATGACAATAACCTGTAATGTTTTGGTAGTCTCTCAGAAAACCCTGACTAACAGCTCAAAAGAGGACTTCTCATGCCTGGTGTTGCAGTTTTGTTAGATAGCCTATGCCTCTTGGGGAGAAGATGTCAGCCCAGATGGAAATTTTTCATTTAAACTACATTTGTATCTTTATATACCAATTTACATGTATTGTAGCTATTCTGGTAGATAGTGTGGTTTCCTAGGACTTTTTCAAATATCCTATTGTTGCATTGCCCTTTTTCTTGTATATTTAGCTCCCCCTTCCTGATTAGGGACCCCTTATTTTCCCATTTCCCCTTCTAAATCACTTGTTTCCTACTATTTCTCTCTCTATTGACCCTTCCCCCAAACTACTCTTTTTACTTTCCAGGTTTCTGCAGTCACTCCAGGTTATATACTCATACCTGAAGATCTGGAGCTGGGAGCCTCAAAGGAAAAAGAACATTTGACATTTGTCTTCCTGATGCTGGGTTGCCCCATTCAATATGGTCTTTTTTACAAATTTCATGATTTCATTTTTCTTCACAGCTGAAAACTATCTTTTAATAAGCTATCTACTTTGGAAATTCTATATACCAAGACTCATATTTTGGACATAAATGGTTTTATATTTTTCAGAATAAATATTTCCCTCACCCATGCTAAATAACTATCAAACAAATATTTTTAACTATGACTTTGGAAGTGTACCACACCTTTAGCTTGGCTGGGGTATTCATCTGGGCCAACCTACATCAAGCCACTGTCAGACCATGTCTTCTGAATACAGAGTGATGCACTCATAGAACACAGTTATTCAATTTTTTAACCTCCAAAGAATCTCTATTATGGGTCTTGAATGTAGACTGGGGATAAGTTACATAGCAAAGGAACAGGCTCTGCCAACATTGTGTATTTCCTCAATTCACAACCATTGCTTAGAAAGAAGTACCCAACAAGAAAAAGGTATCCTGAATCCAGAAGGACCACTCTAGAGGATGAGGAGAAGCAAAGCTGTTAAGGAATCAGAGTATCCTCTAGGCCTTCACTTCCCTCAGGGTAGAAACATAAACACATTTAAAACTCCACACTGAGGATAGGGTTGCAAGATGAAAAGAGACTGAGTTCCTGGCTCGCAACTCAGTTTTGTTTCTCTGGCTTGTAAACCATCAATAACAATAAGTAATTCACATCAGTATACAATATATGTACAAATTGACATATCACAAACATCACACAGCAATTGTGTGCTAGTTTTAAAAATGGGTATTTTTTATGGGCCCTTCAAGTTTAAAACAAAAACCACCATAAAAGTTTATCACTTCCTCAACCATTAGATGGTGAGACGGAGGTACACAGCAGATCAAAAATATCCAAGGACTGTACAGCCTGGATCCAGTGGCCAGTCTTCCTGAGTGGCTAAGCTGACATCTCCAGTCTCTCCATTGTACCTGGGAAATGTCATGTTGCAAATGCTGGGACCAAATCAGGATGTCATTTGTCAAGGTTTCCTTGAATAAATTTGTCAAGAAGACATGAAACCCCCTTTTCTCCAAAAAATGTTTCCAATCACTCTCACTCAGGAACTGAGCAGTGTGGGAACTTGACTAGGACCGCTTTTGACATTCACGGAAAACCTGACTAGCAACTAGAGCATTAACATCAGAAGCAACCTAATGATTAAATGTCAGAACTGTAGTACATCAGGTTTGCTCATGGATATTTCTAGGGTATCCAGGATTCACTTTCAAGCATACATAATCAATAGGTAAAAGAAATCCTTTTCTTAAGTAGCACTTGACCTATATCTTTTTGCAGGACTAAAACTGGACTTTGACATAGTTGCAAAGAAAGCTTATACTAGCACATCCACAAACAGTAACTTCTGGGGTTTAAGGCCTTACAAAAAATTTTTAATACAACACACACACGCACACCTGTATGCATATTTATACAAATACATGGATTTGAAATAAATATTTAATGCATCTTTAAAGCTTCAATCACAGAATTTACAGTGGGAACAATGATAAAACCTTTAACGAAAGAAACATTAGCAGAGTCTATAATAACATTGTAAATCATTTCTAAATAACAATATTGATAAGATGAGCCTTCTAAAATACCCAGGACACATCTTTAGCTAATTAAAACTAGATAATAGACGTGACTCTTTTATCATTCACAATACTGTATCCCTGATCATCCCATGGTAAATTATTTTACCTCAGTAATAACCATGATCCAACATTCAGTTAGCAATTACCACATCAGACTTCATCTACTGATAGCAACTGGTTAAGATGATATTGCCCTGCATGCATTTATTTCATCATGCTAATAAAGTTTCCTGCTACACATGCAAAAGCATACTAGCCTGTCTGATGTAATATAAGATGCACATACATCTTTCTTGGAAAAGGATGATGTGTCAGAATTTCATTTTTATTTTGAAACTTAAGTGGGTAAGTACATTAGAGCAGAAAGTAACAAGCTATGATCTGTAGTGAACACAATAACATAACTAAGTACCAACAAATTTCCCTTCAAGGAATTTCATCTATTTTAATTTAGCCACATTCTGTTAACTTGGTGTTGGCATAACAACATGAAACTGCTCTTTTGCAAACACCAAGAAGAAGCCTGTGCATTTAAACATCTTGTCTTTCATACAGAGTTCAGGAAAGCCACTATTGACTCAAGTTAACTCTCTTGGAGCACAGAGCATGCATAAGCTGTTGAAAACCTTTGATAATGATGTTGATGTGATGAATGATGGCAGCTCAGTATCCTCTGGCAATAATCCCTGGCATAGAGTCAGCAATCTATGGAGGTTTGTAGAAGGAAGAGGAGAGGCTCTATCGTGTTCATGAGTGACAAGGACTCTGTTTGCAGTCTGAGACCCAGGCTCCATCTTGGAAACTCTTTTCCTTTCCATGCTCTTCTTCTCAGCAAGTACTTTCTCTACTTCTTGGTGAGGAACTTAAGGTAAGAAGGCTAGGGAAGGTAGGTGAGGGTACAAGCCAAGGCTATGTGCAATCAGAGACAACCTGCCCTGCACTGTTTCTTCCCTCACCACCCCGGGTTCACAAGCTTACTTGTCTTAAAGAATTACATACATTAACATTTTATAATTGAAAAAATCTCAACAGAACACTAGCCTATGGGAGTAAGATTGACATATGTGACATTTTTCTCTCTGGTCGCCAAGGAGTCATCAATACGTTTCAACTCTTTACTAATGGAATTCTTCACTCTCTATGGAAGACGATTTAAGCCCTAGTACTACCAAGCATGAGAAGTCTAGTTAATTCCACAAAGAGTGACTAAGACTCAGTTAAAGTTGAAGCAAAATGAACATGCTGCCATAGTCAGAGCAGAACACTCACAAATACTGTCAAGATAAGCAGATACATTTGTATGCTATAGGGCTGGCCCTGGTCTTGGGTATAGATCACAGAAGAGCATTATCCCAGCTAGAGTCAACCCCTGTGCAACAACTAAAGTCTCTTAGGATCTTGTAGGCAGGAAGGTTCAGCTCTCCCTTGGGAGACATGGACTGCACACATACGATATGGTACTAGCTAAAGGCCTAGAGAATAGTCAGAGGAACATGGAGGATTTAAAGACAGAAAAATACACCAAAGACAGCAGCACTGAGTTTTCTCAGAATGCATGTGCTCTGGCCACACTGTGGGAGGCCAAGGTGACACCCATGGACACCCATTGGCACAGACACTGGTGGGGCCTAGTGTGGATGGATATAGACCAGAGCTGTAAATCTGGTAACAAGCAGTCCTTCACAGCTTTGTGAGGACTGTGAAAACACAGACCCATTTGAGACTGCAGCCTCAGGAAGCAGGAAGCCATTTGGAAAGCCAAGCCACACACAGAATCACTTTTAAGTTTCAGGCCTATGGGCAAGGCAGAATAGTTCTAGCCTCCTTCTTCAGCCCAGTGAAAAAGTTGTCTCCATAAGTGTTCTGCTGGGGAGTGCTGGACCTCAGGAGGGAAACATATTAATTTGGTGGTCTGTTTCTTGTTCAGATCGAAATGCAAGTGGAGGACACCTCTTTAAAACTTATCATAAATACTTTTCTAATTTTATCCTGTTGTATTAAATTTTGCATTTTCCATCCATTGCAAGCTCCCCCTCAGAAAGCGAGGAACAGCCTAAGAAGAGAAGGCAGAGCTAGAGGTGTTGAAGCCCAGTAAACAACAGACCCACTGTAGTTAGCAACTGGGGACCAAAAACTTCATTTACACAGTCTCTTCTGCCTTAGCCCCAGCCCACCCCATCCACACACACTTGCCTGTGGCTTTGAGCTTCCGGAGACTTTCAGGCTAGAATGCAGTTCTAAAGTTGATGGTTTCCTGGGGTTTCTGGTCCGTCCCATGAAGGTTTTCTGCACCTATTAATGTGCATGACGGGTCCTCCTCTCACAACAGTGGCTCTGGTGAAAGCCAGGAAAGTTTTATGCAACACACATGGAGACTGAATGGGACTTCTTGAGGGATTTGGGTAATACTTTTGCTTTGAGGGGGTCAGGTTTTGTGTGTGTGTGTGTGTGTGTGTGTGTGTGTGTGTGTGTGTGTTATGTGTAAGAGAGATGGATTCATGGATAGATTCAACAATTTCACCTTTCCACCTCTAATGCTACTTAGTTTGAAGAAAGAGAAGAAAATTAAATTTTTTTTTAAAAAGTCCTAAAACTGTAATTTTCATTTCAAATAAAGTCCTCCATTGCTTGTTTTATGGTTTTTGAATAAGCTATTTTCCTGAAATGACAACCCATTAACAGTTCGGTGGCATAAACTTAATCTTACAGTGACACTACACAGAACAATAACCAAAACAAGGAACCTGCCAGGCCAGTTGTTCAGGTACTAACATGGTCAGTTACTTCACTTGCTAATATAGTCTTCCTCAAGACCCTGGTTCTAACTCACTACTTAAAAACTCAACCACACTCCTCACAGAGGACCTTAGACAGCAGTGAGAAGCCAATGATGACACTTGGATTTTAAATCTCTGAAGATACTTGTTGATGTAGGTCTCAACTAGGACAAATGGCCCAAGTATGGACTCCACTCACTTTTCCCACAGTGGAAGTAGAGAGCATCTTCTGGCCATTTTGTCCTTTGCAATTGTTCCCATGGAAATGTGCAGCCCGCAGGCTCACTGTCCACATAGGAGAGCTAGCCTATTTGCAAATTAGCAGCCTTCCCAGCTTTGCATGCTCAAGTGGCCACTGTATAAAGGATGCAAGATGTGTGCTGTGTCTTTCATAAAGTCCAGCTTGAGGTAAGCATAGCAACCAAGTGCATTATCAAGAATTATCTTCATTGCTCTTGTCTCCTTTTGAAGTCAACTGAAAATACCAAAACTATATACCACTCATTTAACACCCAGTTCTATGAGAGAAAAGATAATATATTTCCCAGCTGGGGACATCATTTCCCTCTTGCCTCATGGAAGGATAACCTAGGGACCACTGTTATTGGAGCAATAAGAAGAGGCCAACTAGGAGTAATCACAACAATGGTAACATTTCTCCAGGTCTCAAAATGGAACAAGCATTGTATTCAGAATCTTTCTATGTGCAAAGCCTCATTTAATCCTGAAAACATTTCTATTTATTACCATTTATTAGCATTTTACAGAGAAATAGATGGAGACATCTGTCCCTTTCAAAGGATAGCCAGGGATTCACACATCTTTTGGGTTCCAGGATCCAAACCTCTGTAGCTATTCACTAGAGCGCTTAAATAAGACTGCTGGCCTTAGCCTTGATTCAAAAGAAATAACACTCGGGAGGCAGAAGTAGGTGGATATCTGAGTTCCAGGCCAGCCTGATCTACAACGCGAGTTCCAGGATGGTCAGAGCTGTACAGAAAAACTTTGTCTCAACTAACTAAAATAGGAAAATAAGAAGATAAATAAAAACATATCCTAGATAGTTAATAAGCAGTAAGTACATATTTAGATGACTGTATGATGTCTTCAACTCCAAGGGCTTTTCCACTTCTTCATTATAACACATATATAATCTCTGAATTAAAACATAATTACCCATATCACTCTCAGTAAATTTCAAAATACTCAAAGTTACATCAATTCAGCCTCCATCTCATGATCAAGAAGGAGATGGCTTATGAATTTTCAGTCTACCAATTAAGGATGAGTGTGCTTTGTAAAGTGAAGGTTATTTTAACTTTGATAAGTCTATCGATTACTGTCTGACCATAAAGGACCAGAGCTGGGGATGAATAACAAAATATTTTTTCCTTCACTTCAGGCATGATGACTGGACCTCCCTGGTTGTAAATTCCCCAATATTTGATAGCTCCAGTGTCAGCAGCAAAATGATGCATAATAAACACAACAATGCATTATCCACAGTTTCTTGATTTGGTGCCCAGTCAGGGAAGGAAACAGTCTACTTTTGAATGGACTTTCGGAAATAATACACAGGCAGTGTCTATTGGAAAGATCTGAAGAGGAAAATTGAAGCTTGCTTTTCATGCTACAGTCTCCAAATTATCCTTTGAAACTGACAGTTGTGAGTGACGTGGACCCATGTCCCACCATCACAGGGTTGGTATCAGAAACAGCAGAGTATTCTAGCTTTCATCTGGTTGGGAAAAAGGAAACAGAGTTTATTTTGAACAGGAAAGGGGAAAAAAGGTATCTGATAAAAGACAAAGAAACAAGCTACCCAAATCCTTTGACAAAGAAGAGACAAAGGGAATGGGTTTGTGGAATAACACACAGACCTAAAAATAATGTTTCCATAATTCACTAATTGTTCCATTTTACCCAGAACAATATTTTTGCAAAGTCCAAAAGCTCACTTTACAAGGAAAAAAAAAACCTATTTTAAGAGCTGCCTATGATAAAATGGTATTTTTCAGGCATGAAGGAAATTGTAAGACCAACAATAAGAAAGTACAACATGAGGGTGCATACCCAGCTCTGCCCATGGCAGCTGCTATTGCCAGGGACCTGAGTTGTGACGGAGTTCAACACTGGCATTTCATAGTCTATGAGTTTAAAACTGTGAAGTGAGTTCCACAAGGTCATGCTTAAGTTGTCTTTCTAAACAACAAAAGGGTGAAAGCAAAAGAGGCCATATTGTAAGCCCTCCATACTTGGAAAATGATGACTATATCTCTAGCCTTTTTTGTAGGGCAGTTCCCTAGGGCACACAAGGGTCCAATATCTGATGTTACAAAATAAATGAATTACCCAAAGACTTCCTATAAAGAAAATGGTCATGATTTTGGCTCCTGAATCCATGCACCCATTAGAGCACACACTTATAAACCCAAGAAGCATGTGTGGATAAAGTTTCCAAGGGCAAGAACATCATTTTTTTTTTTTAAATAAGGTATTATTACAGCGAGACTTGCTTTATTCAAAATCACCCTGGCCACAAAGCTGCTCCTTGAAGAAATGTTAGTGAAAAACTATATTCTATTGTAAAGCCAACATAATTAAACTCAGTAAAGTAAACACACACACACACACACACACACACACACACACACACACACACACACGACATCAAAGAAGAAGAACTGATTAGAAAGGAAGAAAGCAGGTAGGTGTATATAATGGGTAATGGGAGGTGAATATAAACAAAATACAATATTTATATATGTGACACTGCCAAAAATAAATAATAGCACAAAAAGACTGTGAGTTCTTTCAATGAGCAAAACCAAAGCCAAGCATTTGAGATCTTCATTAATTTGAATGCCTTATCAATTAAGTGCAAAAGCATTCCCACACCCACTAATTAAACTCTTACTGGCAAACCCAGATTGCATTTGCATCAGAAAAATACTGGTATTTCCAGCTTCTCTATTTTCAACCATTTATCCCAGAAGTTTAAAATGGCCTGGGGGTGGGGGACAGTCATGAAAATCTCTGAGCAGTGATTCTCATGGTCTCAGAAACTGAGTAATATCTTGAAAGCTCCAGATGACATTTACTCAGCTCTGAGCTCTGTTCTAACAGCAAGGCTACCCAACACCATGCTCTATCCTGTAGGCACTTTGGAAGATGGGTAGACTCTAAGTAGGCCAGAGCTGACATGTTGGCCTTCAATCTTGGATGGAAAATGTGAAAACAGGCTTGTGGAATGGTGGAAAGAAAACAACAACAAAGGAAAAGAAAAAGACTTTTCTGGCCCAGTTTTCTGCTTGCCTGCTAGCCCCCACTACCATTATTTATCCATAAAACAATCAGAATTAAGGAGGAGTTTTCCCCAAATCCACGATCATCATGATCCAGTAGCAGGAAACACTCTATAATTACTTAGCATTGAGATCCAATCCCGACCATTATTTTTATAAGTGTCATATTCATTTGTGTCTTCCCAAGCTGAAGTATGGAGTCACAGGCAATATCCCACTGCCCTTCAACTCCATCTCCCATCTATCTTCTTCAGAATCCTGCCTCCACCAGGACTCTTGCTTAGGACTGCAGCAACTGTGGCAATGCAGCCTTTCCCTTTCCATCCTGCTTTGTCTTTATTTCATGTTGATAATAAAATATATGAATGCATGAAACAAACAGTGATATTCACAGAAGAGCATATATATGAACATAGGAGGAGGAATTTCAGCTCAACCTATGTAAATACTGCTGGGCATGGGTAGAGAACCATACACAAAAGGCTCAGCTCTTTGTGAGCAAAATCAGCTAGAACACATCTCTCTCCCCATAAAACAGGTATCCCAGGTTTCTTAGTATCAACCACAGGAAGAACCACTAGCCTGATTTCCACCTGCCTGGTACAAAGAGAAAGTCATTCTACTGGTACCCTAGTTCAAGTTCATGTCACCCAACATGTATATTGGACGTCCTCTAATTTGTATCTTAAAGGACCCCAAAGTGACATTTGCTGCTCCCTGAGGCACTCTAGGGGCATGTTTGGTTCTTTAGGAGTCGGGGCCTAGTTGAAAGAACTTAGTTCATTGGAGGAGTGCCCTTTGAAGGAGATCCTGGAAGACCACTCTCTTGTGGCTTCCTGACCATCATTAGGAGAACAGCCTTCTATAAGCTTCTCCTATGGTGTACCATGCGAAAATAGGCCCATAGCAACAAAACTAAGTAACCATGGACTGAAATTTCTGAAATCATGAGCCATTCTTATAAGTGGATCATCTCCCAATTTTTGTTACAGTGGCAGAAAGCCAGCGGGGGGTGGGGGGAGGGCTAATTCTACATATATTAAATACTAGTCAGACTCCAAGAATACCCAAGAGTGGAAGAGGCCCATCCTTGCCCTTACAGATCTTATACACTCTAGAGAGAAGAATTGGAATGAAAGCATGTAACTATAAAAACGTTCATAAGCTAGTATCATCCAAATTAATGTACAGAGAGCAATCATAAATTAGAATGATTTTTCTTTGGGGCACATTCCGAATAAATGCCATCACCACAGTGGGAACAACATCCCAATTCTCATTTCTGTTTTCAAACATTTTAAAATCCCCCACCACCACCCTGCCTGGTAACTTCATCCTGGGCCCTTTAATAGAGAAGGGGAAGTGCTAGTGGAGAGGGATCTAGCGTTTCATTCCTCACATTGTTTGTAACTATGGATTTGCGATTTGTAATAAAGAAACCATGTCCAAGTTGGTTCTACTGTTTTAAAACTTTCCTGAAGACAATGTGCTGTCCTATTGCTTACACTCAGGAAAAGCCACCTCCCACCCCCACTACCACTTTTACAAGGCATTGAGATTGAAGAGCACAGGCTGTCCAATGAGCCAGTGGTGTTTCCTTTCTTCCTTGCAGAAGATGCTGTCAGGGTCAAGTCTAACGAATAAAACTGAGGAGGTAGCCAGGCAATATGGTCATGGGGGCGAGAGCAAGTATCACTCTACACCAGGGCTGTGGCTGTCATAAGCTGCCCTAAAAGGAATACCACGAGAAGAATCATTGAAGTGTTGTCAGCAAAAGCAGAATGGGGGATGTGTGCAGAATTTCCTGTATAGTCTAGGCAGACCAAAAGCAAAGGGCTGTAAACTCCCTGCAGTGCAACTCAACAGACGTCACCTGTTTTTTTTTTTGTTTGTTTGTTTTTTGTTTTTTTTTTTAATGTGAATTAACAGTGGGGTCCTGCTTCTTCTAATATCTCATAAGCCTAGGCTGACACAGCCCTCACCTCACCATTGTATTCCATGGCCATGGGAGTAGTAAGTGCAAAAAATCTTTTAAAAATGCTTTCTGAAGTTGACAGTCACTTCTGATTACATATCATTAGCCAAAATGAATCAAAGAGTGTATCTAACTTCCATGGGATGGAGAAGTATAAACCTTTCATGTTCCTGGAATGAGAAAGGCAGTCTATTGTCCACCAGTCTGTAACTTCTATCTGCATATCTTCTGTGTGATCACACTTTAAGCAGAGAAAAAAACATTTGAACTTACAAATTGGAGAAACTGGCTTTTCAAAACCCATCATCACTGTATGACATATCCATGAGTTGGGTCTCTTCATATTATAATTACTACATAAGTCATCTTCATGAGCATTTGTTACATACGGGCAGGTTTGGGAGAGACATGAGTATGGCTTCCAGGGAATACAGCTCAGTCTGAAGAAATAGAAGAAAGCTGACATTATGGGTAAAAATGAAGGAGCCAGGCATTGTACTGGACACAGAGTGTGTAACACATCCTGTAATCATCCTAACAGTGCCTCAAGAAAAGTGCCACAAATAGGCATATAGCGAGCTTGAAATATGCTATGGCAGCCCATGCAATGGGGGATAGTGCTGGAGTGACTGTATAGACTCGAATCTGTCTAATTTCAGAACCTATAGAGTGAGCCATGTTCAACACATGTAAGTAACCATATTACTTTATATTTACCCTTCTTATAGCCCTTTCAATAGATCGGTTTTTAAATGAGAATGTGCTCAGTTACTTAGGGATGGACAGTGTTGCTCATCTTAGTATGGTTAGTAATTGCTCACACGTGAGCATGTGAAGCATAGACACTCTAGAAAATACAGGTTGTTAGATGCACATTGGAAACTGGGCTAGCCTCTGAAGCCATATCCCTTTCCTTTGTTCCACCCAGCACATGAAAGACTGACAAGAGGGAAGAAAATGTTTCCTCGGTGAGTGTGAGGAAAGAGGCACAGCTGTCAACATTTTCTCTTATCAGGAGGGTTCTCTAGGCGAGAAAATAGAGAGCAGCTTCCACGCTGCAGACTTGAATGTGAAGATAATGGTCAGCAGGGCTCAGTGAGCTGCCCGTGTTCCTGTTCCAACAAGCTCTTGACAAGGGCACGCCTGCCAGGGAAACAAAAAGCCCCTCATTCTGCCAGGAGACAACACACAGCTGCGCAGACCCTGACTCCGCTAAACCCGGAGACAAATGCACAGCTGTCCTAAGCATCTCACTCTACAGGGGGTTCCACTTCCTTTCTATATTTTAATTTTTCAGTCAGTGTCTACTATTTGATACACTACCGCAAATCAATCTCTCAATAGCATCCCCCCACCCACCGTGTGTGTGTGTGTGTGTGTGTGTGTGTGTGTGTGTGTGTGTCAGAGAGAGAGAGAGAGAGAGAGAGAGAGAGAGAGAGAGAGAGATCACAATCTTTCCATCTTAAAAAGGCCATGTTCACCCTTCATTTCTTCACAGTCACTATTCTGGACACTGTTCTCTGCAATGTTTCTCCTTTGTTAAGGGGTTGCTACAGTCACTGTTCCATCCTGGAATCCCTCCTAAACCTCTTGTGAAGAACATGAGCTATGCCTTTAATTGGGCATTTCATTAGAGAAGGATGGGGCAGAAACAAAACCAAAGTGGTCCGTAGTCACTTGTTTCAGGGACATCATTGCAGTCATCAACATCTGAACCCTACTGAAGTACAGTTTCAATTTCCCTTCTCAACCATGGGGAAAGCGGTGTTGACAACACATATTTCTCTCTGTCAAAACATTTCACTTACTCGGCAATCTGCGGACAGTTTGAGAGCCATATCACCCACTAGCAGCAACGGAGCGTTCTTCCCATTATTTTAAAATCAAAATGGCACGTGCCTCATGAGAGGGGCAGGATACGGGCCAAGGTCCAGATTGAAAAGAGAAAAATGCTAACAGAGCCAGCAAGCAAAGAGGGCACTGTAAATAACCCGCCTCGTTATTGAGCTACAGAGAAAGATGGGCTCAGCGGTGCTCCATTCCAGCTTGAGGGCTCAGTCCATTGCCCTTGAATTTCAGTCTCCTGGGAGGTCACTGAGGGAATTCTGTCAGCTCTCTGCTCAGTGGAAGTGGCAAGGTTTGACTCATATTTTCGAAGCATTTCACACCTTTGTATCTAATTGTTGTTGCTTGAAGACTGGAAGGGAAAGAGTAACAGGGCCACCTATTTCAAAAATAAATCCAAATACCAGTGAATGGTTAGCTTGGTATTTGTGACTTGCATAGAACTGTAAAAGAGCAGGGCATCCTAAATCGGACCCATACTGACACAACTGCTGTGGCTCATGGACGAAGATATTAACTATGATGTAATCCTCCCCAATGGCTCATTTTCATTGCAAAATATTTAAAAGAAACAATGCTTAGGAAAATGGAACCAGGCTTCCCTAGTAAAGGCCTCAAGTTGCAAGAAGAACACTGGCTGAACGCAGGTCAGGATGCAAGGCTGGAGCGCTCCCTGGGGCAGCCAGGGAATCTTGACCACCCTGAAGTTCAAATTCATAAACATGATCACTAAAGTTTGAGGGAGAGACACACCAGCAGAACAGCAAATTCAAGTCACTAAAGAGCAATCCAAGTAGCCATGTTCACCCTCCAGTAGCTATGCATCTCCCCAGGTTCGAGACAAAGACAGTTTCAGCAATCACTGCTGACCAGCTTAGCAGACCGAAAGCCTCCCCCTATTCACTTCCAGCTACCTGTCAATATATCTTGCTGGGGTTTTGCCAAATGTATTGTCATCCATTTAGGAAAGGTCATCTAGGATGCACGTTGACTTGACAGTGGTAAGAGCTTCTGTTAGAATCCCCCGCATCAGTCTGGCTGGGTTTTCCAACAAGTATGCAGTTTATCTTTTCCTATAAAATTCACTGGTTTGTCAAGTTGGTACCAGCTGCTATCTCTTTAATGCAGATCACTGTATAATTTCAAAATAGCGTACTCTAAAATTACCCTGCTGCCCCCATCTGTCTGGAGCGCTGAAATGGGCCTCTTGCTTCTGTCTCTCATCTAGAGGGGTTCATTAATTTCTCCTATCCATGCTGCTGCTCTGCACAATGGTGACCACAGCCTTTGCCTTTATCTTGCTTCCTCAGTCACAAATAGTTACAGGCTAAGGAGGTTGACTCTGAGCTTTGCCTTTCCATTCTCTCATAAAAAGGAACAATGAGGTCATGACTAACTGGTGGCTAGCTACTCACAGTCATTCCTTTAGTTTGCAGCAACTGTAGCATTTGCTGGTTAAGACAAACAGGAAGAATGGTAAAAAGAGAGAAGGTAATTCCACATAAGATAGTAGATACAAAATAATGTGCAAAGGATATCTTTCTCTGCTCTGCAGTTCTAATAAATATTTTAAAAATTAATTTTATTTTATGTTCATTAGTATCAGATCCCCTGGAAACAGAGTTACTGAAGTTGTGAGCTACCATTTGGGTACTGGGAATTGAACCCAGGTTCTCTAGAAGAGCAGACAGTGATCTTAACCACTGAGCTATCTCTCCAGCCTCTAATATCTGAAATTTTAATTTGGGGAGGGTTTTAGGGTCTCAGTAGACAGCCCAGGCTGGCCTCAGACCTTTTTATTAAATTTTTATTTACATATTTTTATTTTCATTTATTCTTCTCTCCTAGGGCACCTCACCCCTTTCCATCTATCAGGATCACACTCAATGGTAGCGCGGTTTTCCCCTCTCAGAATGTCTTACATTCAGCTCTCTATTAGTGGACTACAGCTGGCATTTCCTGACCATATTCAACGAGGTGATGCTGTTTGGCTGCTTTCCTCAACCATGGTGAGGATACATGCAGAGTTCCTGATGCCTAGAGAACCACACACCAGGCTCCCAGAGGACCAAGAAATCAGCAGATGATTCTCCTGAACCACTTCCCAAGTGAGGTTTAAGCCTGCTTTATCTGCTCTCTCTTAGAGTTACTTAGGGACTGTCCCACTAACTGAGAAAGGACCTAAATCCAGCACTATGCATATCAAAGTCACCCTTCACACCTTAGCCACTATCAGAGCTATCAGTTGTCCTCCCCTCAAAATTTCTGAATTAGAAATATCCACAGAATCAGTGTCTGAGTTCCTTTTACTATTTCTATGGTAAAATACCCCAACAAAGGTAAATTAATGGCCTATTTCCATTCACAGTCCCAAGGTCCAGTCCATGACTGGAGGATGTCAACAGGAGCTTGAGAGGATTGGTCACCTTGCATTTACAGTTACAAAGGAGGGAATGATGAGTGCATGTTGCTTCTCAGCTCTCTCTTTCCCTACTTGACAGACAAGGATCCCAGCCAGGAAACGGTGCCACATACACTGGGTATGTCCTTATTGCTAATATGATCAAGATAATACCACAGAGACCTACCCAGAGGGCCATCTCTCAGGTGATTGAGATTCTGTCAAGTTGACACTCAACACTTTCAGAAGCAGCTAGACAATGGAGGCCAACAGCAAACTGTCACCATGAGGTAGAGAATATTAGAGGGGAGAAATGGCAGTCTGTAGGCTCACAAGTGAGGAAATTTCATCAGAGACACAGGGAGCTACAAGCAAGACATGTGGGTAAAGGACAGTGTCCAATGTGAACAGTTTCTGCACCCCAATATTAAGTCGCTCTGCTGATGTAGTAAGCTGAATCAAGCCAAATTAAGAATAAAAGACCAATGTTATTGGGCAAGACTAGAAGAGGAGACATGGGGAAACTATGTGGCTGTTCTCTAGGAGACAGTTTAAATACCCTGTAGGTAAGGTCTTGAGCAGCTCCAGTGGAGGAGCCACTACTTAGTGAGCTTTCTGAGAGGGGACAGGGTTTGGAATGGGGGAGAGTGAGACAAAATTTCTAACTTAAACACTATGTTTCTCCTGTACCCAAACATTGTTCCATGACTGTCTCAGGCCTTACTGGTGAACTACTGAGATGATTTTTCCTCCTCCTCCCTATTACTTCTATCCTATCTCAGGAATGAACTCTTTGGGCATACCTTCAAAAACTTGATTCAAGAGCTGGAGAGATGGCTCAGAGATTAAAAGCACTGGCTGCTCTTCCAGAGTTTCTGAGTTCAATTCCCAGCAACCACATGGTGGCTCACAACCAGCTATAATGAGATCTAGTGCCCTTTTCTGGCATACACATGTATATGCAGGCAGAACACTGTATACATAATTTAAAAAATAAATAAATAAATCTTTTTTAAAAAAATCAGAATTCTTTCAGTGTCCATGAAATAAAATATAATCTTCAGTCTGTAAAAATGTTTTATTATTGAAAAGCGAATATGAATCAATTCAAAGTCAAATCCGTAGCATGCAGCAGATCAAACTTAAGAATATTTAAAAGAAAACAAATACATGGTCCCAAAGCCTGATTTAGTTATGGGACAAGATAGTAAATATGTGGGCTTCAGGTGTGTGGTCTCTGCAAGAGCTACTGAAGTCCACTGCAGCATGAAGGCAGTGGCAGATGGTACATGAGTCATGAGTAAGCATTGCAAACAACCATAACTGTTATTTATGAACATGGAAATTTGGATTTTACAAAAATGTCATCTGCCACAGAATATTATTATTATTTTGCCTTTTGGGGCATTTACTTTATTTTGATTATTGTTAGCTACAGGGCTGCATCAAAAACATATGAGTCAAGATTTGATTTATAAACTATATTTTGCTGGCAAGAGCACCAAAGAAACGCACATTTCCGTGAGTGTAGTGTGCATGTGCACACTGAGAAGTAAATGTGCTAAACTGTCTCTGAAGGCAACTCCTATGAAGAAGGTCCTAAATGTTTTACAGGAGTCATCTCACTGCAGAAAGATGATAGCTTTCCAGGATGATTATGTGGAAGTATAAAAATTATTACAATACATAAGCTCCTTGGGGGCCAAAACTGTGTCTTATACATTTTAGTTTCCCTATCTTGCCTTACAAATAGTCTTCATTCAATTTATTTTTTTCTCAATTGAATGTGCTTTAATGAGTTTGTTACAAGCCATCTCATTACATGATAGTCAACCGTTGAATACTAACTAATGACTCAAAGATCCCTGAACAATTTAGATCAATATGCTTTTAAAGGGGTATTAAAACACTGTCCACCATTAACATTTGGGTTGTTCCTGAACAATTTCAAGATGGAAAACTGTAACCTGCTTTGGAAAATGTCTTCATAAAATTACTGGGAAACTAAGGCTTTCAATACCATGCATCAAATTTTCAGTTGACAAATACACTATTCAAATTCAAATCATCCAAGCACATTACATAGCCATGTATCTGAGTTAGAGTCAAAAGTTTAATTGATTTTAGGGCCAGGGACATAGATGGCCAGGGAGATTAAAAAGCCTTACAATGCACATTTGGTCCCCAGAAGCCACATAAGAAAGCGTTTGTGGTGACATGAATCTGTAATGCCAACATTCCTAAAGAGACAGGAGACTATCCCAGAAATTTGAGAGCCAGCTAGCCTGGAATACACAGCACAGTGGAAACACCAGGAGAGATCCTGCCTCAAAAAAAGGCAGAAAGAGAAAATCAACTCCTAAAAGTTGACCTTGCACACACCCGTGCCCGTACCCATACCCACTCACAACATGCATGCATCTAAACTCATACAGGATGATAATATCTCTTTTAAGTTTAATTGGTTCTCAATTCCACATTCTTTCTCCTATAGATTTTAAGCATGACTGTAACTCGGGGTTTGAACTTCATACTGCGTCAGAAACTATACACAGAATGAATGTCAGTGGTCCAGACTGAGAAGCCCAGCACAGCATCATGAAAGGAAGGGAAGACTTCAGTCATTTTTCAGTTTCAGGAATCTCTCTGTACCTCCAATTTAGGAAAGACGTACCTTAAAGCATTTTCCATAAAGACATTGTATGAGATAAGCTAGGTTTATCAAAATGCATAAAAATCTTTCACCTTCTCTGTTTCCGGTATCTCTCTCCCTCTTCCCTTGCTCCATCATTTCCACACACAAACACAAACCCCCAGACACACATAAGCATATACCTACACATGAATATATAGTCTCTTCTCAGGATGACCAATACATAATAATGCTAAGAAAACTTCTTTCCATTTTCAACATACTACATTCTTTGCCTGAGTATCTCAGCTAAGAGCTATAGATTGAGTCTCATGATGCAACTTTCTTTTAAGAATCAACAGGAAATATTATAATATTGTATGGAGCTAATCAATACTATGAAATGATAACTCATAAGCTATCTTTCACTTCAAAGTATTCTTAACTTTATAACTCAGACTAAGGAATATGCATGCACTTAATGTTATATGTGAGCCTTGAGAGGCCAGAATGTCAGGGCCCACAATTGTCTTTAAATGACAAGGCCAGGACTTGATAGTCAGACAACTTCAACCAATACCAGTCTAAATCACTCACATATCCCCTGAGGCCCATCAACAGAAAAGAAGTGAAAAAATACAGTTAGCATTCACATCAGCCTCCATTTGTTAATGGTCTTCCACCATGTTACAGCTAAGGTCTCTCAGGCTAAATGGTTTGCCAAGGTCCCTCTGCCCATGAGTATGTGAAGGAGAACTTGAGTCGATGGGAAATCCTGTGGCTTCTGAAAGCACAGTACCATCATCTCTGGTCATTAGAAAACTCTTCTGAGCTGGAGAAACAGTCCCTCATCAACTACAGCTTTCCTCTAAAACCTGTGCCCGCATGCCTGAGGCAAATTGCCTTGGAAGAGCTTCTGTAGACATGCTTGTCACCTCATCTGAATAGAGTGAGGTGATGCTCAGAAAAGGAAAACAAATGAGGAGTTTACGGCTCAGTGCCGAGGAAAAGTTGAAACCTGTTCAGCTCTGGGAGTGTATCCTTCTAAAAGTGACTGCTCCGGCTAGCACCGTTGAGTTTCATTAAGTCGGGATCAGTCTGTCAGTTTTGAGCTCCTGCATGCACATTTCACTGAATTCCAGACAGAACTAAACCAATCATTTCACTTCAAAATGCATACTGTGGAAACAGGGATTCAATCTTTTCCTGGGGTAAAATCAAAATCTGAGCCCAATAACCGATCCCCTGTTTGTGTTTATCACTTCCTTGACTTTTCCCCGTGCTGTTCCTTCTGGGGCAAGAGCCACGGAATCAAGAGAAAGGGAAGCGTTCTCCTCCAAGGATGCAGCTTTGAATGTGACCTCTGATCTGGCTACAATTTCCTCTGTAACATGTGCTGTTATATCTGGGAAACAGCAGCAAGCTGAAGGAAGACTTGGAGGTATGGAGTGGGGGGGAGGGGGGGTAAGTGGGTGGAGAATAAAAATGAGGGAGAAGAAATGTGATGCTAATGTAGAGAGCAGAACAGAAGAAAAGCCACAGATGTTGATCCTTGAGAATGTAATGGAATCGGGGTGAGTCCATTCTGAGGCTCTGAGCCTTCATTCCAATGAGCTAGGAAGGAAGAAGTCACAGGGATGAGCATGCTGGTAAGAACACAAGGTCAGAATGCTGCTGCCCCATGCTCTGGCCCATTCCTAATTGAATTATCATGAGGAGTGGTGCCACTGAGGGCCCTTAGCATACATGGAATTTCATCTGAGCAAAAACTAGCTAAGAGCATCTTTGAAATTTCCCAGTGTATTAATCAGGGTTCTCTAGAGTCACAGAACTTATGGAATGAACATATATATATATATATATATTGGGTGTCTCAGCTGGTCTTCTGTATATGCTGGAAGAAGTAAGCTCCAATGCCAGTGAAGGAATAGATGAGCTAACATGGTGAAGCAAAATTTTCCTGCTTCCATGCCCTTATATAAGCTGGAAGCTTCCAGCAGAAGGTGTTCCCAGATTAAAGGTGTGTCTTCCAACCTTGAGATCTGGATCAAAGGTGTGTCTTCCTGCCTCAATATCTACATCAAAAGATTACATCATCACCACATCCTTACTCTTCCATTCTTCTTTCTGTCTTTAACCAATGTCTGACCCCTAGGATTGGGTCTAAAGGAGGAAGGCATCAGGGGAAAGGCTAAGGCACATGTATCTGGTTCTTGGTGATCTGACATGAGCTGAATGGTAAGACACATCTTTGTTTCATGAGCCTATGAGTGGGGACTAGAGACTTGCTTCTAGGGACTTCTGTCAAGGCTCTTTAGACGTGGGCAATGCCTGGTCCGGCAGGCCTGTACTGAGCCTCTCATAAGCACTCAACAAACATTTCCTACAGTATTTTTAGAACTCCAACCTGTCAAAGTAGTGTTGCTGTTCCTAGTAAGAAGGTGTCCTAGATATGGTTACCATTGCTGTGTTGAAACAGTGGCCAAAAGCAACTGGGGGCAGGGAGTATTTGGCTTACACTTCCTCGGCTATTCATCATCAAAGGAAGTCAGGGCAGAAACTCAAACAGGGCAATAACCTGGAGGCAAGAGCTGTTACAGAAGCCACAGAGGAGTGCTGCATACTGGCTTGCTTCCCATGACTTGCTCAGCATCCTCTCTTATAGAACACAGTACCACCAGTCCAGGGATGGCACCACCCACAATGGACTGGGCCTTCCCCCATCAATCACCAGTTAAGAAAATGTTCTAAGGGTTTGCATACAGTCCTACTTAATGGAGGCATTTTCTTAATTGTGGTTCCCTTCCCTGCAATGAATTTAGCTTATGTCAAGTTGACATAAAACTATTCAGTACAGAAGGGAATTCATAATTAACATAATCTTCTGCCTGAACACTTAAATCCATAGACAGAAGAGTCAAGGACCAATTACAGTAGAAGTCCTGATACAGCAGCTAAGGGAGAGACCTTGAGGTTTTCTACCTGCATCTCAACAACTGTGTTACCCTGATGGCCACCCTGTATGCTGAGCATAGCACCCCAATCTCCGCATGCCATTGATAATCTCTGAAGGTCTTTCCTCAGTTTAACTCTCAAAAAGTATACACTTTCAAAAATAGTTTAAAGAATTCATAGGTGACGTGAGCTATTCTTGATTTTCTTGTATTGTTGGGAATATTGCTCAGTTCAGTTCAGAGCATGGCTGCTTTCACTAAATACTACTCAAAAACCAAGGCCATTAAAACACTGGAAAAAATAACTGTGTTAGGTTTTAAGGTTTATGAGAAGCTACCATGTCATTCAGACATTCTATTTATGCATTGATGAAGCTGGGAAGAAAAGGACAAAATGGGTACCCAAGGATGATAAGTAAAAATCTAATTTGACCATGACATTTCACTGTTGCTCCGTGTGTGTGTGTGTGTGTGTGTGTGTGTGTGTGTGTGTGTGTGTGTGTGTGTTTATATTCACTTACAACTCTCTAGGAGCACTCTCACCATGGACATCCTAAACTGAATCACAATGAAAAGACAGTGACTATTTTAGACAGAGCTTAGATTAGAGGGAAAATATCAGTCTGAGCACTCCCCTACAGTAGCAGAGATGTTAAACTTGGGTATCTGAGGAGATCAGAGGGGCAGAAGAGGAAATATGAACAGAAGCTCAGAGAAGAGAAGAGTATGATGTATTAGCCAAATGGAAAGTGGGATGGACTACTAAGGAATACATTCAGCAACATCAGAGATAAGGTTGGGCTACTACAGTGGCACATGCCTATTATCCCAGCACTTGGGAGACTAAGACAGAGAAGAGAATCATGAGTTCAAGGCCAGCCTGGGCTGCACAGTAGGACCTTGTCTTTAATTAACTAGTTAGTTATTTAACGGTTGGTCAGATAGAGAAGACAGGTAAAAATTAGCAATAAATTATTATATTTTTTTCAAGGAAGAAAGAAGGCAAACCTTTTCTTTGAGAGAGGATCATTGCAATTCTCAGGTGGCCATTGAGTTTTCTGACATTTCTCTTTTCATCTAAAAAGATAAATAAAATTACTGTGATTTCATCAGTGTACTAAGAGAGTGTCCATGATGCCAAACCAACAGACAGAATTTCCAAGAACAGCAGAGCCCTGCTACTTTGCAATTAATCCCAAGAAATGTTACTCTAACTCATAACCACCTTCTGAAATAATGCAACCCAAAGTCTTCCTAGTCTCAATATTGCAAATCAATCATTTTCCTATCACAAGGTGCTAATTCAGCACACACTCACTTTATCTGTCTCAGGATGGTTGGAAAGGCAAGAGTTCTTCAACCTTGGGCAATAAAATAAAGATGTTCCTAACAGGAAAAGCCTGTCAGGGAGTGAGATGTATGGGGCCTCACCTGATTTATCTCTAGTAATATCTACTGGAAAAACAGCGTTGAGGGTGAATTGGATTGCATAGTCCATGGTGCTTTGCTCCAAAAGGTGTTTTGGCTCATTTTCCTGCTGCTTATACATGCTGCAAATGAGGAAGTGCCCAGCTGACAATTTTCTCTTCTGATTTATAGGAAAGGTCATTTAATCCCAAGTAAGCATTTTTCTAAATATTAAATCCTCCAGTTCTTTCCACCCCATTCCTTGTCCTTTCATGTTTGTCTTGGTATAATTCAAGATTGTAGGTTGTACCTATATAGCAAAGGCTGCCAAAAGGTCCTAGTGACTGTAAGTTTGAATATACAAATTATATAATTAGGTGTTAATCTATGATTTATGCCTTATATTATATATGATTTATAGATTTATATGATTGTAGAGTGAAGTATTAATCTATGAAGTATACATCAATAATTTCAGAGTTTGATTGAAAACACAATAACACTATATATTTGTTATTTGTCAAGCTAAAATCATAGAATTAATTAATGAATACTGTTTGTATCAAATATACATGTATATATTGGTTTTTTGAAACAGGGTTTCTGTGTGCTCTGGATGTCCTAGAATTGGCTCTGTAGATCAGGCTAGCCTCCAACTCAGAGATCCACCTGCCTCTTCATCCTGAGTCCTGGGATTAAAGGTGTGCACCACCACTGCCAGGTTTATCAATATATTTCACCCAACTTTTACAGAATTGTTTAAAAAATGAGGCTGGAACCTCCAAAATGTACAATATTATATAAATATAATCTCTTTGTCTCACTCACTAATTTTCAAAATTTTTACATTATTTTCATTTAATATTCACTTAAGTTATTAAAAATGCCTGGAATCATCATCATCATCACCATCATCATTTGTAGTACCAAGGATTGTATCCAGGTCTTTGTGCATGCTAGGCAGGCATTTTATTTCCAAATACTTAATGACATTATCTTCAATTGCCAGAGACACCAAGCACAGAAAATACTAAATCTTTAAAACAATTACCTTTCTTAGCTCAACAAAATTCTTATCATTAGAGATATCCCAGGATAAATTCACAGTAGCAGAGATATTTATATCTTTTCAATAAATGTGCATCATCAGGAAGCCAGGGCATAAATAAAGGCAAAAGAACACGCTTGCACTTGCTCTCAAAATTTTTTCTGAAGTGTCCAGTACCGAGTCTCTAACACTGTCTATATTAAAATAGTAGATCACACCTGCCAAGAAACCAAGGTGATAGCAGAAGGTCATGGGAGATCTCTGCTCATGTGTAATTGTCTGCCTAGGAGCAGAGTTATCAAAGAGTAAGCCCTGCAATTGGGAGAGACAGAAGAGCTCTTCATGATGGTCCAGCATGTGTACTTGTCACAAGAGTGTGTAGAGATATCATCCCTACCCAGAAAATGAGGAAAGGGCTGGTAAAGCTGAGCTTGCTACCAAACCTCAAGAGAACCCCAGAAGGTCTTCAGGTAACATAGGGCTTGCTTATCCCTCTTCATGTTTTCATCTAAAGGCTTGATTTTAATCCAAACAACTGGTTCAAATATAACTTGAGCTCATTTTAAAAACTATATTCATGAGGTACTTCATTCCAAGACAATATTTCACCCTGTACAAATATGTCCCTTGTCTTGTTTTCCCCTTGAGCCAGTTCCACCAAAGCAGCTCAATTTAGCAATTCTATTAAGACCATTATTTGTCTTTCTTTGACATGCCCACTTGGCTTGTATATCATCTGGCCCTGGTAGAAAACCTCCCCTAAAGGTATAAGTCCTCGATAATAAACCCTTGCTCTCTTCTTTGATATCCATACTGATCTTTGTTCATTTGAACTTCAAAAGATCTTGTGGTTTGTGAGGTCATTTCCCTCTCTGTGGTTGTGCAACTGTATTAGAATAATTTCTCAAGATTCCTTAAGATAACTAATTTTAGCCTTCACTGAGTTAAACTAATGTCCTAGTGTCTGAGAATTTGGGCTGTTCTTTAAGCAATGGTATACTGTCAGTTTAACCACATTTTTTATTGTTTCCCATATTAAAGAAAATATGAATTCATTCTTCTAGCCAGAGCCAAATCATCTTATCTCAGGCATATAGCCACCAAAATGAGTATCTTGAGGCTGAAGACTAGACAGGAGTCTGATATCTATTCTTCCCTAGTATGGGCCAGAAATGTACTTCTGTAGCAATTAGTGTTAAAAGAAGTTACTGTCACCCTGATAGAGACACAGACATCTGAGGAGCTTCTGAGCACACAACCCCAAAACTGAATGACCTGGCATCGCATCTGCAGTCAAACAAGGATCCCCCACTCAAAAAATGCTTTTATGAATTTTTTTTTTGCCTGAGAAACATTTTATTTTTTTTATTTTATGAAAAATTTAATTTTATATATCAGCTACAGATTCGCCTGTCCTCCCTCCTCTCACCACCCCCCCAGCACTCCCCCCAATACACCCCCCCATCCCCACCTCCTCCCAGGCAAGGTCTCCCCTGGGGATTCAGCTCGGCCTGGTAGATTCAGTTGAGGCAGGTCCAGTCCCCTCCTCCCTTCACCAAGGCTAAGCAAAGTGTCTCAGCATAGGCCCTAGGTTCCAAAAAGCCAGCACATGCACTAAGGACAGGTCCCAGTCCCACTAACTGGGGGCCTCCAAAAGATGCTTTTGCTTAACAAAGGGCAAGTAGCCAAGGAACTGCTTGGTGAATCTTCTCAAGCAGTAAGGAGACAAGAAGCATGAGCTTATAAGCAAAGCATCTAAAAGCCTTCCCAAACTGAATTCGGTATGGCATGTATTTCCAATAAAGTAACTGATTATAATATGCAACAGATTTCTGCTTCTTCATCATTATACATAAAAAACAATTGCAACAGTAACCCAATCTAGAAGAAAAATATTCCACATTAGAGCTCTAAGGTGATTGAAAACCTTTTAAAATGTAAATAGCACACATTTGTGTTCTAGAGATATATGATGAGTTAAAAAGAATTTCAGACATCACACTAGATTAAATTAGAATGCCTTTCTGTGGGGGAAGTTGTTAATCCCATTGATCATGAATAAGACCACTATCACAGTTTAAAGCCAAATTTGAAGCAAACTTTAATACTGGCCAGGTGGCTAGGCTCTGGCCAGGTCCATACCCAGCTACCTGGGGAATGGCCCAGAATCAAGTATGGCAAGGGCTTAAGAAGGAAAACCCATAGTTCATTGCATTTCCCATCAGGTCCAATCAGGGGCAAGCATACATCTTCAAGTACCTCCAGTCTGGGAACCCCCCACCCACATGTAATCAAGCCCATCCAGTGTAGATGAGTCAAACAAACTTGTTTAGAGGAGTGAAAAACATTGACTTGTTCCCTCCCATAAACAACAGCCTCCAGCATTTCAGCAACTCTCTGTCATTGGGCAAGAGGCTTGCAGATCAGAGACATTTTTGTTTCATGGATTTCTAAGACATAGTAATTAAAACTTAAAATGTAACTTTGGCTCTCACACGGTGAAAGAGAATTATGATTTCTATGACAAGAAGAAATGATACAAGATTTCCTACTGGTTTAAAAACAGAGCATTATTTTGCATTTTTAACAGATACTAGTAAGAAGCAAATGAAGATGGAATTCACATTCAGATAATTTTATAAGAGTGATCTGAGCATTTTATTTTAAAATGTTAGCAGTTACTAAATACTAGAAATCATGTCCTTTGGAGCACTTGAATTTAGAGAACAGAAAATTTCAAATGATATTATAAAAAATGTAGGATGACCTAAATCTGAACTGTTGTTTTAACACACTTGTGGAAGAGAAAGAGGGAGGGGGGAGGGAGGGAGGGAGGGAGAGAGGGAGAGACAGAGAGAGAGAGAGGGAGAGACAGAGAGAGAGAGAGAGAGAGAGAGAGAGATTGCCATTATCTTTACCTGTAAACTGAGTAGCAAACCATTTCTGAATTCTCCTGGAAGATAAGCCACCAAAGAATGAGGTCTAAAAGAATTAATCAATTTTATATTGGATAGTGTATGTCAAATAACTCTATATGAATAATTTGAAAATATCATACTTCATCTATTTGCATCACATCCAAAGCGCTCAGATCACTGTTGGCTTAGCCCCTGACTACACGGGTCCTGACAATACCCCTGGGAGGATGAATATGACAAGAATCAGGAGCTGGACCAAAGCACGGAGAAAACCAACGGAAACGGCACTTACAAAGAAGAAATATAGCAATTAATATCCCACATCACAGGGTATTTGAAGACATCGGAAGAGATTACCGGATACAAAGCAGGGTTGATTCTGACAGTATTCAGTTCCTCTATTGTCAGACACCTCAAGCTTAGCCCCTCTTCCCAATAGCATGTCACTCAAGTAAACAAATACTCCCAGAGGTTTATTTCCAACACGATTGTCTCTCCCTATTTGTCACCACAAAGAAATCAAAGTAACAAAAAATTTAGTCTAGAAGGATTAAGTAATTTAATATTGGATACTTATGTCAAATAACCCAATATGAACAGTCAGAAAATACCATATTCAGTCCATTTTCACCTATTACATCCAAAGCAGTCAATCAAAAATAACTCATCCTATTGTTGGTTTATGCCTCTGTAGTTTTGAAAATACCTATAAGGAGTAAAATAGAAGAACAATAATTCACTCCACCTCAAATATATAAACTCTCTTAATTTCCCACACATATACATGCACTCATATTTATATTTATATGAACACAACCCTTTCCTTTTGTCACTCTTTTCTGCCTTTTTCTGTGAGAGTAATCTATGGTCTGAATGGAAACTGATCTTTATAGAATGTGTAGGATTTGCATAGTTTAATCCACCCAATTGCTAACAATTTGTTATGGGAGCCAAAGAAAAGTATTATAGAAACTATCCATTATTCATCTCATGATAAGATGGAACATAGGGAATTCAAGCTCAAGGGTGTGGCTGCTTTTGAAGCCACATTTGTTCATTGTTTGCCTACTGCCATAGAAAGACTACTTTCCATGGTAATCACAGGGAAAGATGTGACTACTCCCTGATGTTCACAATGCCCTTGTATTTTGCCTAGAAAGGAAAGCATTTTGTTATTTCTAAAAGTTATTTGACTTTCCTTTTAGAAAATTATGAAACTATGATGATGATGAAGAAGAAAATGATGATGATGATGATGATGATGATGATGATGATGATTGGCTTTAAGCATCCATTTCTTCCTTTCTCAGTCCAACATGTCTTGACAGTTTTATTCCAGGAGAAAGAAGGTAACAGACCCTAGTGAATGAGACCTGGCCGACAGTCCATTCACTTTGCTGTCTCTTCCAGAACACTTTTTCTTCCCTTCACTGACCAACTTGCCCTGCTTTCTGAATTGTAGAAGACATTGTCTGGAAATGTTCCTGACTCTCGAGAAATCCCCCCACTGTGCTCCTCCCCATTCCAAATTCCAAAATACCTCTTGTGGCCATTGATTCTTTTGGCATTATGGTTTCCATTCAGACCATATGAATAATGTCTTATTGTTGCATTCTGAAGAATGACAGTTGAATTCTGTTCATTCACCCTTTTTCCCCACACAGATTTCAGAGGCCCTACTTCATGCCAGACCCAGTTTCAGACACATTTATAAACACAGTGAAATCTTTACTTGTGAGCCTGACATCCTACATGGGATGACCATGACAATGACTGCATAGATAATAAACATGTGGGAGCAGAAGAGAAGAAACACACAGCAGGGTAAGTGGGCAGAGGGTAAAGGAGCTTTACGGTGGTCAGAAAAAGGCTTCTGTAAGGCGGAAGCAGTTTGTGCCTGAAGAGGCTGTGGATGAGTCCATTTTGTGGCAGTAGAAGCTGCTAGTACAGAGCCCTGGAACCTTAGGGTATGTGTGATTAGGGAAGGTGTGTTCAAGGAACATCCTGAAGGCCAGTGTGGCTTGGCAAGTGATCCATTAGAGGACTCGGGGGAAAATGAAATCTAGGAGACATGCAGAACACCAAGACCCTAAGGAACCACGTTAACTTTATTGAATATGGATGGGCTATGTCTCACTAAAGAATGGCAGACACTGCAGTACTGTCAGATACTACATTGAAGAATGAGAAAGAGAGGTGGTGGTGGATGTCACGTAGTCAAAAATATAGGCAGGGTAAATCAAATTTTGGCAATATAATCACAACACAAAAACATTCCAAATGAGACCAAGTCTAACATGCTAATGTGTGGTCTGGAATCTGGAATCTAGACACAGGGCAAAGAGGTAAAGCCAATCCAGGGCTGTCTTCAGAGTCAGAAAAGATACCTCACTCACCTCACATTAAGGTACCACAAAAGCTAATGCCTTTGTGAGTGATGAACTGCTCCAAAGGAGCAGATTACTATAACTTTTCCAGGAACCAAGTGGCATTCATCAAGAGGCTTCAAATGATATGCTTTTTCATTTTTTGCAGTAATTATTTTCTGAGTCCTTTTGCATGAGAATAATTATAACCTGTCATCTATCTCTTTCATATTGTAGTTTGTCTTTCAAGATTTCAGCTTATTCTTTCCTACCACTCTGTCAATTGTTTCCTAGAATGATATGAAGTATGGCAAAGGTAGGTCTTGGCATTTACCCAAAGGCTGACTAGGAATCTCAATTTGAGCAAAAGGACATCTATGTGCTGAAAGCAAAAGCTTTCAGATGAAAACTGAAAGACTGTAAACAGCCATAAAAGACAAGGCAAGCTGGGACAGATAAATAAACAGTAAGTCCAAATAAATAGTACTGTGCACAAGAGCTCAGTGATCTGGGTGGCTGGTTCTACTCTTCAATCTGTAGAACACCCTCTTGGGACATCCTGATGATTAGGAACAGCATAGTTCATGTTCTTACACTCTGCAAACTATGAAATAAGAGAACAGTAGATGAACCATGAATCTGGTGAGTAAGTTCCATATCACAGCTTAATTCCACTTCATAGGACTAGCTCCATGCAGCTCCATTCTGTGTTCTTGGATTGTGGGTCTGTTCCACTCATGAAAGTAAAGATAATGGCAGGATTACATCTCAGAGCAACTATCAGCAGAATGATCCATCACCTGTCCTAGAAAAATGTAGCAGGGATCTTAAAAGTTCTTATTAATAAAATCAAACCTGAGGCCAGGTATTGGGGTGAACACTGGAAGATCAGAAAAGCAGAACAAGCCACAGCTACCTCACCTCGCCAGTTCCTCAGCTGATCCTGTTTCCTCAGACTGGAAGCCTCTGAGTTCTCACTCAGAATGAATCCCAGCTGAACTGTGCTGCTCCAAAGCCTAAAAGCTTAACCAGCCAAATGCTTCTAGTTTCTGGTCCTCAAGCCTTTTATACCTTTTTGTTTTCTACCATCACTCCCTGGGATTAAAGGCTCGATTTCTGGGATTAAAGGTGTGAGTCACCATGTTTGACTGTATCCCTGAACTGATGGATTTCTGCCTCTGGAATGCTAGGATTAAAAGCATGTGCTACCACTGCCTAACCTCTATGTTTAATATTGTGGCTGTTCTGTACTCTGACCCCAGATAAGTTTATTAGGGTACACAATATTTTGGGGAACACAATACCACCACAGAAAAAGGATGGTGTTTTTAAGGTTACTTAGATGAGGTAAGAGCTACTGGCTAAGTAGACCAAGTTTAGTTCAAGGCTCAAGATTTCCAGTAAGAATTTTCTCTATCTGGGGAGGGAAGAATGTACATACCCAAAGCAGGATTGAGCAAATTTGTGTTATATGTCACCAGGGTCTTATCATGCAGTGGGAACCACAGTAGCCATGCTTTTGATTTCTTTAGATTGATGATTTAACATCCCTAATTTGGTTACTAGGTATTATTAGCTCCTGGCCTCACCTATAAACATCTGGAGTCATTAGATAGCACCAACCTGTATACTCTTAGAGTCTCAGTGAACTTGAATTTGATTAGGAGCTGGTGACCCTAAATATGCCTAGCCTGCCTTGTCCATTTGTTCTCATGAAAACTGTGGAGGCCCACAAAGGTTTCCTAGTGGGATCTGAACTTGCTTTACCCAGCAGGGATGCATTAGAAAATTGCTTGACCACGTGTGTGATTGAAAAGAGTCTGCACTTGACTGTGCTAGATTGAAAAGAGTCTGCACTTGACTGTGCTAGGGGAGGTCTTTTGCTCCACCCCTTGGCATTCCTATAAAAAGCCCATTAGAAGAGACAAAAAGGGCTGGTGGATAATGATCCAGGCCCTCCCGAGGCTATCCTGTATTTTTATCTGTTTCTCTCCCCTCTGTCCTTCTATCTAATATCTCTTATCCCGCACTCCTCAAGAGGACCCTGTCATAAAACATGGGAGCCAGTCTCCCAGCTGGGCTCCCACAGAAAACCACAGTGCAGATGCTTGTCTGCAGACCTGCCTCTTCCTTGCTCCTGAAGGACTCTTGGCTTGCCACAGAGCCTGTGCTATGTGCTATGTTTTCCCCAGGGAATTTGGATGAAATGTAATTGTTTTTCATTTCTCAGTCTTATCCAAATCTCATCTCATCATGTCTCGTACAAATAGCATAACTGAAACATGGATGGGACCCATTCTTCTGGAATCCCACAGCTGAGGATGAAGAGCACATACCTAAAGAGCCCTGAGGGTCTATAGGGAAAGACACACTGGTGTGGGTGCCAAATTGGCCAGCTATGTGCAATTTAAGTAGCAGAGAACTGAGGCAGAGGTCAATTGAACATTCTTTAGTGTTAAGAAGACAAAGTCAAAGTCTATTGACTAAAATTAGTAAAATAAAAGAGGTAAATTAAAGAAATTGGCCATTTGGTGAATTATCTCTCAGCAAATTAAGCTAAACTGGACATAATTGGTAATAAAGAAGGAATGGGGGTTAGTAATTGTCCCTAGGGGGTCACCCAACAATTGCAAATGTTGGCTGTCATTGTAAACAAGCCTCTCACATTTTAAAGATCACTTTTAAAGCAATACAGGAGTGGTTAGAGTTCAGATCATAAACATATACCCATGGGACAGATGAAAGGGAAGAAAACTGTTCTATAATAACACAAATGGACTCTGGGAGCATGGGATAAATTTCCAGGGACAGTGGTGTGCATGGTTCAAAATCTGTTGTGCCTCAAACGACTTAGGTAGAAATGACAGAGGCATACCTCACCACACAGCATTAAAAAATCCAAATTGGGTCAGATGTTCCAGATAAAGTGTAGAGTCCTAACACAAAACCCTTTCTAGAGCTAGGAACTGAAAGCAGGTTGTGGCTGAAGTAGAAACAGAAGGAATGTATACAGCAGGGTGGGCTAGAAACACTAAAAGGTCTTGCAGGGACACTGATCATTTTGTCTTCAGCTTAGAGAAAAGGAAAGGTGGTCATGGAGAAATCCAAATAAGAAAGGTTGGCATCTTGGCAAATGGTAACCAGATCCCACATCATAGGGAGCTCTACAGGCCATAGGCTAATTGACTATGGTTATCAAGACTCTAATTGACTTCGGTTTGGATTTAGGGGGTTTATTTCATTTTATCCAAAAGTAATAGGAACCACTAAAGTTCTTAAATGTGGTAGGAAATGATCCAACTTGTGTTTTAAAGCAGCAATACAGTCTGGGAATGAAGAGCAGAGAGGGAGGTTTTGAACAGACAAGGTGACTGGAGCATTATTAACCTGGTCACATATCACAGGTGCCACAATGGTAGCTTTGGAAATGAAGACAGGGAAATTCTCTCTCTCAATAGAGAGAAGGGAAGTTTGATGTTGCCTTCTCGGTTCCTGCATTACCAAGGAAGACATCAGAGAAAAACAGCTTTGGAGTAAGGAAAACCAGAGCAGAGAGCAGATCTTAGTGGGGTGAGTGGAACTTCCTTTGCACTGTCTGTTCAATAGTTTGTTAATCTTCCAGATATTACAGGCATGGAAACTTTCCTGGTCCATGTACTGTACAAACAAAGGAAAGTTCCAGGAAGTATGATAGAATCACAGTTTGTTCCATGGAAGATGAAACTTAGCATCACTTTCATGGGATCTGTTTTGGAAGAAAGGAAGCTCGGAACCATGTGTGGAAGAAAACTTTGCATCGTTGCCAGGCAACAGTGATTTATTGCGCACCTTTGGATTAAGAAACTGACCCTGAAATCCTGAATCCATGAGAAAGTGCTGAAAAAAAAAGGTAATGAAAGGCTAACCACCATGGTTCATCAAAGAGATCCTGTGAGCTCCTGATCACTTCAGTAATAGTGTCTTCACACGGAGTTGGACAAGGGAAAGGGGTAATGGGAATCATATTTCAATGCATATGTTCATGAAATAATAATGGTAGTAAAGGAATAGTAGCTTTCTGAGTAGAAAAAGTTGATTTTGCTATAGAAACCTGGTACACAATGAGAAAAATCCCATTATGTTCTACTGGCCTTCATACAATCTAATATTACTCCATAGTTGAGTATACACTAAGATAGAATCTATGCAACTCTGAAGTCACAAGGACAGTCAGCCAGCAATGAATATCACTGATGAGTACCCAGACTGTGGCACCCCTACAGATGCTGAGAAGAACACTCCCAAAGTGTCATAAGAACAAAGACAGGTAAATGCCCTTTGTTGTGGAAGAAGCAAACACCATTCAGCAAGCAGAGTTAGCATTCTTAGCCACCATCCCTGATGTATGTGGAGTGAGACAGTCAAGGAGGTCACCATGGATACATCTGGTTGCATCTGCTTGAGTTATCTGTATTAAACAGATTGCTATAGGGTGTAGGTATTTTTTTCTGGTCTCATTATGTGTGTGTAATGCCAATTAAATAACAGGAATGAAAATTAAAAAAGAAAATATCTGTCCCTGCTGAGTTTAATCTCATTAGTGCAAATGATTAGTCTTAAAAGGGGCTCAGACTTCAGTAAAGACAGTAGCCAAGTTGTAAGTAGCTTTTGCATCACACCAAGAAAAATCAGAATATCTTATTAATATAAAGATGATGGAACCATTCCTATAATAAAATGAAGCTATGACTTTAGTGGTAGTGAGTATGTGAATATGTGTATATGTGAATAAACAACATGGAGACTTCATAACACTTCTCAGACTTCAAATCCATAAGTGAAAGCCACCAAGTCAGCCACTTTAAGGATAGGTGTCATGTCCCCATTGATTGAGTGCAGAAGTAGCAGTTGCTTCCTTTAGCCTGCTAGTGGCTTATATAATCTTGAAGCATCAGATTCTTCAGTGAATGAAACCACAGGTAGCTGTAAATTTGCCGCCCAAACTGGACAATGCTTAGAGAAAATGAAAAATGTAAATGTCTGTTGACATTAAGCTTCATAGTCATTTAGGGTTTGAGCAGTTTGTAGTATGCTAACAAGGCACTAGTTCTTAGCTAGGCCTCATGTGGAAAACCAAATTTCCCCTTCCTTCAGGAAAAGTAATAAATGTCAGCAACAATATATATGAGAAACCTACAGCCAACATCATCCTAAATGGAGAAAAAAATTGAAGTAATCCCAGTGAAATCAGGAATAAGACGGGCCTGTCCACTACTCCTGATTCCTTTTCAATATTGTATTCAAAATTTTAGCTGGAGAAATAAAGTACAAAGAGATATAAATAGGAAAAGAAGAAATTAAACCATCCTTATTTGCAGATGACATGATATTATGCATAGGAGACCCAAAAAAAATTTTACCAAAAAACATCTAGAAATGATCAACAATTAAGGCAATACGGGGGAAACCATTTGCAAAAATCTAGAGTTTGTTTATGCACCAATAACAAAGGTATATATGGAAATAGATCATGGACACACACCCCTACACAACAACCTCAAAGAAAATAAAATATCTAGGAACAAGCCTGATCAAGGAAGTGAAGGACCTCTGCAGTGAAAACTATGTTTCTGAAAAAAGAGTTAGACATTAGAAAATAGATATCCCATGCTCAAGGATTGGTAGAACTAATATTATGAAAATGACCATTCTATTAAAAGCCATTTACAGATTCAATGCATATAAATAGAAGTTTCTCAGCACTAACCATGTAATCTTGTCCAAATTACTTAGAATCCCATGTGTGTAATTTCCAACTACATAAAATAAGATAGGAAAATAATAAGTTCCAAAGCCCAGAATAATTGCAAGAGTTTAATAAGATATTATAGGCCAAGCCCCAAGCAAAAGCAAGACCCTCAACTAATGCTCATTCATTCCATCTATTTAACAGTCTTGAGATAAGAAAAAACTAGAAATAACAATACCAACAATAGTAATAATATTCATCATAACAATAATAATTGACTCTTCCTGTCCAAGAAAACATTACAAGAAACCAGAAAGTCATCATGTAGCCAAGAAAGATAAGAAGACAGAGATATGAAGACATGCTACAGAATGAGCCAAGCAGAAGACAGAGCCTTGGATGTCCTTGAGCCAGCCCCCACTGTGACAGCCTGGACAGCAGGTCTCAAACCCAAACCTTGGGTCTCCTAGTCCAGTACCTTCCTGCTACTCCTAATTAAATCCTGCTCACACATCCTTTTCCTTTACAAGTTTGCATTCTGTAGTTCTCCACCTGATTGTAAAGCTAAAGAAGAAAAAGAAAACGCTAAAAAATCAGTTCACAAGTAAGCAAATCTATTATTAGTAAACAATAAAAGTAATGTATCTATACAGTAGAATCTATATCACAAACCTAGTGTCAGGGGAAAATGAATGAACCAGCAAAGAGGCTCTTGGTAAAAAGTGTCACATGGACTTGTCAGTCTAGTGAGTAAGTCCAATTAGTTAGGGACACCATGCTGAAAAGACAGACACAAAACAGGTGCCTTTAACTTCACCCCAACTTTGGTAGCTGGTGGGATAGGATAGCCAACATAGTCAACTCTCTAGGCTTGGATTCCATAGAACAGTCTTGATTTTCAGCTATAAACTATGACCATTGCCTAGAATTCACTGGTGAGGAGGGAAGGCTATGTTGTCCTTGACACTGGGATCCACAGAAGTTGAAGGTCAGGAGGTGCCCAATGAGGGTCTAACTGTGGAAACGTCTTACTTGGGCCAAGAAGAGGCAAGATGGTATAGGCCCTGAGCTTCTGAAAACATAAGCTAAAGCAAGTACTGAGACAGACTGAAGTGTGTCCACGTATACTCACCAGCCTTGCTACACTGTTGGGAAAGCCTTCTCTCTCCAAATAGCTAATAACTATCCAATACTTTATTACAAATTTTCAACAAAATAAAGATAAAATCCTCCCCTTATAAAGCAAACTATCACTACTATATATTAATAGTGTATGTGCTATATACATTACCACACAGCATATTGATAAAATAGTTTACTTTTTTTTTTTTTGGTTTTTTGAGACAGGGTTTCTCTGTGTAGCTTTGTGCCTTTCCTGGAACTCACTTGGTAGCCCAGGCTGGCCTTGAACTCACAGAGATCCGCCTGGCTCTGCCTCCCGAGTCCTGGGATTAAAGGCGTGTGCCACCACCGCCTGGCAATAGTTTAGTTTTCATCACACATAGAAAAATATATAAATATATTTTCAGAATCTGGCCAATGTTTAATGTTCTGGCTTATTCAGAGCAACAAAAACTAACAACTCAGGTGCGATTGATGAGGAACAGCTTGAGAGTTACATTCTTTCCTAAATACGTATTGATCCTCAGGTCTCTGGCTCATACAAATGCATGGACACATGTCTGCCCTGGAATTAAAGTGACCCTGACCTCAGTGTGAGACACACTGATCATTTCTCTGGTGGCTGCCCATGAATGAATACAGCAGAGGGCCACAGTCTAATGAGGTTTGTATTGTCTGGAGAAGAAGCCTGAAAGTGTCTGGTTCTCCAAGAGATGGGGTGTGGACAGAGGGAGGGCAGGGGCTTAGTCACAAACCACAGAGGTAAAGGGAAAGATAGAGGATGACCACAAAGCCTCTATAATAGTGTGGCTATGCTGGATGATTCTTACATGTCACTCAAGTGACCCTCATCTGGGTACATCCCATTTGCAACATTTTTTTTTCCCTTCTGTTGTTAAAGATCAAAATCAGGGCTGCACACATGCTGAGCCAGCCACTCCATCACTGAGCCACATTCCAGCCCTCCAGGTAAGACCAGAAGAAATCACTAGCTTCTTAAACGTCAACTATGTACTCTGTTTCTCAAGATTCTTCTCAGAAAGTAGCTATTCCAATGCCTGACACTAAGAAAGTTTGGCCTACTCTTCTCTTTGCTTTGAAATATTTATTTTAAAGATGAACAGCAATGGGAACCTAGCAATCTCCAGCTTGCACATGTAGGTGCTGAGGAGGCCTTCATAGGCCTCATGGAATGGAAGAAGTAACCCGTGTATCAGAAAGCTCACACATTGGTTCAGTCAAACTCTATGCAAAGCAAGGAGGATCCTTTTGACCTTGTCTTGAATTTGTCAACAGAAATTTTACCCTCAGCAAACTTACCACAGATTTGCTTCCAACAAGGAGGTAATTGTGAAATTTGCTTGGCCACATAGTTTTGGGAACAATGGGGTCTCTGTATATAGTTCTCGAATCACACACACACCCCAGGAAATACCAGTGCAGTTGGAGGACACAAACCCCAAATAAACACTTTGGCTTCATTTTGGAAATAGAGAATAAATTATATTCAAATGTATCCAACACGCAGCCTTAGTGAATGAAGTCAAACTGAGGAATTAGCCTAGGTCTTCATGGAAGTAACCTTAATCACCCCATAGCTCCTCAAATCATTTCTGGGTTTACAAAACAAAGCAGTCACTAATAAGCAAGAAGCTTGGTGGTCCTCAGGAAGAAACAACAGCAAATGGCTAGTGTTTGAAATTACCTTCACAACCTCAAGCATTTGTTAACCACATGCATACAGTCAGGAGTATTCAGCATTTTTCAGCTGGATATACAAGCTGGATATACAATTGGAAACATAATTAATTTGTCTAATCCTCACAATAACATTATAAAGTAGATACTTTTCAAGGCACGGGGAGTTCCTGTAAGTTGGCAAATATTCCATGGTCAATACTGGGAAAGCCAAGATCTAAAGCCAATCCATCAAACTGATTCTAGAAGGATGCTTTTAGTCTGTGCCATTTGGAGGTCCTATACAAAGAGCAAACTTGCATTTTGATCTAATTTGGCATGTAAAATCTTGTTGATTTCCCCTAAAATAATCCTTTCACAGAATAAACTGTGGGCAACCTTAAGGGAGATGCTTGGGGGGAAAAAAAAGAGGTCTTATTTCCTAGTCCTATTTATTCTCCCCAAGAGTACTATACTCCAGAAGAGAAACACAGCAAATAGCCATATATCAGACACCTGAAGCAATGGCCTCGGAGTATAACATTATTAAACAATCTCCAAGTAGCTTAGTGCTCAAACATTTAATGTTTCACTGCTGGCAACTTTAGCCTTTACCTAACCTTCTCTGGAAGAAATATGAATACTCCTCCCACCCCCTCTACCCCCCACCCCTGATGCCTCTCCAGTATTGTGTTTAACATGGATCAAATAAAACCCCCATTTTATTCTGCATGTCTTTTGTCTGCAACAATAATCTTGAAGCAGAAAAATGCATGTGCTCACTGGGGAACAGCAGAAAATTAATTCCCAGCAAATTTTGTCAATGACTGTCACTCACTTTCTCATGTAAAGGATTGTTCTGGGGCTGAGCAGACACATCATTAAGTGCTGCTGTGAGAAAAGATAGATAACACAAGTCCTATTTTGTAGGTCTGGAGTCTAAAGGGAAATCACATCTTGCTTAGAATTGTCATCGTTGCGTAATTGCCCTTAAAATCCAGCTGTGAGCCATGTTCCTACACGTATTTATGTGTGACCCTCATCTTGTTGGACCCTACCACATGAATATCTTATCCTCAGGCTCAATTACCTGGCAGCTGCTCATGGTCCCTGATGTTCCCACTTCAGTTCACCAGCTTCACAGACAGACAGCACAGTATCTTTGATCAGATTAAATTGCTCCTAGATATAGTCTGCTTAAGGACAAGAAACACAGTTTCTGCATCTTGTAGTACCACAGAAGTAGTATGTACTCAATAATGATGACTGAATGCGTAAACTCATGAGCTGCACCACCAGAGTCCATAATAGTGTTTCTCCTTCCCCGGCACCGCAGAAAATCTATACTGGATACCGGCGTATACCTGTGCTTTCCTTCTCTGAGTGTTCCTTTTTAGACACAGGATGCAGGACACAAAGTACCTCTTCTCAGCCTGCCATATGAATTACTTAAAATGTTATCTAAGAATAGATAAGAGGAGATGGTTGCCAGGTTATAATATAATTTGTTTTAGCATGATCACTCTGGGTCTCCCGACCCAGTTCTTCAGGCCCTCGTCCACACATGAGCTCAGCTTCTATTCTAGTCCAGTGCTCTCAAATTGACCAGGCAAGAATGGGAACCCACAAGGGAACTAAATCCTCAGCTTTGATTGACAGTTTGAGCCACCAACCTCGGGAAATAAATCAAAGAGAGTCTGTTGAGACATAAAGGACACTGCTGGAGGGAGAGCCCATCATAACTGAAGGTCATGGGCCTGGGAACTCTCCATTTCAACATCTATTCTATTGAACACTGAGAATTCTGTGGTCTCCTCCTAATCACTGCAAACCCAGAGTTTCTGAACATCACAAAATGAACATTCAACTGTTAGCTGTTTTGCTAAATAATGGATCGTCCTTAATAACAGAGCCCAGAAAATGCCAAGAGATTTTTATTCAATCTAAAAGGATTGCTGTCATGGTTCATATATAATTATTAATCAATTGCTTCCAATTTCCAACATAATTATGATTATTTCAAATACCTATTATATTGCTACTGTAAATACAACACAAATTTGGTCAATGAAGACTACAAAAGTACAAAACACACACTTTAGGAATTAAATTTCAGAAATACTATGCTGAGAGTCTGCATATCACATGCATTTCCTGAGAGAATACATTTCACATAGCCATCAACGTCTGACAACTCAATCCCTGACTTAGAATCCCGAATTTAGAATAACATAAAGCAGAAGAAATAGTCTTGCTCCACAGAATGAAAGTACCACAGTCATTCAGGAAGCACAAATTGCGATGTCTGATGTCAACTGGGTAGTATCAAAAAAGTCTCAAAAACTCCATCTGGACACTTCATATTAATTGTTGATGATGTTCACACTATTGAGAGGGTTGTGATGCAGGTGTGTCTGCCATAAAGAACATCATACCATCTGGAGAGCCTCTTTTGCCATAACAAGATATGGAAGAGCCACCTGAGGCCAAAATGGAGTCTGAACCCCAACTCTTTAGGGGAGATCCACAGAACAGCATTGATCCAAGAATCGGATCAGGAGCAGTAACTCACCTACCATTGCTGCCAGCCTCAGGAAAGATGAGCAGTTAATTACTGAGCCGGCTTCTGAACCTAAGGGGAATCTTAATAGACAGAACTAATTAAAATCAATACTCATATGGTAACCATGAGGAGAGAAAGGCACTTCACACATTTTAAAGTGGAGATGAATGGACAACCCCCATTCTTCATGCCAACCATGCTATCTGGCTCTCTAGCAAATGTTTGCAACAAGTCATCTTCCTAGAAAAGGAGAAAGGGAACACTTGAAGACACCAACCTGAAACATTGTGATTTAGAGGCACAGTCAAAGGTGTTCACAGGACTTCATGGGGAGCCAGGGTGTTGTTCATATTATAGAGTCCGAAGCTTCAGGGGAGGGGGTTGATTTATCTTCTGGCTTTGTGATTTTAGAAGATTTATTTTCTCTGGGCCCCAGGTGCTTCCTCTATAAAATAAAAGGAAAAATTAGACCATCTTCGAAGATCCCTTTGTTATCTTATTTGCGAATAGCAGAAAATATAGAAGAGCCTAGAATACAGGGGTTCAATAAAGGTGTAAAATATGAACATGAACACCTCAGTCAAAATAATGTTTCTTGTTCTTGCTTCCCTTTGAAGTAGTGGGTGTTTCATGTCCTGTTCTTTGTGGCTAGCTTACATGACTTTACAGATGACCTCTAAGAACACAGAAACTTTAATACTGTTTCAAAATACCTTTTACCAAGTGATAAATGGAAGTATAATATATTGAGCCAAAACCTGACCATCACATTGAATTGTGGTTTAATCTAGCTTATTGTAGCATAGATATACATAGTGTGTAGGGTTGATTATAGTAGAAGGTCAGTCTTTTAAGTATGAGAAAAATAGCCTTTTGCTATTGCAAGAATTCCTTAAATTAATAACTCGAGACACACTGTTCTGTGCATGTTTGCATCAATGTGTCTATGTGATATACAAAAAGGTACCTTTTCTGGGTAAGAGGTGTCACACTACTGGTCTTAAGAGAATGTGGCCAAATTTTTCCTGGTAAAATTATACTAGTTTATATGACCATTACACAAGGGCATTCTGCTTCCTGCAGAGAACATGCTATCAATGACTTCTGTCTTGTAATATGAAGGATGAAAGGGATTTCTTGTCATTGTTTCATTTTGAAATGTGCTTTATGTAAGCACTTATCTGCCTTTTTCTGTGCTACCTATCTCCATTAAAGTGTACAGTAGTAGGGGCTGGAAAGATGACTCCACAGTTAAGAGCACTGACTGCTCTTTCCTGAGGACCCAGGACCAGTTCCCAGCACCCACATGGTGGTTCACAACCATCCATAACTCCAGCCAGTTCCAAGGGACTCAGTTCCTCTTCTGGCCTCTGTGGGAACTGCTACACATGGCATACTTACATATGTGCAAGCCAAACACTCGCCTGCATTTCTTTTAAGGGAGTTAACAGCAGTGGCCATGTGGTTGTGTCTTGTCAACCTCCTTACAGTGAGCCTAGCCAACCAAGCATCCAAGCCACTGTTTTTGCTCCCAGCCAGTGATGTGCATGTCTAAGATTTCATGCAGGCTCATTTTTCAGAGCTACAAGACTTTATTGGGGCATGACTCCTCTTGATCTGAAGCACCAGGAACTAAAGGGGGAAGCTTTAAGATCATCCTATACTAATAAATGAAAGTGAAATGTAAGAGGGAATAGGAGACTCCCATCAGTCCCACTGTCCTTCTGGCAGAGCAAGGCTCCCACACCCCATGCTGGAGAATGTTCCCTGAACTGGCCTGATCCTCTTGAAAAAGACTGTAGACATAGCTCCCCAGACTCTCACCCTTTGGGGTTTTATTCTGCCTCTATTGTCTTTCTTGGAAATCTCTAATGTGGATGTTGAAGAACATGCCCTCAGTGAGGTGTTAAGAAACTTTCTCTCCATGTCCACTGAGAAGGCACCTAGGTCATCAATAGTCTCCTTGTCCCTCAGTTTGGTCCAGCAGTTCTTACAATGGTACAGCTTTCAGAAACATTTACCATTCTCAGTGCTTAAGTTGAGGCTACAGGCTCCTTATGTAACAAGCTGTACATAAGTTTGTGTTCTAGACATGTTTTTAACATGCTTATATTAAGTTTCTTTGTCTCCATGGGCCCATGTCTATTCTCTTGATCTTGCCCCTTTCCCACTGCCCAGTCACACAGTGACTGTCAACCACTCAGACACCCTCTCTAGGACATTTCACTCACTTGAAAGGACTTGGGAGGTACTGCGTCACCAGTTACACACCTAATCCATCCAAAGGTTTTAACAGCACATGACAATATCTTAGCCTTGCTATTAGCCATTAGGGTGAGTTGCACAATTCTCTCTTTAATCATTTGGGTTTGAAAAGCAACATCCCTTCTAAGTCCACAAGTCCCTGTTTTTCTAGAATCCTTTCTTACCCCTGCTTGTGCCTGCCAGGTTTTCTTTTTTAGCTTGCTGAACACAGTCAGCAACCACCAACACATGCCACTCAGAGTCAGCTTCCAACTTCCTTTCCTAGGGCTCCAAATCTGTTAAGTCTTCACCAAAATTCACTGGCCTACACCAAATGTTTTGCCGCTATGTAACTTGAATTGCTATCTTCTGTAGCCAGGCCCAATGCTACAGATTTTTACAGTTTTGCTGTGCAAACTCCTTATTTTCTCCATCAGATGAGCTAACCTGGGTTGTGTTATAGGAACACAATTATAATACCTTAACAAAGTAGGTTTCCTGGTTCACATGACAAACCAAATACAGGCTGAAAGAGGAGCTCTGCTCACTGCTGTCATTCACGAGTCAGGCTGACAGGGCTTCATCTCCACAGGCGTTCTTAGGATTGTAGCAGAAAGAAGGAAATGTGGAGAGCACTCACTGGTCCTGGGTCTTTACATCTGTGTCTGGAAGAGGCACACACCAAGTCCACTCATGTTGTATCAGCCAAACAAGCCTTGAGGCTGTGCCTGATATCAGAAAGTGAGGGCATGTCGTGGTCTTTTTACAGTTGAGAGCAGCTAGAAAGTCTTGCTGATCAACATGCTAACTGCAACCAAAGACTACCATGGTCATAAGCCTCCTCTCTTTTCGATCTCCTCTTCTTCTCCCATTCTCTCCCCATCTCTGCTCTCGCTCCCGATTTTGCTACCCTTCCCCTCTTCTTCCCCGCCCCTTTCTTTATAACCAAAAGCATTAAGTTGGCTTTGCTATAACCTTGAATATCCCTCTCTATACCAGTCTCAACAGTCCTCTTCTACTAAATCACCAAGATGAACTGATTGGCAACTTAACTAGAACTAAAACCAGAATTCTTGGAGTTCAGTAAAAAGCATCAAAAATAAATACAGACAGGCCTGAATTCCACTTAAGGAAAACCTGAGATTTGTCAGTTTTGTCAGATGTCTGGAGGCACAGGTCTGATTATTATTTATTATACCCATTCCAGGAGTCAATAGTGAAGATGTCTCCTGTTTGCACAGACCTCATACCCTGACCCACCATGAAAGTTAACATGCATGCTAAGACAGATAGGTGTCATATGAATATATCACAGCCCACAGAGTGTATTGAGTTGCCACATGCAGCCAGAGACATAAACTAACTGGTCTTGGCAAATATCCTACCTTATCAAATATGATGCTGCTATGCCAGATGACCTGCTTGGCAAACATAAAAAGAGAATAAAGAAAAACCTCTACTATAGGAAAAGTGGTCTAAGTGGTTTCTCAAATGTTTTCCTTTTCACATCTACATAATGAAGACCTCCTAAAGTACTACTTAGCTCTGGAGGTACTTGGAAAATTTACCCAGTCCTCTCTGTTCATCAACCAACGTTCACTGCTTGTTGGATACCATGGTGGGCTCTCTGTCTTAATCCATAGTACAAACATCGTAAAATTTGGGGCGGGGGAAGCTTTTGTGACAAAAGACAACAGCAAATGCAGAAACCCAGTAACGTGGGTGCTCACCTTGGTTGTCCTTTGAATTCACAGTAAGGCTTTGGACAGTGAGCTTCTCTGAGCTATGACTTCCAACACTGCAGAGTATGTGAGTTGGACTGGATGGTAGGTAGAGTGCATTCCAAGTTTGTTTTCTATGACTTAGTTGTCCCCTTGAGCAGCAAACATCTGCAGATCTAATATTCCTATCAGTCTTACCCCCAATGATGCCCCTGATGTCCCAAAGTGGCAACATTTTAAAATTCCTTTTCTTTAACCATAATTAACTCAAGATAATTTAAGTGTGATTTTTTTTTAATTCCAACGTCCTGACAACTCTTCCAGTCTCCTTGCATCACCTATCGATCACTCATACTCCACCCTACCACCACCGAACTACTTTAGTATTGAGCCTGCAAACTAATCTGGCCTTACTTGAGCAAATTCTGAATTTTATAATCATCTGCCTTGATCCTCCACTTCTGGGCTGCCAGCCAGTATGTGAACAAGAAACAGGAAGGGTCATTTCCTGAGGGGAATGTTGAAAGGCTTGCAAAGTGGCCGTGGGAGGCTTGGCCTGCCTTGGCTACAAAGCCACTCTTTTCTGTCTTTATGTGCTGTTTAATGAGTCATTGACTGGTACATGTGAGAGCTGAGTGTTCCTCGGCCTTGCTGTGCAGTTGTTGTTCCTCCCAATGTACCAGGTGCCACTCCAGAGAGTACCTTTCAAGTTCCAGAATGGACCAGGCAATAAAAATCCACTGGTCTTCCTTCCTACAGCGGCCATGCTCTCCGAGAGCCCTCGGCCTCCCTTTAAGACCTTTTAAATAAAACTTTTATTTAAACCCCTTCTGCTGGTGGCCATGTCAGAGGAGCAGTAGGTGGCAACTGAGCTTCCAGAGATGGGCACACCAGGAAGCAAAACACTGATGGGTGAATCTCAGATAGGCAAGGCCCTGAGGGCTTTGGCTCCAGAATGACTCTTGCTACTGCTGTGCCTTCACATGTTTGCCACTGCCATTTTTCTCTGGTATCTGGCATAGTGTGAATGGGTGTGAGGCGATTGCCACGGCCTTTAATGTAGTGTGATTATCTCATGGAATTATCCCATTCTATTGAGCATTTTTACCTGTGGATTACTATGAAGATGATTTCTTCTTAAGCTGTACTGGCCAACTGATGCAGTGCTTTTATACAATAATAGTGTTAGCTTAGATAGAATTTTGATGATTGAAGGTTTTTAATAATTATAGTAAGGGATTGTGATAGAGGTTAGTTTAGTGGGAAAATTAATGTAAGTAAAAAACAGGATATAGTGTTGCTTCTGTCCCTGATAAAGTAGGGGCTGCAGAGGATAAATAAATAAATAAATAAATAAATAAATAAATAAGAACAAGGAAGTGTCACACAGCTAGGATTTATGAGTTTCTCTTGAGGAGCTGCATACATTGTGGCTTAGGTTAATGATTAAGAAAAACAATTGAGTCCAGAAGCTAAGACAGCTCAAGTTCTTCTAATGTTAATGTTGGGAGATGTGTTCATGGGTTCTGGTGTGCATCAGGGCTAAAACAAAGCTTTAAATAATGGCTTAAGTTTAGGTTAAGATGTTTATTTCTGTTAATGGATTTGAGATAGAAAATCTTAGGAACAATTTAAAGTTTAGAAAGGCACATAGTTGAGTGAGTGACTTGTTGAGATCAACAAGCAAGAACAAAGACAATCCAATTATTATTACCTGATGTGCCTTTCTTGCTAGGATGCGTTGGTGATCAAGGAAAATGATTAATTCCTTGTACTCATTTTTGCCTTAAGCTTCCGGATATTAAAAAAAAAAAAAAAAAAAACAACTATTGATGAATGGGTATGCACTCTGAGGATTCAAAGTAGAGATGACTGATTCTTTTTCATATATAAAAGTTTAGATTTGTGTTGGGGATTTAGTTCAGTGGTAAAGCACTTGCCTAGCAAGCGCAAGGCCCTAGGTTCGATCCTCAGCTCAAATAAAAAAAAGTTTAGATTTGTGATTCTTTTAAGATTTTTTTATAAGGTTACATTTTGGGATAAATAATAAAGTGATTGATCCCTTCTTTGTAACTGCAAAATGCAGACTGCTAGTAAAAGAACTGGCTGAGAAAAATGCCTTGCTTGCTTACACTCTGACAATCTATAACAAGTTGCTTGGACATGAATGTATGTGGGTTCTTGGAGATAATTTTTTCACCTGTAATATGTAAAATGTTTAGTTGCATTAGGGATATGGAAAACATGTTGTTTTTTACTTGTATTCATTGTAATCATTCATGTAAAAAATAGATTGTAATCACATTGTAATTTTTATACTGCTTTAAAGATTTTGCTGGGATATTTAAGATGTAAGGGAAAAAATAAAGTTAGTTAGAAGGAAGACATGAAGAGAGACAGAAGGGACACATCTGAATAGAGGGAAGAAAAGAAAGAAGAGAGAAGATGATAGACCCTAAAGATGTGTGTGTTTCTCCTTTTCACTATCCCCAGAGAGTTAAGTTTACTCCCTCAGATAGAAAAGTCAATTGAGTGATTAGTTTGCCACTAATTGGGTCCCCCTCAATCCCTGAGCTGCTGAAGGCTGGTCCTCATGGGAGCAATACCCCTCTGAATTTTCTCTCGTTTTATATCAATTTTCTTTGGAAAAAAATTTTTAGCTACATACCCGTTATTTCAATTTCAAAGTGTTCTTAACCTACTTGCACACATTTTCACTCATATTGCAAAAACTTGACACTCAAGGACATAACTATTTTCTCTCAAGAATTTGGCCTGTGGTTTGACTGTGCACCTATCAGAGAAGCATGGTGTGGTTATGGGACCAAAATTCATGTATTTAGCCCTCTTGCTAATGTGGAGAACCGAACAGAGAGAAAACAAAAAAGGAGAAACTTACTAAACAATGATCCTTTTCTCTCTCTCTCTCTCTCTCTCTCTCTCTCTCTCTCTCTCTCTCACACACACACACACACACACACACACACACACACACACACAAACACACACACAAGCCTCAATATTAAACCCATTAATAACTATTTTGAACAGCATTCTCAACTGCTATAGATTTTAAAGACATTCAATTAAAATGAGATTTAGGAAAATTCAAATATCTGTGTGACTATTAGTTTCATCTGCTATAAAGTGCTAAAAGCTTAAAGGTTGTTTCTAACACTGGTTTCCCAGGCTCAGATCAACTCCTCTTTTCATTTGCCCTGCATGCTTCACTCAGAACAAACTTTACCAGGGTGTCTTGAGCATTCCTGTTGCTTGGGAGCTGAGTTACATCAAAAACCCTTACCAATTGCCTTCATCGTGTCAAATCTTCCTCCTCCTCAGCTTGGTTCTTTTCATGAAAAGGAGCAATCTATAGTTCTTTCTGTTTTATTTTTATGTTTGTATATATGTATGTGTTCACATATGTGTGGGTGAGTGTGTTCATGAGGATGTCGGGCATCCTGCTTTATCATTCTCCACCTTATTCCCTTGACACAGGGTCTCTCACTGAATCCTAGATCACCAATATTCAGTTTGACGTTTGCCCATCAAGCCTCAATGATCCTCATGTATAGATAGGTATAGATACCTAGCAGCACAGGGGCTATAGGTATGCCCAGCCTCTCCTGTACCTTAGTCTGGGTGCTGGGCATAGGAACTTAGATCCTTATGCTTGCACAAGGCACTTTCCCTTGAACTAACTTTCCAGCTCCAGATTTTTAGAATTTTTAGCATTATGGTATTTTTTAAATGTGGAGGTGAGGATAAATGCTACAGGAGTGGTTCTTTACCTAGGCTGAAGTTACTTTCATCTAAGTCTCTGAGGCAGAGGTTCCAAACTTTCTTAGATCAATGTGCCCTTAGTCCTCATAGTACACCCTGTAGTCCACATAGACCAAAAGGAAATACGTAGCAGTATTGTGTATTACCTAGTTTTGTTTATCAAGATCTGAACAACTTGGGAATTTATACTCAGTGACTAAGCAGCTATGTGACAAGATAATACACGTGAATTGGAAAAGGCAGTTTCTTTTTTTTTTTTTTTAGATTTATTTATTTATTTATTATGTATACAGAATAGGGTGCCAGATCTCATTACAGATGGTTGTAAGCCATCATGTGGGTGCTGGGAATTGAACTCAGGACCTCTGGAAGAGCAGTCAGTGCTCTTAACCTCTGAGCCATCTCTCCAGGCCCGGCTGTTTCTATTTTTAAATAGTCAATGTTACCAATGGGATTTGGGTATCCCTTTGCTACTACCCTGCTTCTCGAACCTTGGAATCACATTGAACCACCCACACATCCTGTTCTATACTGATTTTCATGATTCTTGCATTTTATCATAGCATGTATTCAAAAGCCAGCTATGTGACAGTTACCAAAAGAAATGTACCACTAGCCGAGTTGTGGTGGCGGCGGCAGTGGCGGCGGCAGTGGAGGCGCACACCTGTAACCCAGCACTTGGGAGGCAGAGGCAGGTGGATCTCTGTGAGTTCAAGGCCAGCCTGGTCTACAGAGCTAGTCCAGTACAGGCTCCAAGCCACAGAGAAACCCTGTCTCGAAAAACCAAAAGAAAAAAAAAGAAAGAAAGAAAGAGAGGGAGGGAGGGAGGAAGGAAGGAAGGAAGGAAGGAAGGAAGGAAGGAAGGAAGGAAGGAAGGAAAAGAAAGAAAGGAAGAAAAGAAATGTACCACAATCTGATGTTTAAACTATGTCCCATCTTTAGCTAGGCATTCGTGCTGTGTTTCCTTTAAAAACTCAAAATTCCTCTTGAGATTACTGTGGCACTCTTGGGTGCCTTGGCTCACAGTTTAAGGACCGTGAGTCTAGGGTTCTATGATCAGATATGGATATGTAAAGAAATTATTCCTGCAGTATAAAGTTAGAGAACTAACCACGATTCTATGGTGTGTCTCTGTTCAGATAAGAAGTTGGAAAACTCCAATCTGAATAACCAGGTTGTGGTAGCATCAAAGTCAGAAGATGACAGCTATTTTTAGAAAAAGATGGATAAAAGACTTCCGCTAATTTTAAAGCAATGAATAGGGTGAAGGTCCTAGAAGACTGAGTCCCAAGTTCTGCTTCAGTGAGTGCTGGTGAATGAATTGGTTTTAAAGGTACAAAGTGGTACCCAGTGACCCCAGTGTCTGTGCAGCTCACAAGTCTCTCGCCTCTCTCCTTTTTTCCCTCTCTTGCTAGAATGTAACAATAAATTGTCCTGTAATATTTTACTGCTGCTGAACTTCATTGGTGGAACTATAAAGTGAGAATCTCAGTACTGTACTTTCTCTCACGCAAGAGGCTACTCATCAGAATCCCTTATGGGATTTAGATTTCCTCCCTTTATTATAATATTCTTGTTAGACAGCATTTCCCAAAGCATGTTCCATGGGAATGCAATGGCACTGCTCAAAGTAATATTCTGTGTTTAGGAATCTTGGATCACTTAGAACACATTAAGCAGGGCTTTGCAGGGCCCTTCCTATGTTGGTGTACATCCTGAATCTTCAGGAGAAATAGTAATATCATGTTCCCTTACATTTGACTGACCAGAGAAAGAAACATCTTCGTGGAGTCCACTTGAGAAGCGTGTCAAAAATGATACATTTATTTTTAGAAAACTTAAATGTTTCTACTTGTTTTTAATTATTTTTGGGTATGTGTGCATGTGTGTGTTCTCTCCAGGTACACTTGTAAAGATCAGAGGGCAACTTGCAGGAGTCAATTTTCTCCTTCTGCTGTGTGGGTTTCAGTGATCAAACTCAGGTCATCCAAACATGGGGCAAGTGCTTTACCCACTGAGACAGCTCTCTAGTGGCTGCATGATCTTTTAAACTCTTTCCTTGTTCTATTCTGAATTAATTTTTGTTGGTCACATATCTGAATTATTTGATATTACTTTCTAGGTCAGAATTATAACTTGAACACTTAACATATGTATGAAAAAGCACCACATGCTTTAAGTTAGTTCTTTTGTGTCTTGATTCTCTGTCACAATCTACAGTTAAGTATTGATCAACTGTTTGGTGTAATGGATTCCTGGCATACTGATGCTGAATCATGTCTGAAGCATACCTCATTATTCTTTGACAGTTTCCTTGCAGGTGAATACTGCTAGTCTTCATAATGTGGCAATGCATGCTCATTTCTAGGCATGGATACAGTCTCCAATTCTACTAGTGCATGTATATTTTCTCTCTTAAAGCCACAATTATACATTGCATCATGGAAATTTCAAGCCCCTCATTAAAAAATGGAATAAAACAAAAAATGGAACCAGTTCGTTTTTCTTTTAAAATTTTAGACAAACTAAGAACAATGAATAGCAACAACAAACCCCCAAAAATGTAGAGACCAGAATGTCATGAAACAGACATAGTTTAAAGTCTGGTGGCTAAATACTCAATTTAATAAAGAACCCGTTAACAAGGAAGTCATAATGACCCAGTTCCAGCTGGCACTGGAGTGAACTGGTATTCCATGCAGTTCACACAGATGTATGCTTTATTGAGATAGAATGTGTTTTACAGTCGCTGATCACCTGAAGCAGCAGGAGTCTGTCTGAAGCGGTTTGAGCTTGGGGATAGTACCGTAATTAATTAATTAATTAATCTTGTTTTTACATTCCAATCAAAGTTTCCCCACTGTCCCCCTACTGCCCCTCTCCTCCACAAGATTTCTGGTGGAGGGTCCGCGACACCAACCTAGACACAAACCCTTCTACCTACAATCTGTCTTGCCTACAAGATGTGCTGGGTTAAAGATGGTGCAGAAATTTTGGGAGTGACCAACTAATGACAGGTCCAGCTGGAGACCCATACCCTGAGAGGAAGCTCACCCTTGAGGGCCAGGACCCAGAATCTGGATACTCTAGAGGCCTAGGATAGAATCAAACACAAATGGCAAAAAAAAAAAAAAGTCAGTGTAATGACTTCTAATCATATTCTGCTATATGCATAGATTGTTGCCTAGCCCAACTGTCATCAGAGAGGCTTCACTAGCAAACTGATTGGAACATATACAGAGACCCACAGCCGAGCAGTAAGCGAAGTTCAGGGCATCCTGCAGAAGAGGGGTAAGAAGGATTGTAGGACCCAGTGGTGTCAAGGACACATCAAGAAAACCCATAAAACCAACCAACTTGGGCTCACAGAGATAGAAACAGCAACCAGGAAGCCTTCAGGGGACTGACCGGGGCTCTCTGCATATATGTTACAACTGTGTAGCTTGGTCTTTGTGTGAGACCCCTAATAGTAAGCACAAAGGATGTCTCTGACTCTGTTGCCTGCTTTTAGGGCCCTTTCCTCCTATCAGATTGCTTCATCCAACCTTAATAGATGAGTGCATAACGTCTTTTATAGGAGGGAAATGAAGTACTTTCCATAGCACCCAAGGTTAGGCCAGACTCAGGGTCGACTCCATGATTGGTAGGGATAAAGTACCATGCCACCGTTTAGAGATGTCCTGTTTATGATTCAATATAGCTTTGAAAGTAGAGTTTTAGGGGGGTTCTTTTATAATTTCAGACTTTTTCAGAGAACTGTGTGCATTTGTCTTTTTTATGGCAGTGGATGCAGTCTCCAATGAGGAAAAAAAGGAACAAGCTCTCATTAGACACAAGCAAATCGAAATAAGCGAAAATTACACTGGGCTTGTAAAATAGTGATTCTGAGATTTCATGTGAATGAAGGCATACTTCAGCACTTCTGCCTACATGCAGTCCCTTTCCAAGGTGTTGATTGCCCCTGGCAAAAAGAGTCTGGGTAATTCCAGTAAAATATTGTGAAACAGCAGAGAGGTAGGTACCGGGAAGGATACACACAGAGAGAAATTCAGGTAATGTAATATAGCGTATCATAATTGTTTTACTTTTATTTTGTTCATCTCTTACTGTGGGCCTATGATAAATTAAACCTTGTGATAAATCTATATAAAGTTAATAGAAAAAAGTCATAGCAACATAGTATGCAGCTAGTCAGTACCGTCTGCTGTTGCAGGCACCCTTGGGTCTAAGAGCACAGCCCCTGTGGATGGTGAGAAGTACTGCATTTGGCTGGACTTCTCCCTCCACAATCAAAGGATGTCTGTCCTGCTCCTGAGGGAGGCTCATGGGAGCACAGTGCCGCAGGAGCTCACATGTTTGCCTTGGGTGTTCTGGAACTCTTGTGGCATTAACCAGGAGGCAAGGTGCTCAATCCAGGATTAGGCTTTCATTCCATAGGAAGGAACTAAAAGCTTTATTTAGGACTAGTGTTAAGATGGCTGTTATGAATATGTATGTATGTATGTATGAATGTATGTATGTATGAAGGTAATGGATGTAGGTTCCACTCAAAGTCTGAGGAAGAAATAAATAGATGAGGGACAAAAGCTCACTTCCAGAGCTTTAAGAAAGAGAAATCTGGGAGAGGGTGCTTCTCCTCTAAGGCTTAGAAGCTCAGAGATGCTACAGCTGTCCCCTGAGTCCTGCTCTTACTGTGATTCCCTTCAAGCTCATGGTTCTGTGGCTCTCTGCAGTGCAGCTATAGTCATCATCCGTAAGAGAGGGTGACAGCGCTTCCCTCTGGAAAGTGTGTTTGGATTAGTGCAAGATGACATCCTTGACCCATCATTAGGGACCAGGAGACTATCCGGACACTAATTTTATCCCCTTACTTTTACCCAAGTGGCTCTTCGTACGTTCTCAGAGTTAAAGAATTCAGATAATCAAAAGAGAAAACCAACAGGCTTATACTGAGTTTATCCCACTGAAAACCATCCTGCAAACACACACAAAAAACCAAGGACTTAACCTCTTTCTCTGGTAGTCGTCATTTTTGTGTGAGTTTCCTGAGACCCCTGGCTTCTGTTCTCCAGTGTGTTGGTTTTCCTGTGGTCTCTTCATCACTTTCACTCACAAAGGCTGTTCTAAAAGCCTCTCTCCTTTTAGAGGCCCTCATCTCTGTCAGTCACAGATCATAATGTCTTATTATTTGTAATTCAAATATTTAAACATGACCTCTATAAGCATTCAAAACCATTGAATTGAATGCTAAGTCATAGAAAAAAATGTTTAAAAAAAATCTTTCATCTAGTATTCTAATCCCTTCATGAACACAAGAAACGTATTAAATGATTTGTCCAGCCTCACACAGACTTGGAGAAACAAAGCGGTATAGAGTCTATCTCTTCCTTCTCATTAAAGGACACGAGTTATTAAATGAGCACAAATGTATGGCAGATACTAATGCAAGGTAAGACTCATTTGGGGTGTGGTTTAGAGGGATAGATTTTTAGCCGTATGTATATGTATGTATGTGTATATATATTTATTTATACACACACACACACATATGTGTGTGTGTGTGCTACATTTAAATAATTTCCATCCCTCTCTCTCCCCTCTTCAAGTCATCCTGTGCCTTCCACTCCCTCTTAAATACGTGACCACCTCTTCTTTATTATTGTAACACATACATATGTATATATAAATACAATCTGTTGATCCCAGTGTTGCTCATATGTAAATGTACTTAGAACTGATCACTTGTCATTTGATGACCTATGATGGGGTCTCATCCCTGGCAAAGACTATGTCTCCCTCTCTCAATAGCCATTACCTGTCTATAGTCTTCCTATGGGGAAGGGAGGTTTGTGAGACTCCCCCCCCTCCCGCCCCTGACCTGTCCATGTTGGCATGGCAATTGGTGTTGTCAACGTGCTGGTCTTTTATCAGCAACCCCATTGTTGAGATTTCACGGCTGCAGCTTCCCTGTCCTATATAGCCATGGTCACCGAGCAGATATCTGGTCCTGTGACTCTTACAACCTTTATGCTCCCTCTTCTGAGGCTGTCCCTGAGCCTTAGGTGCAGGATTTGTGTTGTATATGCATCAACTTGGGCTTGTGCTGGGTGGTTTTATGTCAACTTGACACCAAGTCAAGTCATCGGAGAGGAGGGAATCTCAGTTAAGAAAATGCCTCCATAAGATCCAGCTGCAGGCAAGCCTGTAGGTCCTTTTCTTAATTAGTGATGGATGGAGAAGGGCCCAGCCCATTGTGGATGAGACCATCCCTGGGCTGGTGGTATTGAGTTCTATAAAAAAAAAAGTAGGCTGAGCAAGCCAGTAAGCAGCATTCCTCCATGGCCCCTGCATCAGCTCCTGCCTCCAGATTCCTGTCCTGTTTGAGTTCCTGTCCTGACTTTCTCTGATGATGAACAGTGCTGTGGAAGTGTAAGCCCAAATAAAACCTTTCCTTCCCAAGTGGCTTTGGTCAAAGTGTTTGATCACAGCAACAGAAATCTTAATTAAGACAGGGCTGCACACCCCAAGTCAGTTGTTCTCTGCATTTTGACCAGTAATGCTTTCTTTGCATCTGATGCAAAAAGAATCCTCTTTGATGAGGGACAAGAGCTACACTCACCTGTGAGTGTAAGGATAAGTATTTAGAATGCCGTTAAAAATTATAATGGGTTGGGATAGTGATAGTAGGTTCTCCAGGACTCACAACCTCATCATCCAAGGATATTTGGCAAAGTTTCCAGAACCAAGCATGAATTCCCTCTTGTCGAGTGGAATTTAAGTCCAATTAGACATTAGACAGCTATTGGTTACCCCCAGGATATAAGTGCCATTATTGCACTCTTGGAACTAGCTTGTCATGCTGGTCATTTACTGGCACATCTCAGGTCTGTTGAAGAGACCTTGACTCTGCCCCACAATAACACTGCCTATCTCCTTGAGTGATGAGGGCTGCTGCCCTTTCCGTTTCAGGAATATGCTGAAGTAAGTGCTTTGAAAGAGCATAGGTGTCTCCATGGAGAGGTTAGGTTGTGCCCTAGATGTGTTTCTCTACCAGCAGAAGGTCCCTGCTCTAAATCCAAGCTGCCACTACCTGAGAAACCCCTGAGAGGGAGTCTGGTCCTTAAGCACAGATGAGGTCAGTGTGCCCTCTAGTGGCAACTTCCCAACATTCAGGTTAAGAAAGTCACAGAGTATAGCAACAAGACTGGGGATGGTCCTTCCTTCCATCTCTCCGTAATAAGAACATTTCCACAAGGAATATTCCACAAAGCTCCTTCTTATTTAATAGTCCCAGAAACATCAACACTTCAGTTGTCTCAAGGGTGTGATTACTGCTAGGGAGCAAAAACCCAAGCTACTCTCCTAGAACCCATGGTCATTTATGTCAACTTACAAGCTCATTTAGTTACTGGGGAATTCCTCTCCATATATTTATCTCAAACATGCTTTCTAAGACCATCAGTTTCCTCTTCTGTAGTATAAATTAAGTTCCTGGGTGGAGAGACGTGATACAAGTCAGCACTACACAAGTGTGAGCTAGCCAGCAATCATTGTCACTATTCTAGTACCTGGTTTGTCTTTTTCCTTCAAGATTCTCCTGCCTCATCTTCCAGAATTCATTCCCACGCCTCAATAATCACAGGCCTTTATAATGCATTACTCCAAGATCTTAAGTCACCCAAAAGAATAATAATGCAACACAGTGCTAATTGAACATTGACCATATGCACACATTGTCCTAACTCAAACCCACGTATTAATGTATTTGATTGCCACATCTGTCAGGAATAGGGATAGCTTTTATTCAGCTATTATAGATAAGGAAATTGACACAGGAAAACAGTGCCACCTGGTTCCTAAGCACTACAGGTAGAAGCTGAGACGGTGCTGCCTATTTCCAGGGCACATGCACTGTGCTATCACACAAACATTCGAATTCTCCTCTCCTGACTCAGGAAGAGTGTGCACTTTAGGTCCTTTCAGTGAAGCAAAGAATAGAGAGAAGGATAAAATGGATGGGTGAGCTCCATAGTCACAGATGCTCCTGTTGATGCTGCACAATAGTCGCATGAGGGTCTCAAACATGATAGAATGCAAGATACCACCATTTTGAGCATTTTAAATACAAATCACTACTTATAACAAACATTGATCCAAAATATGATAATGATTTTTGCCCCTCTAGACTTCATGTATATTTATGCCATACAAAATTTCACAATGTTTTCACTGCATGTTGAATAGATTTTATTTCTAAGTAAATTAAATTGCTACATATGGTTTTATCCAAACCCTTTAATTTTTCAACTTTTCCTATAAAATTTTCATCAGCATATATTTATTACAGAAAATATATGACTAAATAATAAATTCTATCATGTAGTCATTACTTTGAGAAAATACTGATTTCTAACTGTAAATTCTTAGCATTAGAAGCATTAATAAGAATTCAAAATTAGTTCATCTTACTCTGCCCATGATCTGATTAAGCACAGTTTCTGAAAATACTGACTCATAGATATTTTAATTCCTGATACCTTTCCTCCTATTAGGATTAAAGACATGTATAATGCAAAAATATCTGTCAGTTTAGATAGGCAAGGTCTGCGTGCTCCTGATACTTTCTCCCAGCAAGACATCAGAATAAGGTTTCTCTGAGTTTCACAGTCCCAACAAGGATGCGTACATCAAGCAGCAACATCACCAGGCATTAGGATCACAAGGGTCCCCTGGCACTGCAGGTGCGCCACAGCCCCACAGCTGCTGCATATTCTGACCTTCAAGCGCCCCTGGCTTCTGGATTCTGCCACCTCCCTCTCTTGTGTTATCGCCCCAGCCCAGCCCACAGTTTGGCCATTCTGTTTTAACCAAACTTGTGGATGGGAGGGGCTGCTCTGGTAAGCACATGTCCAGTGACTAAATGCCCATTCCTTCATGATCATCTATGGTGCCAACTATTCAAGAGTCCGGCAAATGCCATCTTCTCTCTTACACATGCAATACCTTTGACTAAAGTGGCAAGGGTGGTCTCTTCCTTAGGAAGCAGGCTCTCAAATTTAAGAAGGAATGCTGTGGATATCACTCTGTGTAAATAAAGTGCTGATTGGCCAGTAGCCAGACAGGAAGTATAGGTGGGAGAAACAGAGAAGAGAATTCTGGGAACAGGAAGGGGAGGCAGAGAGATTGCAAGCCACCGGCATGAGAAGCGAGATGTAAGGTGGCAAAGTATAGATTAATAGAAATGGGCTAAATATAAGAGTAAGAGCTAGACAACGGTAGGCCTGAGGTAATGGCCAAGCAGTTTAAATAATATAAATGTCTGTGTATTTATTTTATAAATGGGCTGTCTAACAGGGCTTGGCGGGGGCTGGAGAGAAGGTCTCCAACTACAAACAAATGAATCCAAGAAGGTGCTTTCTTAGTGAAGTAATGCATCGTAGTAGTTAAGCACAAGGGCTTTAGAGCCAGATAGCCAAATCTAACATGTCTTTATCATGTCACTAATAGACCGTGTATTTCTGAGCACTCAGGAGGCTGAGGCAGAAAGATCTCTGTGAATTCAAGGCCAGCCTGGCTTACAGAGTGATTTCCAGGATAGCTAAGGCTACACAGAGAAACCCTGTCTCAAAAAAACTATATGTGTGTGTGTGTGTGTGTGTGTGTGTGTGTGTGTGTGTGTGTGTTGTATTCTTTAACAAGTAACCCCTAACTCATCAGTGCTTCAATTGCTTACCCATAAAATAGGGATTGTAATAATACTATCTGCTTCAAAATGATTTAACATGTTAACATGTGAAGTGTGCTCATAATAGGCTTAGTATATATTAGGTATTCCTAAGAGGTCTGATAAATAAAGTTAAAACTATTCCATGACACTCATTACATAAACATACACTCTGACTCAGGATGCATCCACTCAGCTTTATTTACTCTTCCACACCCTGTCTTAGTAAGCATCAGCATTTACATGCAAAGACCACACATGCCAAGTTAATTGTTTCACTCGCTAGATGAAATAGCACTTCAAATCTTCAGTATGTGGATTTCAAATTAAGTGTGCAATCAAGCATTAATGGTCTGATGATAGTTAACCTTCACATGGAAAATAATTTTACAGAGAAATCCTTATTCCTTTTGAGGCCATGAGAAATTATTTATTATGTATTAGATTTTGCTCCTGCAAAGGAATAGCAGGTTGGTGAGCTGTTGGAGTCTGAGTTATTCTCCAAGGTGAGAGAAGCATTTGATTGTATTAACCTCCTGACCTAGAACTAGAGTCCACAGGAGAGTGTGTGGCTTCCAAGGAGTCCTGTACAGCACAGCATTCCCATACCAGCTCACACTAGAGGTGGACTCTTCTCCCTCGGTCCTGAGGGCACGGCTTCCATCTCTTGTGTTATCTGTCTCTTCTGACCCTTGCAGGTCCTCATTTATAGTGACTTTTTAAAAATTTAAATAGAAATTTGATTAAAACCTAAATGGCATCTTAAATAAGATAAAAGCCCATTTTTGTGGTGATATTGTGTTCCCCAAAATATTGTGCACCCTAATAAACTTATCTGGGATCAGAGAACAGAACAGCCACTAGACAGACATAGAGGCCAGAAAATGGGGCACTCACACCTTTAATCCTAGCCTTCTGGAGGCAGAGATCCATCCGGATCTCTGTGAGTTCAAAGCCACACTGGAAATAGCCAGGCATGGTGACTCACACCTTTAATCCCCAGGAAGTGAGCCTTTAATCCCAGGAAGTGATGGCAGAAAGCAGAAAGGTATATAAGGTGTGAAAACCAGGAACTAGAGCTGGTTAAGCTTTTAGGCTTTTAGCAGCAGTTCAGCTGAGATTCATTCTGGATGAGGACACAGAGACTTCAAGTCTGAGGAAACCAGATCAGCTGAAGAACTGACAAGGTGAGGAAGCTGTGGCTTGTTCTGCTTCTCTGATCTTCCAGTGTTCACCCCAATACCTGGCTCCAGGTTTGTTTTTATTAATAAGACCATCTAAGATTCATGTTACACATTTTGTTATTCTGAAAAATATACCCGTGTAGGTCAAGCACCCTAATTTAAAATTTGAAATTCAAAATGCTTTGAAATTTAAGCCTGATATTTGAGACGAGATCCTATTTTATATCCCAGACTAGCCTCGGATTCGAAATCCTCCTGCTTCAGCCTCCCTAACTGTGTGATTATAGGCATGCACTTACTTAAAATTAAAAAAAAAAAAAAAATTAATGCCACTGTGACAACAAAAACAAACAAAACAACAACAAAAAATAAACTATAGTTTTATGGGGTGGGTCACAGCCAAATCTAGGAACACTAAAATTATTACATGAAGCTACCATTAGAACATGTATGTAGTATGTATCTGAAACATAAATTAGGTACACATTCAGACATGACCCTGAACTTTTAAAAATTCAAAATCTGAAACACTTATTATCCCAAGCAGTTCAGATAAGGGATGTCCAACCTGTCTGAAGAACTACCCTCTCAGGAGCACACATGGTCCCATGTCCCTCGCCTCACTGAACTCCAGCTTTCATTCCCCCCACCTCCTCCTCACAGGGCTGTCTTGTGTGTTCACTTACTATGGGTCTTATTTCAAAACATCAACAGTGGAGGTCAAGGAGATAGCTCAGCTCAGGTCAGGGCACGTATTGCCAAACCTGACACCCTGAGTCAGTTACCTGGGAACCCACATGATGGAAGGAGAGTCGATTACACACACACACACACACACACACACACACACACACACACACACACACACACATACACAGACACACACACTAGATTAATGTAAATTTAAAAACTAACAGTAGATCTTTCAGCTGACCCAGCTCTCCCACTCCTAGGCATTTACTCAGAGGATGTCAAATGAACATATCACTACAAAGATATTTGCACATCAGTGCCATCCAGGACTATTCACAGTACCTAAGCTACACAGCCAACCTCAGTATCTGTGCTACTTGGGTTTTGTGAACTTGACATAAACCTAGACATATCTGAGAAGGGGAAATCTTTTTCTACTTTTAAGATTGAAAATAGATGTTTTTCATGTTTTCTGATTATAGTTTCTTCTTCCACAACTCCCCCAGATCCTCCCCAACTTCCCTCCCACCCAAATCCATATCCCTGCCATTACAAAATAAATAGACATCAAAATGATAATAGAATAAAATAGATATTAAAACAAACAAACAGAAGAAAAAGAGCCAGTGAAAAAGCACAAGAAACACACAGGTGCAAACACACACACTTTCACACACAGAGAAATCTCATGAAAACACAAAACCTGAAACCATAATACATACATAAAAGATCTGTAAAGAGATTAAAAAAAAACCAAAATACCACTGAGTTCACTTGTGTTGACCATGTACTGCTGGGGGGGGATGTAGATTAAGAGTACAGAATGGGGAATCTTAATTAAGAAAATATCTCAGTAAGATTGTCCTGTAGGCAAGACTGTGGGGTATTATCTTAATGATTGATGTGGGATGGCCCAGCCCACTTTAGATGGTACTACCCCTGAGCAGATGGTCCTAGACTATATAAGAAAGCAGGCTAAGCAAGCCATGGGGAGTAAGCCAGGAAGCAATGGCCTCTGCTTCCGTTCCTGCCTCCAGGTTCCTGCCTTGAGTTCCCACTGACTCCATGATGGACTGTTTGTTACCTAGAAGTTTAGGATGAAATAAATCCTTTCTTTCCCAAATTGCTTTAGTTGTGGTGCTTTATCACAGCAATAGATAGATAACTAAGATTCTATGTAACAGCAGGGGAATGGATAAAGAGAATGTGGTTGTGGTATGGAAACACAGCAGAACTTTTTCAGCAATAAAAAGTTATTATGCTGTTAGCAGGAAAATGGATGCAACTGGAGATAATATAAATTATATAATTAAGCAGGTCTCAGAAAGGCAAATGCATGTTATCTCTCATATGTTGTTCCTAGGATGTGTGTGTGTGTGTGTGTGTGTGTGTGTGTGTGTGTATAATCATGTGTGTATGTATGCAAAAAAGTTATGTAAAACTGTCTAAAGAATGAAGGAGAGAGATGGGAGAAGGAAGAGGTGAGAGAGAGAAGGGTAGGGAGTTGTGGGGGAATTGTTGACCAGTATGCATTTTGTATGAAAATGTCAAAAATAATAAAATAAAAATAGTAGAAATTGCCATGCCCTTCTCAGCTTAAGTAAATTACTATTTCAATAAAGGTATTAAAAGCTGGTTATCAAAACTGAGGCACTAATTCTTTCTAGCTGGTAATGGATGATTTTCAGAAAGAAGCGATACTCATTTCCAATTATCTAACACTATGCCAGCCTCTTAAGGACACAAAAGTGAGAAAGGCATGCTTGGTGTTTTGATAAGCACTGTCTTTCTTTCTTTCTTTCTTTCTTTCTTTCTTTCTTTCTTTCTTTCTTTCCTTCCTTCCTTCCTTCCTTCCTTCCTTCCTTTCTTCCTTTCATTTTTTTTTTTTTTTGGTCTTTCGAGACAGGGTTTCTCGGTTGTAGTTTTGGTGCCTGTCCTGGATCTTGCTCTGTGCACCAAGCTGGCCTCCCACTCAAAAGATCCACCTGGCTCTGCCTCCTGAGTGCTGGGATTAAAGGTGTGCACCACCACCGCCTGGCAATGTGGTGTTTTTTGAGGGGCAGATTAAACAAGTTATCAGATGCAAATAAAGTGCTGTCAAATTACAATGAAATTAAATACAAGCCAGATTTTAAAAAAAAAAAAAATATTTCTCTAAATTGAGTGCAATGCCATAATTTGCCAAGGAGCTGGCAGAAACCATGAGACACCTCCAGTCAGTAAGGGAGCATGGTAGGGGGATCAGGCACCAGCTTTTAAACCTCCTCAGAGTGACTCTAAATTATAACCAAGATAGAGACTTATTGTTGGACAGAGAGACAGAGAGAGAGAGAGAGAGAGAGAGAGAGAGAGAGAGAGAGAGAGAGAGGGAATTACAAATACCTAAGGACACTTGGTTCCTTTTGTGGATAAATTTAACTTATTATTAACACTGGTTGTATATGCTTAAGCAATCAACCTAATCTCTCTACACTTTGATTTCTCACTTGTAAAATGATTCTATGAATATCACTAGTTCTTTGTAACAGCTGTATTACAATCAAATTCTACATGCCAAGTACTTACCACAGTAACCTACACCGAAAACTGACTCCACAGTCTGATTGCAGTACTATCATTACTGCTGCCCACTGTCCACTCTCGGGATCATTACTGCTGCCCACTGTCCACTCTCGGGATCATTACTGCTGCCCACTGCCCACTCTCGGGATCATTGCTGCTGCCCACTGCCCACTCTCGGGACCATTGCTGCTGCCCACTGTCCACTCTCAGGACCATTGCTGCTGCCCACTGTCCACTCTCGGGACCATTGCCGCTGCCCACTGTCCACTCTCGGGACCATTGCTTCTGCCCACTGCCCACTCTCGGGACCATTGCTGCTGCCCACTGTCCACTCTCGGGACCATTACTGCTGCCCACTGTCCACTCTCGGGATCATTGCTGCTGCCCACTGCCCACTCTCGGGATCATTGCTGCTGCCCACTGCCCACTGTAGGGACGCTCACTGCTGCTGCCCACTGCCCACTCTCAAGATCATTGCTGCTGCCCACTGCCCACTGTAGGGACGCTCACTGCTGCTGCCTCCTTAACGCTTTCATTTTTATTGTCACTGTTTCTGCCACAGAAGACAGCAAATTCCTTCCAGCCTTAAGCTATCCTCCATGTAAACCCGACACCAGCACTTCACCGGGCTTTTCCTGGGCCCCTTAACAACCTGCAAAGATTGGCCTGCATGTGTTTTCCTTGTTGCCTGTGCCTCCTCGGCACCATTTTTATGTTCCACAATTTCCTTTCCTACCTTGAAAGAAAAGAGTTGTCAATTTCTGCACGAGAGAAAGAAAAGGTACACAATTCCCCCGGGGCCATGAGTCACTGTGGGGATTGTCTTCTTCCTTGCCTGAACCTCATCAAAATCTGCGTCTAACTTTCCATCCCATTCCAGAACTCCTCTCCCTATTTAGTGCCTCACTTCCACTCAATTTATCTCATGTTTTAGAAACTGATCAGGTTTTGATTTTTTTTTCTCACCTCTGAATGGACCCTTGGGGGATTGGGGGGAGGGGGGGGTTGTTTTTTTCCAAAACATGAATTTTATTTACATAAAATTATGCCATGGCCTATTTCTCTACTGCATCCAGCACACTCATCTACAAGATGAGTGTAATGACAAGAATTATTAACAAGTTTTTATTTAATAACATTCCCATCATGGTAGAGGTGTAACAACACCACACCAAAAAGTCCATCTTTGTAACAACAGAACCACGGCCCACTCCCAGAGGACAGAACACTTCCTTTTAGCAAAGTCAGATGCAGGAACATCATACACATATCTTTCTATACAAGAATATAGATAACCACCAGGAGTTTAGCCCAGTTGTAGGGTTTTTGTTTGTTTTTGTTTTTGTTTTTTGTCAGTCTGACACAAGCAAGGGTCATTAGGGAAGAGGGAACTTCTACTGAGAAATGACTTCATCAGATTGGCCTCTAGGCAAGTCTGTGGGGGCATTTTTTTTTTTTTTTTTTAATGAATGGTTGATTTGAAATGACCCAACTCACTATGAGAAGTGCCAGCCCTGAGCAGATGGTGTTGAGTTATACAAGAAATATGATTGATCGAGCCAGGGGGAGCAAGGCAGTAAGCAGCTGTCCTCCGTGACCTCTGCTGCAGTTCCTGCCTCCAGGTTCCTGCCTTGCCTTTCCTCGATGATGGACTGCAATCTAGACATTTGAGGCAAATAAAATGTCTCCTCCCCAAGTTGTTCTCAGTCACCACGTCTTTATCACAGCAGTAGAAACTCAGACAAGGCTCTTGCGTGTTAAAGCCAGCTGGATTTCTAAAGCCTCCCGAAGAAGTGTTCTGAGTCTTCACCAGCCTTACCCAGCATTTCCCGTGGCCACCTATGTGTATTTGTACAGTTGTTTTCATTACAGACCATTCCTTCCAGGTTCATATCCAGGGCCTGAGATCAACTGTAATTAGCAATGAGAATACCAATGGCCAAAATGTCAAATGAATATACAAGAGGAGGAAGCACAAAGCCCTGAGGACAGACAACTACAGAAGCCAACCTCAGATGCCTCGGAGGTAATTAGGAAGTGTTTATTACTAAGCCATGAAAGGCTAAAGCATATCATCTTGCATTTAAGTTTGGTTCTAAAGATGAAAAGGAAAAGCATGGTGGGATTACATGGCTGAAGACTGACTCACATATGCACAGCACAGCCCCGACACCACTTGCAAACATGTGGTGTGCAGGCATTGCCTTCAGAAAGTCCAGAGACTGGGCAACTTGATCCCTTTCTTCCTTTTCCTCTTTGTCTCACTGTAACCCAGGACTTACCCATCTGAGAATAAGGATACACCCAATGTTATCTAGCCAGAGGTACTCCACCCCCTCAGTCACCAAGACAGTCTGGCTGTGAAACAGCCAAGAAACCACTAGCTCTATGGCTTGAGGAAATTTACTTCTATTGACAAATATAACAAGATGAGCAAAAGAAAGACAGAAAAACAAAGAGAAACCCATGGGAAGAGTATGGGCATTTTGGTTTAGTATTAAAATTTAGTTCTTACATTAGCATTTAACTATTCACCCCTACTCAAAACTTCAAAATAGACTTCTACACTTTGCCAATTTCAATTTATCTTATTTAAATGATTACAGAATAAAATATACATTTTGAAATCCAACCTAGTAAATATGAGATAAAGAAGAGCAGTCACCAAGTGAGGTTAATGTGTTAGTGAAGGAAAATGCAATATATTTGAGACATGTATTCCAGGACAGTCTTTAACCTCATTGATTTCTGCTGTTTGGAAGATGTACTCTGGCAAAGAAGAGTTGCCTCTGGGCACACATTACACAGTCAAATAGAAAGAGACAGTATCTGCCAAAAGAATTTATAATCTTTGGAGTGCAGATAAACACTGTACATTCACACACTTGTTAGTATGCACAAGCACACAGCCTAAGTGTGGAGAGAAGATTTGGTATTCTGGGTGCTGAAGCACCAAGTAGGGCATCAGCAGGCACACGTAAGGGAGTTCAGTTACTCCAGAAACTTTTAGTATGCACAAGCACACAGCCTAAGTGTGGAGAGAAGATTTGGTATTCTGGGTGCTGAAGCACCAAGTAGGGCATCAGCAGGCACACGTAAGGGAGTTCAGTTACTCCAGAAACTTTTCTGGTAACTTCATACAAAAATCTATTGTTTATTAATTATCAGCAAGAAATGCACCATATGCCAATATTCTGACTCATCTTCACCCCAGGCACAGAGAACAGCAAAGGACAAACAACAATCCTGGGGGAGGTAATATTAGCTGTACCATGTTGTTTAAAGACGAAATGCCCTTTGTCACAACAGAGCGCCTCGAGGAGATGCTGCACATATCTCAGGAGCAAACTGGTGATGTTTCTGATTCCCCTGGGCACATACTCCTCTACTGTCAGTTTCAGGGAGATTGTGTGGTGCAGAATTCTGATGGAGTCTTTGTGAGCCCAGTCCGAGCTTTCATTGAAATACCACAGGCTGAATAAGTAAATGAGAAGAAAAAGAATTCTAGAATGTTCCCAAGTGTTGTAGAGTTGATTTGGCCCATGGAGGTGCCAGAGAACACACCTCAGTGCACAAACGCAGGTGTAGACAGGGAACCACAGGCTGCTCACGCAGGACACACAAGGCTGAAGCTTGAGAAAACAGCAAAGCAGAGGCCCTGCACTTCACCTAAGCTCAATGTTTATTTGTTTATACTGGGCTTCTAGCAATGATTGAGAGAAGTCAGAAAGCCTGGTCCAGGTTACTTGGAGAGACATCATAATCATCTCAAGAAGCTGTGCTTTCCTATTTGTTCAGAGGGAGTAAAGAAAAGAACGTACATGCATGTGTGTGGCAGGCACCATGGCAACAACCAAGGGCTTTAACATGTGTAATTATGATTCATCACCAGAAAAGAAAATCTGTTTGGTTTGTTTTTACCCTGGTCTACAGAAACTCATAGAAAACCGACATGTGCAGAGGTCAGGGGACTTTCTGAGAAACAAGTGACTTGGTAAGTGGAAGAAAATGATTATAAAACTGACTCACTCTGACTCCAAGGCTGATGGTCTTGTGACCACAAATCTTATTTTCCTAGATGAAGGGACACACAGAGGCAGGGAGCCCTCTCAGAGCACCTTGAAATGAAAATGCTATTATTTAGGGTCAACTCACAAACTACATACAAACAAACAAACAGCAGAAAAAGCCAAAGACTTCAGAACATGAATTATCTTGTGATAACAAAATTTTCAATGTAAGTGAAAGAAGCCATAGGTGTTTCCCAGGAGAACTTTCTTACTCAGGAGAGTGAATGGGAGAGCTTCAGAGGAATCTCTAGAAAGCTTCTAGAGGCCAGAGGTCCCTTCCCCGGAGAAGCTCTGAGCTGAGGAGTTACCTTTTCCACTCCCTGGCCTTCTCTCTTCTCTTCCATGCTGGCCCTGTTTGCTTCTCCATGGAGGCGCAGACACAAGCTGAGGGCTTCACGCTCTGAGCCTCTCCATTGAGGGCTCTACAACACACTGGAGTCACATGTTTCTTGGAAGATGCAGCTTTCTTATGGAATCAGTGTTTTCCTACTGTTTGAGACCATTCGCAACATCCTCTGTTCAATTTTTTTTTACATCTCCTTCAGTCCCCCACACACATACATACATACACACATACACACACACACACACACACACACACACACACACACACACACACACATACACACACACACACACACACACACACATACACACACACACACACACACAAACACACACACACACAAGTGTGTCTCCAAGTGGTATCAGAAGGAAGACAGCATATAGCAACCACTTGATCCACATTCAAGAGATACCTTTAGACTATAAAACGTCTCCAGCTTCGCCAAGTTTTAAATTCTCTTTAAATTAAATCTGCCTTTATTATAGATTCTCAGTGCCACTTCTCTTCCAGCTGTTTAAATGCTACTTAGCAGAACCAAACTCACCACTCCATGAAAAGAAGTAACAAGACAAGATGCATGGGAACAAAAGAAGGGGACAGAAAAGCAGGCTTGAAAAAAATCTTTGCCTGCAGGACCTAAAGAGAGAGAGACAGAGGAGAGACAGAGACAGACAGACAGGCAGACAGAAAGACAGAACAGACAGAGAGCCAGAGACAGAGGGAGAGAGAGGCAGATATCTGCAGCACATTTGGGATGCAGCTGCTATCCAGGAAAATAAATGCATCCAGCATGCACATAAATAAGGAAGGAGCCATTTAAGGTGAAGGGACGCTGTTGTATAACCTGCCTGTGCCAAGGTGTAGACATATTTACCAAATCAGTTTTAACCACTCAGTAAATATTTACAAAACTAGAAAACATCTTCAGCTCCCAAATGCCTGATGTATCCCCCACCCCTTGACCAATGTGTTTTTTCCCCTTCCCTCTAGCAAGCAACTCAAGCAAATAAGGTTTAAAATTGCAAGTGGACTTTCATTATCATCATCTCTCCTTTCTCCCATTTTCATAAATAATCAAGTTGACAATACCGATGATCCGTGTTCAAAATAAATTAGCATACTTAACTACCCAGCTGGCGCAGATTGTTACTCATCCTTGGTTACTCTGACTTGTGAAACTGATCTATATGTAGATGTAAAAATCTCCATATATTACGCTGACATTCTTAAATGGTCCCAGGCTTGGTCTATGAAAGCACATCCAGCAGTAAAGGCCATCTTCAGCTAAAAGGTTAATTATTTAAGCAGCTGCAGTCTGCCCTCCTGGGCATATCTTAGAGCTGAGGACCTATATTACATGAGGGACAATCTCATTGGGCATGCATGCTGGATAACCTCATTAGGAACTTAGTGTGAAGAGCCACTATTCAAAATGGGGTCAAACACAGCAAGAAGGTAAAGGAGGAAGTAGTCAAGTGTGAGGCTTGCTATGGGGTATAATCTGCGTCCCTGGAATCATTTGGAGATGTTGAATATTGAGAGTGCTGTTTGCTTGGCAGTGGGCAGGGGTTAATGAAAGCACCCAATGTGGAGTCTTTAGTCTAAAGATGCTGAAAACCTACCCTGATGAACCAAGGGAACACTGTTGAAGAGCTAGGCAGGGTCAGCCAGCCTGCTGACCAACGCTGTCAGAAAGGCCAAGCTTGAGGCTGCCAGAAAGAACTTAATTATCCAGCCTTTGTCATTAGAAAGGAGCTAAGCAGCAGGAGGGGGTGTGCTGGACCACCAATTAGGTTAGTGAAGAGGTTATTCAGTTAAAGATCAGAAGTAGAGGTGAGGGAGAGCCTGGAGGAAGCAAAACATCAAAAGGCCTTTCGGCCAAAAGGGGGTTCCCCCTCCGACTGTGAACTGGGCCATTCCCATGACCCGACATTTCCTAAGTCTTAACTTTTGGCACCACTAAGGTCCTGGTCTCTCTCTCAGAGAAGAATGGTATAACTTGTGATGCCTACTGGACTTTAATGAGCCACATTTTAAGATCTTTTACTGAACATTGAATTTTGCTACCATATGCTGTTATTATTACAATGTTCTTTAAGAAACTCAGACTGTAATGGAAGCCTATTTTTCTAATGGTTGACCCCATCAGAGTTCACAGATAGAATGCTAGTGGCAGGACCACTCGAGGCATTTTGGGCAAGATATTTCCTTTAATGGTCTACTTCAGTTCTGTTATCAGAGGAACCCTTTTCCATGCCCTGAAAATACCCATAGTCCCTGATAGTAAGAGCTCAAATAATTAAGCATGTTAAGACAATAAGGATCTATCAAGTGGTCACTTTGGAAAAAGCATTTTGCAGAGCCTTCTAATGTTGGGGCTGTTCCACACTTAAGAAGGTTTTATTTGTTACTGTAACGTCAACTGCAGACACTTCTTAGCTTAATGCAATGAACTGGAGTGTAGAGATCATAGATAAAGTGCATAAGCCATACTTAATGTTTACACACTTCATACCTGAGATACACAAAGAATTCCAACCCACAAAAATTCTGGAATCTAATCCTATCCTAGTATACACTTTCATTTGGAATATAAGTTTATATCTATCTACAAGATAATCTAAATTTTTAAAGATGATTATTACATATATTTATATTTGTGTTCACGAGTATGTATGGAGGGGTGCATATACCATGGTATGTGTATAGGTCAGAGGATAACTTACAGGAGTCAGTTCTCCCCTTCTACCATAGAATCCTGATGATGGAACTTAACACACCAGGCTTAGTAGATTGCTGGCCCTCTAATTAATTTAAAATCTATTTTCGCTAGAAATATTAATTTTCTCACTGATAATCTATCTGATATTAAATATTTTCTTTGAAAATATATACTATAAACTTTTGGACTTTCATTAGGAGATATTTCTATTGTAATATGTTTAATAATTATAAAAACATGCATTTTAATTAATTTATGAACAGTAAAATTAATGTTTTCTTTTTAATTTTTCATATTTCCCAGTTAATACTTAATAAAATAGATTCAAGACCCTGAGACTTGTGATTATACAGCATATTCTGTTTTGAGATAAGCTCTCTTTAAAAAGTGTGTATGTGTGTGTGTATGTCTGTGTGTGTCTGTATGATATGTCTCTCTGTATGTATGATATACATATCTCTGTGTGTTTGTGGTGTGTACATATGTGATCTCTCTCTCTTTCTCTCTCTCTCTCTCTCTCTCTCTCTCTCTCTCTCTCTCTCTCTCTCTGTGTGTGTGTGTGTGTGTGTGTGTGTGTGTGTGTGTGTGTGTGTGTTCCTTTCTTTATTCTGAGTTATTTCTACCATAGATTAAAATATATTTTTCTTTCAAGGTCATTTATGTGGAAAAAGCTAAATCCATATTGTTTGGGCAGTGCTCACAGTGGGCTAAAATGTGGATAATAATGAACTCTAATCATTTCATACTTACTAAAAATCATCGTTTGAGTATTTGTTAGTCTCGGGGTTGCAGAGGGTGACTCCATCCTCTTCATCACCTTTATATCCTTCATCACCAATCCTAGAGGTTTTTACTTGCAAACAGATAATGAGCAGGTATGGATCAGCTGGACCCAGAACAATAGCTCAGGATAATACATGCCACTTGGTGGATTAATAATTTATAAGATATTTTTCCATCTTTCTGCAGAATACAAATGAACATATTCTTGTCTCATTTAAAGTGATCCATCACTTGGGGCTGGAGAGATGTTTAACACCTTAAACTCTACAAGCTTTGCTTTTCTGATTATTTTACCTAGAAATTAAGTTAAGTAGCTGGAGAAATTGATAAGAGAGCCACAGTCCATATATCAACCATGTGTAACTAATCTCCCTTTACATAAAGTCCCAATGGGTTGGAAGGAACAGTTTCATCCCCCATGTACATACATATACACCTGGTCAACACAGTAGTCACCACCCCATCCTATCTATAGGATACACAGAAATGCCTGAAACCAAAACTATGGGGGTTTTCTCCCTAAATACACATACTTACATTAATGATAAATTTATAAATTAGGTGCAGTAAGAGATTAACAGCAATAAACAAAAGAATAACTATAAAAGTAATAAAATTCCCAGTATCACAATTCTTGCATTTTAGGTCTGGTTCTAAGTAAAATGGCCATTGAGCAAGAGGACTATGCTACCACCCCAATTGATCTTATAACTGAGACAAGTAAGTAGCTAGGTAACTAACCCATAAGGTGCACAGGGTAGAAAGACCATACCGAAAGGTAATTTGTGTCCTGGGTTGGAATGAAAAAGGACAATGCAGCCGGGCGGTGGGGGTGCATGCCTTTAATCCCAGCACTCGGGATGCAGAGCCAGGCGTATTTCTCTGAGTTTGAGGCCAGCCTGGGCTATAGAGTGAATTCCAGGAAAGTTACAAAGCTACACAGAGAAACCCTGTCTCAAAAAAGAAAAAGAAAGGGAGAAAGAAAGAAAGAAGGAAGGAAGGAAGGAAGGAAGGAAGGAAGGAAGGAAGGAAGGAAAGAAGGAAAGAAGGAAAGAAGAAAGAAAGAAAGAAAAAGGACAACGCAAAACTTTCTTATTATGGTTCCCAACGTGGCACACAAGTGAAAACCTATGAATTATTTATTTCCAAAATTTTCCACCTTTATTTTTTTTAGACTGCAGTTGGCCATCAGTTAGTTATGTGCAGAGTAAACTAGCAAGTCTGTATTATATAATCATTTCAGTAAAGCTCCCTATTTCCATGTTTGTGTGTGCACATGGACTTTACATGGCAGCAATGTCATGTTTCCAATCACCATTTCTTTCTTTCTACCAGTGTGGTGGTACCTAAAATGGAGCTGTGGAGTGAGGCAAGGGTGTCCCCATAAGAGCACAACAAAAGCCTACAAACTTTCTTCTGTTGCAAATTGACTCACAGAGAAACATTTTGTTAAGGGCAGCCAGGTAGTTTTACTTAAATATCAATAGATTTCTTCTTATTCCTTAAGGCAAGGGTTGAAGTTAATCTCCAAATACATGTTACTGCCTGAAAGATTTATATTAATTTGGCTTGGTATCTGACAGTACTGGTTAGAGATGCTCCTTCTAATGAGGAAGTACCCCCTCAGAACCTGCCATTTCTTATCTTGTCTAATACCAATGTAATGACCACTAGAGAATGCCACAACATAGTAACTGCTGTAATTAGGATCGCAATAAATTCAGGCATAACAAAATGATTGAGTTTTCAGGCTTTTGTTAAAAATAAACTAATAGTTTTTAGTGAAATAAAATTAAAATGCTATTCGTGCTAAAAAAAAAAAAAAAAGAACTAGTTAAAGTATATAAACAGAAACCAAAACAGATATTTAAGACTAAATCAAAACTGAATTCCTATAATCTTGTAACAAGAAGGAAGCTTGAGCCCCAGGCCCTCAGAGATCCAACAGGAAGGTAAAGATGTCAAAGTCAAGCACCAGGTGAGCTGATGTTCAGCTAACAGTTGTGACTGTCTGGGGAAAGGAAGGCAACCCTGATGCTCACCAAAGGCAACTATCACAAATCAACCTTGCCTTACAACTGGTTTTCAGACTCCTCATACTCACATAGTGCCCGGACGCATGTGGTAGCTGGGCTTTCTGAATGATATGGGATTTTCTACAGTTCTCAGATCTAAAGAAACAAAAATAGTCACACAACAAAGGCATTCCATCCCTGTGACTTCCTAAGGCACAGACAAATTTGGGGGAGGGGGGCAGGCAGGGGAAATCCATCTGAAGTAAACAATAGGACTTTAAACCTACCTATTATGCTTTTTTTTTTTTTTTTCAAAAATAGGTTTTTAAAACAAGAATTTTGGAGAGAGCGTTAGAATCTCATTTGGAGCTTACTGTGATACGGTTTTTAATTTGAAAGGGGGAACAACTTGAGAACCAGCTGAAAAACTATTAGAATTAATCTTTGTAAACGCTCAGTAAAAACGTCTAGTTCCAAGGTCCATTTTAAAAATCACCTTTCCTAAGCCAACAAAAACTAGTTAGAGAATGAACTGAAATAATAACTCACATTTACAGCAGCGATAAAAATACAACTTCTAGCAATAACCTAAACAGGGGATGTGTGTGATTTATATAAATAAAGATACAAAGATTGCTAAAGAACTTGAAATAAGCAGGGTGCCATGGGAAGTGCGATGGTTAATTTTGTCAACAAGACCTAGATTCAGCTGGGAGATAAGCCTTGGTCCATGCCTGTGAGAGATTATCTGGCTTAGGTTAATTGAAGACCCACTCTAACTGTGGGTGGAACCATTCCATTGCTTGGGATCCTGGACTGAACGAAAGTAACTAAGAGAGCTGGGCATGAGCATCATTGCCTTCTTCTGCTTCCTTGTTGCAGACATGATATGATCAGCTGCCTCAATCTCCCTGTGCCATGACTTTCCTGCCATGATCTGAACTGTTAAACCTCTTTCCCTAAGTCCCTTTCCTCGGAATATTTTTCTCTAAGCAACAGGGAAAGCAACTCAATATGGATAGAGGAGAGGTGGAGACTTAGTCTTATTAAGAGGTGAATTCTTTCACAATCAATTTACACATTCTATGTGATTTAAGCAAAATCTCAGAGAGATTTAATTTTCTTAAAAATTAACAAAAATGTTTAAATTATCTGAAAGGAAAAAACAGACAAAAATATAAACAAACAAACAGAAAAGATAAAGAATAAACTTATTGGTCAAGGGAGTTCAAGAGACTTCCAAAACAATATAGGCTATTGCTGTTGCCCTTGGTTGGTTTCTTGAACTTGAAAGCAAGACCCTATTGCTGAAGACATGTACCTTGGACACAGGACTTGGAGGAATCCACCTAAACTGACCTAGAAGCCTCCTCCCTGGGGACTAGATCTCTTAGTATCAGAAGGTACTATGCAAGGTGTCAAGTAAGAAAAGCTATCAATCGTCCTGCCCAGCTATAAAGCCTGTAATCCACAAGAATAACCCCATGCATGATATCCCCAAGGGTGCTATAGTGGTACTTATATCTTGGGGGTTACCAACAGCCTTGTAATTAGACTTAAGGTTTAAGGCTTATTTAATGGGAAGGAATGCATACCTAACACTGTAAACCTAACAATTACTTGTTTCTGGGGAAGTCATGGGCTCTAAAGGAGAACCAACTACTGCCACCTTGCTAAGCCTGTGTAATTTCTACTGCATTCTAAGTACCTAGTCTTATATTCACAGGTAAATACAGTGCTTACCTTTCATCAAAGAAGCTTCACAGAAAACTACTACACCAAAGACCATCACAGAAAACCACAACTGGTCAAAAACGCAGAGAATAACTAGCTGTGGAGTACCCAATCACAACTTATATATCTACAACATAACCCTTAGACCTATAGCTCAAGTAACAAGCTGGAGAGGAGGAGGAATGATTGTAAGAACTAGAGGACCCTGACACTTGCTGTGAGATCGTGTCTTCAATAGATAACAGGGAGCTGTACTCATGAGGTCTCAATGATGCAGCTACCTAAACACAACCAGTGTAAGGACAGGTCTACGGAGATGGGGAAAGCTCTCAAGGCCCAACCCCTAGACTTGTAGCTACGGAAAATTAATAACCGCTGAAAGAGTGAGGTTCAGAGTGCTCCAGGGAACAGTCCCCTGATAGATTATCAAATCCCGAGTTTTCAGATCTAAAGATAACTACATATCAGTAACACTAAATGGGCTCAGCAAGCTTTATTTATGCATATGCACATGTAACAATAATAATTAAAGAAGAGGTCATGTATTTGAAAGGAAGTTGAATTGGGGAGGCAGGGCAGAAGAGGAATGGAGAGGGGATAGAGGGTACTAACACTATCTCATGCATGAAATTTTCAAAAAAATAAGCATTTTTAGAAAATGAATAAAAACACATTTTGAAGCCACAGTCATTAAACCCAGAAACAGCACTGAGACTCGACAGCACAGAAACAAACCCTAACATATAAGGCAGAGCTATCTAGAAGATAATGTTCTAATATCAACAGTTCATAAAATAAAATTTTAAAATGAGATTAACTTTAATATTACTATGTTATATAGCATTCATATAATTATACAGTTTATTTTACTATATCTAAAATATTGTCACCTCAATGTTTCATAAAAACTAACAATTATTAGTGAAATAACTTACATTTATTGATTGTCATGTGCTGTGTATTTGAAATTCAGTATATAGTCTACATTCACAGCATATCTTAGCTTGCGAGCTCTAGGCATATTTCTGGTCAGGTACAATGTGGCTACTACATTGAACAATAAATACACAGAGGAAATTAAAAAGTGGTAAAAGAAACACCATGGACTCAGCAAATGGTGTTAAATTACTTTTTCTTTGATTAAGGAATAGAAAAGTCAAATTTTAGCTTATACCTATCATAAATGGTGAGTAATATAAGCTCCCATGAGACAAACGAGTTAAATGCTTTAAAACATCAGGACCGGAGGATATTTAAGTGACTTTTCAGCAATTCTATTATAAAAACAAAAGTTCCCCAACATTAAAAGCAATATAAGAAGTCTTAGAACATTTGACCAACATACCTGATTTTATAAAATTTCAAAGCTTGTTTGTCATGTTTGACATCAAATGGCAAGCCATAGAAACAAATATTTGCCATAAATGGTAAATAGGGTTCTGATAATTTTGAGAAAATATAAGTCAATGCCCTGCTCCAGTAAGAGCCCAAGAGACAAACAGACAATGGAAAGGAACCGACAATTTAGAAAAGAAAATAATCAAATATCAAGCAAACAAACAGAGTCAAGGACGGGCGCACCTCACTGGCAATCTCAGAAGTGGAAAGTTCAATAGGACTGTTCAGTGCCCCTTTCTTTCCTCACCGTCTCCAATACGGGTCTCTCCTTAATCCCACCATCTTCTCTCATCTGTGCCACAACTACTGTTGGTGACTAAGATTAACAGATGCTGTGACATCGCATCTCTGCCATGGGGAAAGCGTCAGGGCATCAATAGACTTAGAGCAGACTGTATCAATATGTCAAAATTAATTAGTGCTCGAAGAACTCTGAGACACATACAGAGGCCAAAAGAACTGTGGTGTAACTATGCAGAAGAGACCTTAGACATCTATAAAGACTGAGAAGGAAAGAAATTGAAGCTTCGGCACAAAGGCAAGTTATGGCTGTTTTCCAGCTCTTCCCAGCTACCCACCAAAGGTGACCTGAGCTGCTCAGCTGCTGCAATGTCTAACAACAAAAGCAATACCAAGAAGGATCACAGAGATCTTGTCTAACACTCATAGTTTCAACAGTCAAGGTTTTAATGAAACCTCAGTTCACCAGGCATAACAAACGAATCAAATTCTTAGACAGTACCTACTATGTTCCTGGTCACGTTTTATCCTAAGCCTCAGAACAACTATGGGTTGTGGGTATTACAAAGATGCTCATTTTTCAAACAGGCACATGGGGTTAAGTGACATCTTTAAAGGACACATACCCCATCCATAACAGATTTACTGTGCTTACAAAGAGGCTAAAGTTTTATCTATTTAATACTTAATAAAACAACAATGGGTTTTCCATTTTTAAATTCTTGATAGTTTCATGAATTTATAGAATGATTTTTAATCATTTATACCCTCATTTCTCTCATTCATCATCCCCACATCATAATGTAACCCTTCTTTCTACCAAGCCCCATTCCTGTTCTCACGTCCTTTTGTATATGACCTTCTGGGTTTAACTAGAGTGACTTGCACAAGTGTGGATGGGAGTTTATTTACTGAGGCATAAGCAATTTATCAATGGCTATACCACCGAAGGAAATGGTAGCCCCTCCGCTAGCAACCACTGACTGTCAATAGTCTCTTAAGGAGGGTCTTTCTCACATCCATATGAAGTATTGGATTCCCCAGTCTTGTGCAGATCTTATGCAGATAACCACAGCTGCAATGAGTTTATAGGTGCAATGGCTATGTCATGTCAAGATGATAGCTTTCTAATGCACATCTCCCATTCTCTGGATCTTACATTCTTTCTAACTCCTCTTAGCCGTGTTCCCTGAGCCTGGAGGGGTAATATAGCTATCCTACTTAGGTCCTAGGGCCAAGCACATTGATTTATAGAGGTCAAACCTCTCTCACAATTGTGCTTTAGTCTATATACTAGAGTAACATTGGTGATGTGCAAGGTTTTACAAATACTAAGGTAGAAAGTGCATTAAAATGATAAGACTTGGAGAAAGCTTTTCCATGCAAGTTTTTATAGACGTCTATGAGGTTCTCTCTTCAGGGGCTACAGTGGCTTATATAAATGGCTAAGTGTTTTTGATGAGAAAGCAAACTCCATCATTGTCACTGGAATAATCTATGTGATTACATTCCCCACTTTGCTCCAAGGAAAGAGGAACAGAGAAAATGAGCTCATTAAAGAAGAGAATAGAATGTAGACTGACCCAGCAAATAAAAGAGAATAAAAAGCCTGTGTTTTATCCCAGAGTATTGGGAGGAACAGGTGAAAGGAGGAAGGAGAGAAGGCAGTGAGATGTATTCTTGACTGCACTCTGTAGACTTAAGTCATGAAGAAGAAATTACATTAGAAAACTGTGACCACATTCCTATTTGTCACCAAAGTAGTAGACAGCTTTGTAGAAAGTTTGAGTTTATTCCCAGTGCATCCACCCAACCAGCTGTTCAGTGAGGTGGACTATTCCCTGAGATTATTTGAGGGTCATCAGGATAGGATCTTCTAACCAGGTGCCATGGGGCTACAAAGTAGTTACTCAGCCTGGAGGCTGAAACAATCCACTCCAGGGTGTGAGCAAGAGGCCACAATGGGCCAGCTAGGATCTGAGCAGCTTGAAAGTCTACCAGCCACAGACATGAGGAGCAAACAGCTACACCTGGAAAGCAAAGACAACCTCAAAACTCAGAGAGTCAGAGGAGAGGACAAAACCTCACAAACACGGGTTCTTACTGTCTGGAAATAAGAGGGACACTCTGCGTCTCTCAATCTGACTATCAGACTATTGAAACAACAGACCCAAAGAAATGGGAATTTCCCAAAGAATCCTATGCTAAGGGAAGGAAAAGGCAACAGCCAGGTGGGACAATTGTCTCTCAGAAAGAGTTTTCACACAGCTCTTCAGGATGAGACTGAAATCCACATCACATTGGGTCAACAGTGGGGACCACATCTTGTAAGACGAATTGCTAAATGGTCTTATTAATAAAATTCTGGAGCCAGATATTGGGGTAAAAACTGAGAGAGCAGAAATGCAGAAAGAAGTCAACCATGTTCTTACCACTTGGAAATCCTCAGCCAAAGAGACCTGTGGTATTGTGTACCCCACAATATTGTGCACCCTAATAAACTTATCTGGGGTCAGAGAACAGACAGCCACTAGAACAGAGCCAGAAATGGTGGCTAGAAAATGGGTCAGAGCAAGCCATAGCAGAAGCTGGGCGGTGGTAGTGCACACCTTTAATCCCAGCATTTGGGAGGCAGAGCTAGCCGGATCTCTGAGTTCAAGGCCCCTTTAGAAACAGCTAGGCGTGGTGACACACACCTTTAATCCCAGAAATCCAGCCTTTAATCCCAGGGAGTGATAGCAGAAAGCAGAAAGGTATATAAGCCCTGAGGACCAGGAACTAAGTTAGTTAAGCATTTGGCTGGTTTAGCCTTCAGGCTTTGGAGAAGCAAAGTTGAGCTGAGATTCATGTGGAGGAGGACTCAGAAGCTTCCAGCCTGAGGAAACAGGATCACCTGAGGAACTAGCAAGGTGAGATAGCTGTGGCTTGTTCTGCTTCTCTGATCTTCCAGCATTCACCCCAATAACTGGCCTCGGGTTTGATTTTATTAATAAGAACTTCTAACCATTCCTTCTACAGAGACCTACTTCCTGTATACCCATGTCTATATGCCTTTCTATTCTGCATCTCACTTCCTCTCTCTGCCCAGCTACATCACTTCCTGCCTGTCCATACAAACCTCCAGAACTCTATAGTTAGTGCTGGGATTAAAGGCATGTGACAACATGATTGACTCTGTTCCCCAGTGTGGCCTTGAGCTCACAGAGATCCAGATGGATCTCTGCATCCTCAATGCAGGGGGAAAAAGATATGTGCCACCATTGCCTGACTTCTATGTTTAATATAATGGCTGGCTTTTTCTCTGATCCTCAGATAAGCTTCATTAGGGTGCACAATATTTTGGGGGACACACTATATCACCACAATATCTTACTCAGGACTACTTGGATATACATATCCTTGGTCCTCTATTTAAATTGTGATCTTACTTCAGGACTCTGAAGATAGACTTGAGGCACTTGCTGGACCTCCTTGTCTGTCTTCCCAATATGGCCACACTGAATAAATTTCCTGTCTGCTTTCAACTATTAATTTGATGCTCCCCACCTTGTTTTGGCTTTCTGAGGAAAATTGAGAAGACCTGACTTGGAACACAGGTTGTGACCTTCCCCCAAGTTTGATAATAAGGCCATCCCTCTTCTCAAGTCCTACCTCACATGCCTTATACTCAGTCATGACAGAATCAAGTCTAGAAGGAGAATGAGGAGACCTGAAAGATGTCAGAAGTTATTAGATATCAATTATTATCAGTGTTCCAAATTTCTAAAGAGTATTAAAAATCTGCATTGTTTACCTACCTTTATAGAAGCACAGACTCAGAAAGGAAAAAACACACAAAAGAAAATAGAAAATATATCAATTATTAAGCTATATACAGGGAACTGAGTTTAGTGTGAACAGTTATTACCTGACTTCAATCATGTTCCTATAGCAAAACCATATGTGCCTTACAGAGGATCCTGCCATATGAAAGGGTTGGCCCCAATTGTCATGCTGTGGTAGATGATAGGGCAGAAGGGATAGAGGGACAAAAATACAGAGGTGAGAAGAAAGACCTTAGCTTTGCAATTACTTTCTTTATTAAAAAGTAAAGATAATAAAAATAATAATAATTAAAATTAAAAACCTGCCTTAAGTGAAAGTATTACTGTATCATATTGATACAATAATATGAACCAAAATATACTGTTATAAAAGCTTGCAAGGAAAAGCTCACTGGAAACATTGAACCACTCTGTGAGGGAGAGACTTTACCATCTCTACAGGTAGAGATAGATTCAAAAAGGCCAAAGCAATCACGGTGGTAGAGCTGATGGTTCACACTCAGGGCACTCTATGCTGTCTTCTGTCATTTCCAGGCTGAATGTTTCCACTTCTCCATTAGTCCTTTATTTTACTCTTTTGACTTCTCTGCTAAATTCCAAGACCTGCTTTCTGGATAGTTTCATGTGAAGTTACCACAACTGTACCATACACCAGGCTGTAAGCTGCATGCTAAATGCAGCCTCTCTTGTTCCAGAATCGGGCTTTTCATGTCTGTGTGTGCTAGCATCTTCTCAAGCCACGAGAAGAACCAATCACAGAATCCTACTTGGTTTTTCACCCTCCATGTATAACCTGTAACCAGACCTTATAGATTCAGCTTCTCCAAAGTCTCAGAAGATGTGTCACCTCTCTTTTTTGTACATCATAGTGGTTAAGATCTGTACATGGAGTATAGAGCTGAACTGGTTAAAATCCTGACACACCCATTTCCTAAAAATATGACCTTTCCCCTTTCTGAGTCTCAGATTTTCCATTAGTAAATGAGAATAGTTCTCATGGTTCAGAACTAGTAGGACTTCAATCGTGTTGTTAAGGCACTTGGAACAGAAAATTATCCAGCTCAGACATAGCCAACTCAGGTACCTTCGCCAGGCCCAATACTATTCTGTTCTTCATCTACCATGACCATCCCCCAGAGTGAAGGGAATCCAAGAAAGGAGATAATGCTGTCAGCACCTCTGTTCTAGACTCAATAACTGGGACCTCAAAATTTTTGCCCAAAATGGCCCTAGGTCATCTTCCAGGACCCTCAAAGGCATCTCTGGTCTGTGAGCCTACTCATCTTGGGGTCACTGAGAACACAAAGGGGAGAGTATTTGGGCTCAGGAAATGAAGGAGATGAATGAAATTGGATATGAAAATTGAAGCGTACACAGATGTGTGGGAAACTTTATGTAGTGTAAGATAGAGTCAGAAATGGTAACAGTTACTTTTCTGTTATTGTGATAAAATACCATGACCAGAGAACAAATGGACATAAAGGGTTTATTGTGGCTTAGAGTTCCAGAGGGATACAGCCCATCATGACAGGGAAGACATGGCAGCAACAATTTAAGGCTGACCTGGCAGTCAGGAAACAGAGAGAGAGAGAGACAGAGACAGAGACAGAGAGAACAGGAAGCAGGACCAGACTATAAAAGCTCAAAGCCCACCCCAGTGACATACTTCTGTTGTTGGTTATTATTGCTCTTTTGGGGGGCCAACCACCCAGCTCCCAAATAAATCACACACAGAGGCTTATTCTTACTTATAAATGACTGGCTTTAATCTTAGTTCCACTCTTATTCTGTGGCTGTGTGGCTGGCCTCTAGCACCCTTCTCTCCTTGTTCTCATGCTGTTTCTTCTTTTTTCCAAGATTTCGCCTTATTCTCTCTGCCTGCTAGCCCTGCCTATCCTTTTTCCTGCCTTGCTACTGACCATTTATCTCTTTGTTAGACCATTAGGCAAAGTAACACAGCTTCATGGAGTTAACAAATGCAATATAAAAGAATGCAACACATATTTGCATCATTAAACAAATGTTCCACTGCATAAATGAATGTAACACAGTTTAAAATAATATTCCACAACATACTTCTACCAGCAAAACTCCATAAGACTCCCAAATAATACCACTAACTGAAGAGCAAGTGCTCAAGTACATGAGCCCCTAGAGGGCATTTGTCATTCAAACCACCACAAATAGGAAGAGAATAGATGTTAGAAGGCCCATCTGTTCTTTTATCCTGAAAATATTTAGGACAGACCAACTACATGTTTTATGTCAAAATCTACAAGGTATACTGTTAACCATTTATTCTTATGGACATTCTCACAATGTAAAAGTATTAATATAATCCTAACTCACTCCTTGCACATTCAAATTTAAAAATCACTCTATAATTGATTCTTGCTATTTGTGGTAGTTGTGGTCCATAAAATTGTGATGCATACTGAGTTGGAGAATAAAGAGCCACTGCTCCTGGAGGAAATACACGTTAGGTACTGTAAGCCTCTGGTCTCAATGTTTTCATCACTGATCAAAACATCACCTTGTTTTTTTTATTTTAACCTAATGATTCACTCATTAACATTGAGCCAAGGGGGAAATCACAATGAGACTTGAACATGTTATCTAGAAACATACTTTTTTCATAAAGCTAATTATGGCCTTCTTTCATTTAAAAATACTCAATAGCATTTCAGTACTATTCAGCGGGGCACTTCAGACAGTGAAATCTCAAACATAAAGCACAAAAATGTGAAAAGAATGGCACCAAATATACTACAAAAGGGATACTTACAGTATAAAAGGGAACACAAGAGAGAAGGGTACCCTTCATTCTGCCTCAGCAGGGAGCATGGACATGAGCAACTTAGCTTTCCATTGTCTCTGTCTACTGGAAAATGACTCCAGAACATCACTCCTAATCAATACAGTTTAGCAAGTAAGCAAATTCATAAGTTTAAAATCCACAGTGAGGGTCATCTTAAATAGTGATTCTGGGAATCCTCCAATTAAACGCTTTCTTTTATGAGAGATACCTTGATTGTGGTATCTCTTCACAGAAATAGAACAGTGACTAAGATACCAAGGCTACAAGAATGTGATACGGTTGCTATGGCACTGAAGATACAGGGATGTGATAAGTTTTCATGTGCATATTGATTAAACTACACTGATTATCTTTTTTTTTTTTTTTTTTAAGGGAGCTCCTACCACAATGGCACAGTAGATACTAAAACAGAAAACATTCAAGGGCATAAATGATAGATAAGATGGATTCCTGTAAAGTTTAAATCTTCTGCTTTGTGAAAGATAATGTCCAAAAAATGAGAAGATAAGGTATACCTAGGGGTTGTATTTGAAAAAAAATGTGAAGAAAGTCTATTGTATAAAATACACAAAATGAAAAGTTAACAACTTAACTTTAAAATAGGCCAAATAAAACAAAATGAAAATAGTTCAAACTAGTTGAATAGCAGCTGGGCTAGGGAGCCTCATTCTTAGAAGGTATGGCAACTGGTAGGTTGTCCATGCTCCAGTGGATGGCCCCACGCCCATGAACATATGAACAACACTAAGTTGACTTAGGGGAGAGAAAGAGGAAGGAGAAAAAGAAGAACAGGAAGACAACAATGATGGCAACATTGGGTTAGGAGGTGAGTTGGAGAGGTAAATATAATGTATTTCATTATATACTAGGGAAAGAGAATAATAAAATAAAATAAAAATTGGCCAAAGACCTTACAGACATCTCACCAAAGAAGATGTCCATAGAAAAGAAAAGATGAACAAATGGAAAAATTGCCTAAGAAAGTGCATTTCCCATCATATGTTCTCAGGAAATTTCACTTCAAAATGATAAGATTTCACTGCATGCCTATTAGAGTGGCCAAAACCCAGAACACTGACAGCACCAATGGTTAGTAAAGGGACAAGACATCAGGGATGTCTAGTCATCGCTGAGGGAGGAAAAGTGGCCCAGCCACTGTGGGAGCCATGTGACTGACAAAACTAAGCATACTCGTTTCTTATGGTCCAGGAACTGTGCCTCTTGCTGTTTGTCCAGAGGAACTGAACATTTATGTCCTCGTGAAAAACTGGATATAATATGTTTAACAGAATTGTCCCCCATAATTGCTAAAATTTAGAAACAAATAAGGTGTCCTTTAGTAGATGAATGAACAAAGAAATGGTGGGTCTGCTAAACAATGTAATAGTATCCAACACTGAAAAAAAATGTGCTATTCAGACCAGACGTGGTGGTACAAACCTAAACAAATCCCAGCTACCCTGGAAGCTGAGGCAGGAGAATGGTGGTTTCAAGGCTAGCTTAGGGAACACAGCCGAGATAACAAGATCTTGTCAAAAGGAGGAAAGAAAGGAGGTGGGGGAAATGGAATGAACTATGATTCATAAAAAGCATGGAGGAAGCTTAAATCTTACTAAAAATAAACCAGTCTGGGGAAAGGATGTGTGTTTCAAGGGAACATTTACACAACACTCCAGAAGGGAAAACATAAAGACAGATAGCTGCATGCCATCAGGGCTGAGAGAGGGTGAAGATAAGAAGGCAGAACACAGAGGATTTCAAGTGCAGCAAATTACTCTTGGTAATGATGGACGTTCCATTATACATGCACCCATTATACATATACTTTTATACATGTACCCATTACACATTTATGCATTATACATGTACCCACTATACATTTACCCATTATACATTTATCCATTATACATGCACCCACTATACATTTACCAATTATACATTTGTCCATTATACATGTATACCCATTATATATTTACCCATTATACATTTACCCATTATACATGCACGCATTATGCATTTACCCACTATACATTTACCCATTATACTTTATCCACTATACATGTACCCATTACACATTTACCCATTATACATAGCACTGACATCAGGAGTTAGCCGGAAGGTAAACCAAGGACTCTGGCTGAGAATGTGTCAATGCAGGAGTTTCCATTGGAACCACTGTACCTCTCTGGTGGGTGGTGTGGGTAAAAGGGGTCTGGATATGTCTAGGTGCAGGAAGCATATGGGAAACTACATCTCAGTTTTGTTGTAAATTCAGAACTCCTCTGAAAACTAAAAGTATTTAAAATGTTTAATGAGAAAAAAACGACTTCCTCTCTCAAAGGAGACACAGCCATATTTAAACCCTTCAGGGAGCAATGCCTTAAAATGCAGCTTCAGGTGTCCATATTTGTATCTGACGCACCCTCAACATATAAGGGATGCTATTTCCTACAATCCCATGTGATAAGATTCTATTTATTGTTGTAAACAGTAGAAAACCAAAAAGGAAATGCAGACCGTACGGCAGACCGTCCCCCCTGGTGCAACACTCCTTATTTCTGGTCCCACTTCAGTTGCCAGATCCAGAGCTGTGAACTTTATAAAGCATCTCCGGAACCTGGGAGTGAACTAAAAGGATAAATGTTGGCCTTCACAGTCTGTTTCCAACCCCAATGACTCCTTTCTTCCTATGGCCTTACAACTACAAGATCTGGGGGTCATTTCATCATGTCCATGTAAATACTATGCCACAGGAGCTGAAGGAATAGTCAGGAGGAAAAGAAAGTGTTGCAAAAAGAAAGAAATATGCCAATGTCTTCACAATTGCCATCAGAAGTGGTAGGCAGCCAGCTAACCTGCCCTTGGGAGGAACTCACAACTAAGCACATTGTAAACATCAAGCAGATACCAGTTCTTAGCATGGACTAATTGTTCTTGCAGAGGTGGAGAGCCTTAACGTCACAATCCCCAGCACTGCGGTGTGGTATTAGGCAGCCAGCTGTCCTCAGCACACGGTGCCACCCAGACCTGAGGTTCCTAGCAGAAGTAGGTTGCAGTCCTGGTCAACTGTTCATTCTGACAAGAAGAGATATATTTTGGTATTTCCCCATAAAAGGAACTTTTTCCTAGAAATTGGACAAAACTGAAAACCCAAATTTATTTTGGCTCCCGAAATCTTCCCACGGCTTCCTTTCCTTTCCTCCTGGCCATTCTTTCCCTTGGATATCCTGGGATCATATCCATAGCTATCATTTTCACTCTGCCCTTTTGAGTCTTCCAAAAATTCAGTTTCCTGACTTGCAACCATCTCACTAAAATTTCCTGGATACCTTTTCTTTACTTTAGTTTCTGCTTCCGTTTTCCCAGATGCCTCGGACTCTGAATCTATTATTTACCCTCTCCTCGGGCCTCAGACGCCTTGCAGGTTTCACTCTCTAATTCCCTCCCTTACCACGGTGTGTAGCTTCAGTGGTCAGTAGGCTGGTGTTTATCTCTTCGTTGGCTGACCAAGATACTCCCTAACGTGTTACACACTTATGGAATTCACGAAAATTAGTCAAACAGATCCAGATCGACATTAAAATTGTTCAGAACGGAGACCCGGCTGCACAGAGGTTTGGGAGAGATTTAAACTGAAATCGCAGACTTACAAACTACTCCTTTCACATACTGAACCTTACTGCTCTTCGTTAGAATTCTCAAAATGACACCCATCATGTTTGTGCTATAATCTTTATTCAGAGAGCTAAACTATATAGTGAGTAATGTTCTCTTGGCAACTGATAGAAAATGTAGAACATTATGGTCTGGTTTGCTAACTGCTGTTGTGATTAAAAACTGACAAAAACCAACCTGAGGACGAATGGGTTAGTACATCTTACAGGCTGGAGCCCATCATCAGGGCAAAGCAGGGCAGGAGCTCAAGCAGGAACCTGAGGCAGGAACTGAAGCAAAAACCATGAAGGATCTCTACACAGGGCTTGCTTTCATGGATTTCTCAGGTTGCTTTCTTATACAATCTGCCCAGAGGTGGCACCACTCCCCTATCCACCATGAATCAAGAAATACCTCACAGGCTAATCAGATGAGGCAATTCTTCAATGAAGGTTCTTTAGTCCCAAGTAACTCTCATATGTGTCAAGTTCACACACACACACACACACACACACACACACACACACACACACAGAGAGAGACACACACACACAAAAAAAAAAAACTGACCTGCACACATTACAAATTCTATTTTTGTTTCAACAAAACAAATACTCTCTCACTGCATTCCAGTACAGTGCCTCCTCATGGAGTTAATATACTTGATGTTTAATCTCAAAGTATCATACAAGTGGGTTCATTTTATGCATGCTGTCCTGTTCTTCAGCTTCTAAAGTTCTAGCTCCCAAAGGCAAAGTAAGTAACATAGGTGAAGGGAAACCTTGCCTATGTATTAGTGCTAGAAAGAATTTGGGCTGTTTCTAGAACTCATGTGTGTGATGTACGTGTTACATACATGTGAGTGTACAGGCTCTTGCACAAGCATGTGTAAGCGTGTGGAGGCTGGAACAGGATGGAGGCTCTTTTTCTACTGCTCTTTTGTCACTGTCTTCAGACAAGGTCGCTCCTTGGACCAGATGTTCATCATATCTTGTCTGGCTTGCTCTGAGCATCTATCCATCTCTCTTCCCCAAGGCTGTGGTTACAGGAGCGTGCAGCTATATCTGACTTTGTATAAAGGCTCTAGGTGTTTGAACTCAGGTCCTCATGCTTGCAGAGTAAGCACCCTTACCATTGAGTAATTTCCCCAGCCCTTCTAGGATGTTCTTCGTGATAAAAGACATCAGAGTTACTATGTGACTTCCCAGTAAGCACATACGTACAGCTTAATCTTATTAACCCAGTGAAGAACCACTAACCCCCACCTCCACTGCCTGTGTTCTTCTCTTTCAGTTTCTAGCCTTCAGTGTATCATGACACTGTGTACATATCTGCCCTTCTTTCATAAGGCCAATTCCCTCCCTATTAATTAACCTCAATGCTAATTAGGTTATTTGAGACCTACTTGGAGAGCTCACTGAAAATAACAACATTTCCACTATGTCAGCAATCAAAGCCAAACAAGATTGGGATGATGCCAGCGATCAAAGCTCACCAGCCAGATTCAGGAACAAGAAGGGCTCTCTGACTTCAAAAGCTTCGCGTGAGAGTGTTAGCTGTCGTTTGCTTACTTTTAAAGGTAGTTTCAAAAGGAATTATCTAATGACTATGCTAAAGAAGGAAGCTTCAGCCACAAGCCCATGTCTGCAGGAATGCTGGCAGTTATCAAGTTCAGCTATGATGGTCCTTGGACACAGACACCACTCGTCTTAGGAAGATGTAGTCATTTGGCTTAGAGGACAGGGCTGTAGAATACCTTCTTTCCCGTTTCTAGCATTCTGGAGGCGTTCCCTCCAGACTACTGCTCTAACCATTACCCAGCCACAGTCTCTGCTTGTTCGGATCAGTGCAGAGTACACAGGCCAGATGAAGAGCCAGTGAGTGTGGAAATTTCAGACACAAATCACAGTGCACTGAAGGACCATAACACTTAGGCTTTCACATTGTACGGTCAGCACAGCTCAGATTTAATTAAAGCACTCAATCGCACCATTACCATTTTTGGTGACAGTTCAGGTATAAATATATTAAGCACAATTCTTTCCAGGCACTGCTTGTCAGCACTCTCCTTAAATGCCCTTTTGTCTTCTCCAGCTTTCTTCCAAAGCCCTGAACTTTTAGCTTATAAATGATTAGTACCTGAATGCTTCTACTTCCAGTGCTCAAGTTAAATTACTGTCTTTTGCCTTTTTCTGGATTCCTCTGGAGTAATAAGTCTCTTCTGTTGGACCATAATTCCTCCCTTTTAACTTTAATCAAAACTGCATTGACATCTCACCCTCGTCCCTCAAATCTGACTTCTTTATATCTCCTCTCTCACCAGCATGGATATAAGTTTTTACCAATTCTATGCATCAACTCTAATGTTCTCCCAGCTATGACTGCTGCTTGGGTCCTTAGTTTCTTCCTCTATTTCTCTAGTTTCTCTTGGAATTCCTTTCCCATTCATTAATTCAAAATTGTTAATTGGGTACCAACTACATGCCAGGGTCTGTCCTGCAGGCTTGAGGTTCATGTGTGATTGGAATAGACAAAGATGGCTCATTAGAAGGGCTTATGCTCTGTCAGGCAGAGATAAAAATCAAGAAAGAAAGGGGTGTCCTATACAAGTGTTACTAGATTATAGTTAATAGTTTAGAAAGTTGTGTGAGTAGCCATATGCCGGCTGGTTTTGTGTGTCACTAAAGTCATCAGAAAGGAAGGAGCCTCAGTTGAGGAAATGCCTCCCTAATATCCAGCTATGAGGCATTTTCTCAGTTAGTAATCAATGGGGGAGGGCCCAGTCCACGGTAGGTGATGCCATCCCTGGTCTGGTGGTCCTGGGCTCTATAAGAAAATAGGCTCAGCAAGTCAGGGGAAGCAAGCCAGTAAGCATCACCCCTCCATGACCTCTGCATCAGCTCCTGCCTCCAGGTTCCTGTCCTGCTTGAGTTCCTGTTCTGACTTCTTCCAATGATGAACTATGATCTGGAAGTGTAAGCCAAATAAGCCCTTTCCTCCCCAGCTTGCTTTTTGGTCATAGTGTTTCATCACAGCAATGGAAACCCTGACTAAGACATGGTGTGGTAGCCTTGTGGGGAAGGGTTAAGCATACTGAGGGAGTTAGCTAAGGAGAAAGAGCACCAAAGAAGAAATTTTCAAGTTGGCAGCTGTCTCACACAGAAGGGTGTGTTCCCTAGAACATTCACAGACAAAAAGGGAAGTATGTGTGCCTAGGGAAGTATGCCCGAAGGGACGGGAGGGAATCACTGACCTTTCCTCTTCTATGTGCCCAGTGGGATGTCTCCCACTCATCATCCAATAACCTCCTTTTAAACCTAAAGTGTGTATTCCTGTCTAGGCAGTTCTATATATTTTTAAAGCACGTGTTGATGTGTAGGAATGCAAATTTATGGAGAATCACATGGAAGATACTCAGAAAATTAAAAGTAGAGCTTCAGTACGATCCATCATCCCAAACTTGTAAGTATATATTCAGAGGAAACAAAACAAATGTCTCAAAGACCTATCTGTGCTATGCTCACTGTAGCCCAATAGACCACAAATGGAAACAACCTGAGAATCCATCAATGGAAGATGAGTGGATTGATAAAACATAGTACACACAGGATAATTATTCAATCATAAAATGAAGAAACTCCTGCCATTTTTGACAACTCAGATGGACCTAGAGGACATTATGTTAAATGAAATAATTCCAGACACAGAAAGACAAATGCTGCTGGATCTCCTTTAACATGTGGAATCCAAAAATATTGAACAGTTTTTGTCGGTAGGGTCCATGAGGTGAGAAAAATGGGGATGTTAGGTTTCAGGAAGTGCATATATCCAGAAATAAGCTCAAGATGGACAATAGGAGTCTGGCAGGTAGATAAAAGCCAGCATCCCTCATGAATTTGTAAAATGACTTTTCTGTCTGCCCAACAGTCATTCCCCTTGCTTCTGGCAGAAAGGGACATACGGCTTTCCATTGACATATACCTATGGTACCTATCAGCATATCAAAATCTATGCTGGGCTCCTGCTCCTACAGTACCTAGTCACAAGTACCCATTATACATTTCAAAGTCCACATTAGCATCCTGGCTCCTCTCACCCTAAACTCTCAGGCCTGGCCCAGCTCATGGGCTTCCCTACCCCACATCCCCATCTACTTGTCTTCCTTAAAAATTACACTTTCCGTCACCACCACCCACCCCCTCTCATAGATAGCCCTGGTCATGACCAGTATGATACTTTTTCTTTCTGCCCTGGATTCTTCCAGATGCCTCTGGATATTTTCTCTCTCTTATCCACAAGAAAAACCTCCCCCCAGTAGAATGGCCATTTAGGCTGTTTCTTTATTATACTGCTTCACATATAGGTGAGGAGATGTTGGTCAGAAAGCCCAAAGATAAAGTTCTAAGATGGATCACTCCTATGGGTCAAATGTTCAGTATGGTGACTATGGTTGATAAATATTATATATTCAAAATTTCCTAGAACACTTTCTAGGAGAGTGCTCTTACTATAAGCCCTAAGATATCACTGTATGAGATGCTGGATGTGTTGACTGATTTGATTATGGAAATCATCTTGTAAAATATAAATATGTCTAATCATATTACACTGTAGGTATGTAATTTTGTTGATTATACCTCCATACAGCTGGAATAAAGTTATACAAAAAAATTGTATTTCTGCAGTAAAAAGAAAATCTTGACACAGATTAGCCTGGCTCATCTCTAAGATTGAGCACTATCTCTTTGAGCCTAAAACACTCAGAATTCTGTAATGGTGGAATAGTCTTTTTCTGAATGGAAGATGCTATATGTTGTAACAGGAGTTGCTAAATGGTCTTATTAATAAGAAATAAATAAAAATAAACCCAGAGCCTGATATTGGGGAGAAAGTGAAAGACCAGAGAAATAAAACAAGCCAGGTACAAGGTCTAACCCCTAGGAAATCCTCAGCCCAAGAGAGATTTCCTGTGTACTCACACATTATATGCCTTTCTGGCCCTGCCATCTTACTTCCTCTCTCTGCCCAGCTACATCACTTCCTCTTTCCACCCAGCTCTATCATTTCCTGTCTGTTTGTACAGACCTCCAGACCTCTATGGTTAACTAGTGCTGGGATTAAAGGTGTGTGCCACCACACCTGACTCTGTTCCCAGTGTGGTCTTGAACTCACAGAGATACAGATGAATCTCTGACTCCTGGATGCTAGGATTAAAGGCATGTGCTACCACTGCCTTACCTCTATGTTTAATACAGTGGCTGGCTTTTTCCTCAGATTCCCAGGCAAGCTTTATTTGTTAGAGCATAAACAAAATATCACCACAATATGTTCCATTGAACATCATGGGAAGAAGCAGAGAGTGGCATGAGAAACATTAAAGAACAAGCCTCACGAAGGAACTGAGTCCACCGCCAGGTAAGTGGACTGAGCGGGCACACAGATTCCCATGGTTGAAATGACACAAGCTCTTCTTTGTGTTTGCTCTTGATGTCATCTCCTAGCGGGCAGTGATGAGAAAACCAGCATGAGGAGGATTGTTTTTAAGTGTTTAACACACATTATCCTATAGGTGAAAGACAGATGATGCCCTGAACCCAGGAGCTCATAGTGTTCTGAGACATATGCTATCGTTTTAAGCATGCACACTTGCACCAATTCTGAAGCTGCTAGTGTGGTTTCCCACTTCCACCTCTGCCCTGGAGACTCCTGAAGAATTTCTGATAGCAGCTGACTGGGTTCCTAGCTCAGGAACTCTGACTTAGTTGTTCTGGGAGGCAACCTGAGCATCAAAATTTTTTTTTAATTTCCTCAGGTAATCAATCAAGGTTAAAAGTCACTTGGGATACATTAAATAGTATCCCAGGTAGGTCAGTGTATCCATAAGGGAAGTAGGAGTCAGAAATAGGAGATGTGATACATGTAGGAAAAGAATAGAGTGATTTGAGGAAGGGACATAAGCCAAGCACTATGAGTGACCTTAAAAATTATTTCTTTAAAAAAAAATAGATTCTCCCCTGAAGTCTTATGAGCTTTTTAACTGTAAAATAACAGATTTTTATTGTGTTAGCCCATGAAGTTTGTAGTAATTTTCTACAACAATAACAAAACAAACAAACAAAAACCCTACTACATCTCTGTTTCAACCAATAAATCTGAATGGAACCCAGAGATTAAACACTGGTGCCCGTGTGTGTACTTTAAGTTTCCCCTATTAGTAGAAATGATGATTTAACTCCACCTGCTTCTAGTTCCTGCTGAGTGGTAGCCAAGCAGCAGTTCTCCAAGCCTGGATGTGAGCGTGGGAAAGCAGGGTCTGGCAAAATGTAGAGCCCAACACTTTCTGTGTTAAAACAGTCCTACCATAGCCAGTTCTGGCTTCGAAACCTGCTTGCCTGCTTGCATACTGAAAGTGTGACAATGATCTCTCAAGAACTACTGAAAACTGGTTCCCACTCACTTCTGGGGACACTGGGTAGAGGGGTGAGTGAGTCTCACAGCCTATTTGAATGTACCCACCTGAGGCTCTTTCAGGTAGAGCATCCTCCTTCCTGAGGTTGTCAGAATTGAATCTAATTATAAGATCTTTCTGTCATCCAGCAAGGGCTTTTTGCCCCAGCTCTTATTCTTGTATGAGTGCCCTAGGGACGGGCAGTACAAAATTTAACAACTTACCCAGTTTATCTTAATACACATTGCAATACTCACTGGGACAACTATGTGAAGCACCATCCTAAACCCTGAAGATATAACATTAGAAAATGTAAATCAAGACATTTAATGCATATCTATTTAAAACCTGCTCGATGGGACTTTTTAATACTAGTGAATAAAAACATTTATAAACAAGTAAGATAAAATTATTTCAGATGGTTTATATCTACAAAGAAGTAAAACGAAGACGTGAGGTGACATTAAGGCTTTAAACAGGGGATCATGAAAGGCCTTCTGCAAAGGTATCCATGGGACAATGAGCTAAAGGGTAGAAATGGGGTGGGCTTGGAAGACCACCCAGGAGATGGCATTTCAAGGGAAGGGAACAGCACACAGAGGTGTCGTGAGATGGAATACATCTGGAGAACTCAACCTTGAGCAAAACAGCCAAAGAAAAGAATAAAAAAAAAGGGGCGGGGTCAAAGAGATAACAAGCAACAAATCTCAGGGCCTTGTAATCCGAATAAGACATGTGGGGTTTATTCTAAATACCAAAGAAAGGAATTTAAAGGTTTGTATTCATCTAAAGCTTTGTATTTAAAGTGGGTAAACAACACATAGCTTTGTCTTGTTTGTTGTTGTTTAATGTGTGTTGATATTTTTAATCTACTCATGTAGTCCCTCTCCTTTAATTGAAGTATTTAAACCATTCACATTTAAAGTGATGGTTCACCTAAGTCTAATATCTACCATATTTGTAACTATTTTCAATTCCCTGTCTGTATGGTAGATAGGGCTACCTTGATGGTTCCTAGAATCCGGGGTGTGTGGAAAGGGCCAGTTGACCATTTCTGACAGGGGAGCTGTTTAGGAAGGCCCAACTGTTTTCTGGGAGACCTCCACAGACCAAACAACTCAAGGTAAGCTGTCAGTGGCTGCCAGGGGCTCCCAGGGGCTCTCAGGGGTTGTAGGTGGTGGGTAGGGCCTCCTGGCAGATTCACAGGTATGAGTTAGTGAAGCTGCCTGGCTGCTTCAAAGATCCTGGGTTTGGTGAAACCTCAAGAGTGTTCATGCAGCAAGAGTCTCATTAACGGAGGCACAATGTAGAGTGGGTAGGCTCTTCCTTCAGGATAAATGACTATTGTTACCATAACCCAGCAGCTCCTAAAATGGGTCTGAGATTCTCCTAGCATGTTCTCCAGCAATAAATGCCTCAGCTGTTTACAGTATGAACAGGGATGGGATTCACTGCTTACCCCTCTCTACCAAGAAAAATCACTCTTGGTACAGAGTTGATCTTGAGAGTAAGACGGTGGATAGCCTTTTGTATGAGGCCACCATGTATCTTTAAACACATCTTTGCAAATCCCTTCTGTATACTTCAATGAAATGGCAGTTATTTCTTTGCTTGGGTCCTTTATTATGGGAGGAGCACACCAGGCTGGTACATTCAGCCATCTTGCTGATGCTACTGTTCCCTAAGTGCTCTTGACTCTGCCACAATGCCTTGATGACTGTGCATTAAGAAGCAGTGCTTATTCAAGTCTTTGTAGACTGTTATAGGAACACTCTGCAGCAGTCAGCCTCTGCAGAGAATTCAGGATGTCTGGTGTGATGTACAGGCAGGCCTGCCACTGGAATCCTTGAACTGACTTGCCTGGTGCTTGGGTCTGCTGTGGGTCAGGTCTGAAGCCCAAATCCACTAAAATGGACTGTTGCTTAGGTCTTCTGGAATAGAATTGGAATCTATATTCTTCAACGCAGACATGAACCCAATGTTCACAGGATCTGACAAGGAGCTATGGCAGGCTTTGAACCCAAATCTGCAGGAACTAGTGAGAACCTTCAATGGGCCAAGTATGTGTCCTCTGGGATTCCCTTGAGCCTAAGTCCATGAGGGTGGGTTCTAGATTCCCCCTGGAGATAGAATCTTCAGGGGTATTCCTATAGCCTCAATCCATAGGGACTGTCCTTATACTTAGTGGGCTGGAATCTCTGTTCATAAGGATAAGCCTGGTTCTAGATTGGGCCTGAACTCAACACTTATGAAGGCCATCTTGAAGCTGGTAGCAGCCAAAGCCCAGGGCTACTGGGCCCTTACAAGTGCTAGAATGGGTATGGGGGGGGGGGGGTTGGAGGTTTGAAGTATAGTGCAGCTTTCTCTAACTAGAACCACATACTATTTTTTTCCTCCTTCCTTAATTCTATTATGTGGGTATGAATATTGATGTGTCATAGTCCAACTATGAAACGTCTGCCATGGTCTCATATGTCTGGTGATTGAAAATGACCGGATCCTGAAGACTATGACTAATGGATTTAATTCCTTGATGGATTCATCGGTGGCATATTTGGAAAGTGGTGGAAACCAAGAGGTTGTGCCCTTTTTGAAGATGTGGGTAACCAGGGGTACACCTAGATAATGCGCCTTGTCTCCTGCTCTTTCTTCTCTCTGCTTCTTCCCACTATGTTGTTGTGCCTTGCACCGCCTGAAAGCAGGAGAACCAGCTAAGCATAGACTAAGTCTTTTGAAGCTGAGACAGAATAAATCTTCCCTCCATTTAAGTTGTTCTCAATGACAAATAGCTACAACACAGCAGCAGTACTGCTTCGTTCTTAATTAGTCTAAGTTCTAAACTTCCTCAATTACCGAAGTTCCTCCAAGAGTATGAACACATATTAGATACACAGGACTTCTTGTTAATTGAGAAGGAAATTCATTGTAGTCGGCTTTTGGTGGGCTGCTTGTATTGCATGCAGGTAAAATCTGTAATGCATCACAGAGAGCTGTGCTAATGGAATGATAATTTACCTGCCATGTTCAGTTCAATAAAATAGAAATAAAGAGAACAATACAAAGGAATAATGAAACAAAGAGTTGGTTCTTTGAGAAGATCAACAAGATAGACCAGCCCTTATCCAAACTAACCAAAAGACAGAGAGAGAGCATCCAAATTAACAAAATCAGAAATGAAAAGGGGGACATAACAACAGACAATGAGGAAATCCAGAGAATCATCAGGTCATACTTCAAAAACCTCTACTCCACAAAACTGGAAAATCTAAAAGAAATAGATAATTTTCTGGATAGGTACCACATACCTAAGTTAAATCAAGACCAGATAAACCATTTAAATAGTCCATTAACCCCTAAGGAAATAGAATCAGTCATTAAAAGTCTCCCAACCAAACAATCCCCATCAAATTACCAACACAATTCTTCACAAATCTGGAAAGAATAATATTCAACTTCATATGGAAAAATAAAAAATAAAAAAAAAACCCAGGACAACCAAAAGAATCCTGTACAATAAAACAACATTTGGAGGCATCATGATCCCTGACCTCAAGCTCTACTATAGAGCTACCGTAATAAAAACAGGTTGGTACTGGCATAAAAACTGACATGTGGAGCAATGGAATTGAATTGAAGACCCTGACATTAACCCACATACCTATGAATATGTAATTTTTGACAAAGAAGCCAAAAATGTACAATGGAAAGAAGAAAGCATCTTCAACAAATGGTGCTGGCATAACTGGATGTCAATGTGTAGAAGGCTGCAAATAGATCCATATCTGTCACCATGCACAAAACTGAAGTCCAAGTGAATCCAAGACCTCAACATAAATCCAGCTACTCTGAACCTGATAGAAGAGAAAGTAGGAAGTACTCTTGAATGCACTGGCACTGGAGATCACTTTCTAAACATAACACCAGTAGCACAGACACTGAGAGAACAATCAATCAATGGGATCTGTTGAAACTGAGAAGTTTTTTTAGAGGAAAGGACACAGTCAACAAGACAAAGCAACAGCCTACAGAACGGGAAAAGGTCTTCACCAACCCCATATCTGACAGAGGGCTGATATCCAGAATATATAAAGAACTCAATAAATTAGACAACAAAATGCCCAACAGTCCAGTTGAGAAATGGGCTATAGAACTAAACAGAGAATTCTCCACAGAGGAAGTTCAAATGGCTGAAAGACATTTAAGGAATTGCTCAACGTCCCTAATTATCCAGGAAATGCAAATCAAAATGACTCTGAGATACCACCTTACACCTGTCAGAGTGGCTAAGATCAAAAACACAGAAGACAGCTTATGCTGGAGAGGATGTGGAACAAGGGGAACTCTCCTCCACTGCTGGTGGGAATGCAAGCTGGCACAGCCACCTTGGAAATCAATATGGCACTTCCTTAGAAAATTGGGAATCCATCTCCCCCAAGACCCAGCTGTAGCACTCTTGGGCATATACCCATGGAATGCTCCATCATACCACAAGGGCATTTGCTCAGCTATGTTCATATCAGCATTGTTTGTAATAGCCAGAACCTGGAAACAACCTAGATGTCCTTCAACTGAAGAATGGATAAAGACAATATGGTACATATACACAATGGAGTACTACTCAGCAGAGAAAAACAATGGCATCATGAGGTTTGCAGGCAAATGGGTGGATCTAGAAAAAAATCATCCTGAGTGAGGTAACCCAGACTCAGAAGGACAAACATGGTATTTATTCACTCATAGGAGGTTACTAGATGTAAAACAAAGATGACTAGACTGCTACACAACTCCAGGGAGGCTACCTAGAAAACAGGACCCTAGGAAAGACCCAGGGATCACCCACTGACAGAGAAATGGATGAGATCTACATGAACAACCTTGACGACAGTGGGAGTAATGAAGGGCAGGGTTTGAGGGAAAGAAAGCTTAGGGGAGCAAGAGATCCCAGCTGGATCAATAATAGAAAGGGAGAACAAGGAATAACAGACCATGATAAATGAAGACCACATGAGAACAGGAATAGGCAAAGTGCTGGAGAGGTCCCCAGAAATCCACAATGATACATCCTCTGTAGACTGCTGGCAATGATCAAGAGAAAGCCTGATCTGACCTAGTCTGGTGATCAGATGGCCAAACACCCTAACAGTCATGCTGGAGCTCTCATCCAATAACTGATGGAAGTGGATGCAGAGATCCTCAGCCAGGTCACAGGTGGAGCTCCAGGTATCCAATTGTCAAGAAAGAGGAGGGACTGTAAGAGTGTGAATTGTTGAGACCAAATTGCAAAAAGCACAGGGACAAATAGCCAAACGAATGGCAGCACATGAATTATGAACCAATGGCTGTGGAGCCCCCAGCTGGATCAGGCCCTCTGGATAAGTGAGACAATTGAATAGCTTGATCTGTTTGGGAGGCACCCAGTCTGTGGGACCAGGACCTGTCCTTAGTGCATGAGCTGGCTGTTTGGAACCTTGGGCTTACACAGGGACACTTTGCTCAGCCTGGAAGGAGGGGACTGGACCTGCCTGTACTGAATCCACCAGGTTTAAATGAATCCCCAGGGGAGTCTTGGCCCTGGAGGAGATGGGAATGGAGGGGAGGGGCTGGGGGGAAGGTGGGGGTGGGTGCAGGAGGGGGGAAGACAGGGGAACCCATGGCTGATGTGTAAAATTAAAACACAAATATAATAATAATTAAAAAAAGAAAAAAACTTTTCCAAACACTTTGATCATATCATTTCCCCTCCTCCAACTCCTCTTAGATCTCTCCATCTCCCTCCCCTCTACACTCATTCCCTCCCTTCCTCCCTCTCTCCCTCCCTCCCTCTCTCCCTCTCCTGCCTCTGTCTCTTTCTCCCCGCCTCTCTTCATTTCTCTCCCAAAAAATGAAAATCAAACAAGACCAATAAGAAAAAAAATACCAAAATGAAACAAAGAAATGCACACACACACACACACACACACACACACACACACACGAAAAGAAATCACAGAATTCATTTAGTGTTGGCCAACTACTCCTTGGCATGGGGCTGGTTGGAGAGTGTGGTTGAAGTACCTGGTGTCACTGCATTGGAGAAAACTGTTTTCCCTTTGCCAGCACATATCAACTGCAAACAGCTTCTTGCTTAAGGATGGGACTTTGTGTCCACTTCTCCTTCTTGATTCCGGGATTTTGTCTGGTTTGAACCAAGGCAGGTCTTATGGATACTGTTACAGTCTCTGTGAGTTGATACTTTTATCAGTCCTGCGGTATCTGGAAAATGCTGCTTCCCTGAGTCATCTACTACCTCTGGCTGCCATAGTCTTTCCTTCTCATCTTCTTGATAGATTCCTGAGCCTTGAGAGGAAGCACTTGATAAAGATGCCTCTTCAGGCCTGAGAGCTCCAAAGTCTCTCCCACCCTGTGTAAATTTTCTGGTTATGAGTGTCTATATTAATTACCATCTACTACAAGAAGCTTGTAGTCGGGTTGATGAGGGTTGAGCACTGCTCTGACCTATGGGTACAGCAATGTGTCGTTAGGGGTCATTTTGTTGCTATGGTCCTTTGGTTTCCAGCTCTTGGGTACTTGCTCGGTGTCATGCATGAGTTCTATCTCATGGAGTTGGCCTTAAATACAATCAAAAAGTGGTTGGTTACTCCTATAACATTTGTGCTACTGTTTCACCAGAGTGTTTTACAGGCAGGTCTGTGGTGTAGGTAACAGAATTTGCAGCTGGGTGATAGCGATGGTCACTTTTCTCCTCTAGTGGCATGCAAAGTATCTTGCAACATCATGGGTGATTGCAGTAGGGGTAAAGCTTCTACTTGGGTACCAGCTTGATTCCTCCATATTTGACAACGTAAGTGGTGGCTTCAGCAATAGGGCCTTACCATCAGGTTATAGAGAATAACCAATAGCCTCAGCTACATATAACCTGTGGTGTTTGAGGGGTCTTTGGGACCACTTTTTGCCAATCATTCAACATGATGCAACCCACACCTGACACTGGAGGTTTTACATGGTGGCCTAAGATGTCTGGTTGGGGCTTTGTCTCCCTCGTTATATGGGATTCCATTTAAATTCCTTTTTATATATTTATATATTTTAGGAAGCTTCTATAGTAGTAGACTTTCATATGGCTTTTCAAAAGACCTTTAGCATTAGTTGTCTCTCCCCCTATTCCCTCTCCTACCCTGCCCTCCTATCTCCATTCCTATTTAATCCTTCTATTCTAATGTCTCCATTATCCTTTATAACTCTATATTTTTCTTCCCCCTTCCTTGGAAGATCTTCTTCACCTGATAGGTGCCTTATTAGCTACCTAAACTCTGTAGTTATTTCGATTGAAACATACATACATGAAGCTTAAAAGCTACCATCTGCATATAAGAGCAAACATGCCATATTCTTTGGAGTCTGGTTTACCTCACTAAGGCTGATTGTTTCTAGCTTTATACACTTACCTGTGAATTTCATAATTTCATTTTTCTTAAACAGCTGAATGACATCACATTTTGAAAATGTACCACACTTTCATTTGTAGTGGGTAGCCATCCCAGCCCTGGCCTGGAAGTTCCAACCCCCACTGAGGCTTCGGTAATGGTCACGCCCACAAGGCAGGGCGGATGGAGGAAGCTGAAGACCCAGGATCCAGAGGAGAGGGCTCTCTTGGTTCTGGGACCCTGGACGCTGGAGGTAGACCAAGCAGAGTTCTCCAGAGAACACCGCCGGACTGCGCCATACCTTTGCCAGACCCTACAACCTATCCCTTCATTTGTGAGTTACCCCAGAAAATAAACCTCCCTTTTAACTACGTGGTGTGGCCTTAATAATTTCACCAATATAATAATATTTTGATTTCTTTCTTTCCTATTCAAATCCCCCTGGTCTCCTTTAATTGTCTTCATGCTCTAGACAAGACTTCAGGAATTATATTGAACAGCTATGGAGAGAATCAACCTTCTTTTGATTTTGATTTTAATGGAAATGCTTTGACTATCTCTCCATTTAGGTTGATATAAAGGCTTACTGTAAATTGCCTTTGTTATATTGAGTTATGATTCTTGTATCCCTAGTCTCTCCAGGACTTTTATCATGAAAGGATGTTGGTTTTGTCAAAGGCCTTTTCTGCAGCTAATTAGACAATCATGTGATTTTTGTCCTTTAGTCTCTTTATGTGGTAGATTACATTAGTTGATTTCTGTATGTTGAACTGCATCTGTTTCTGAAAGACTCTACGTCATCTTACTGCAGAGACACTTGTTCATCCATGTTCATTGTGGCTGTATTCATAATAGCCAGAGATTGGATAGATATCTATCAACTGATAAATGAATAATGAATATTGGTGAAATTATTAAGGCCACACCACGTAGTTAAAAGGGAGGTTTATTTTCTGGGGTAACTCACAAAAGAAGGGATAGGTTGTAGGGTCTGGCAAAGGTATGGCGCAGTCCGGTGGTGTTCTCTGGAGAACTCTGCTTGGTCTACCTCCAGCGTCCAGGGTCCCAGAACCAAGAGAGCCCTCTCCTCTGGATCCTGGGTCTTCAGCTTCCTCCCTCTGCCCCGTCTTGTGGGCGTGACCATTACCGAAGCCTCAGTGGGGGTTGGAACTTCCAGGCCAGGGCTGGGATGGCTACCCACTACATTATTATTTGCAAATTATATTATTTTTATATGTAAAAGACTCCACAATGAAATTCCAACAGCTGATAAACTCTTTCGGCAAAGTGGCAAGATACAAAATTAATACACAAAAAGCAATATAGCCTTCCCATAAACATACAATTGGCAAACATACTGAGAAAGACACCAGGAAAATTGCATCTTTCACAATAGCCTCAAAAATAATATCCTGGGATAACACTAACAATGCATGTGAACAATTTGTACTGACAAACATTAAGATATTGAAGAAAGAAGTTGAAGAAGACACCAGAAAATGGAAAGATCTACCCCATTCATGGACCAATAGAATTAATGTTGTGAAAATGCCCATCCTACCAAAAGCAGTCTATAGGTTCAATGCAATATCCATTAAATTTCTGATATAATTCTTCACAGAAATTGAAAAAATGGTATGGAAACACACACACACACACACACACACACACACACACACACACACGCACACACACACTGAACAGCAACAAACAAACCTGAATAATAATAGAACTGCTAAAGGTTTCATCATCCCAGATTTCAAGTTGTACTGCAGAGTCATAGTACAAAACACAAACAAACAAACAAACAAACAAAACACACCAGGGTATTGGCATAAAAGCAAACATGTTGACCAATGGAATAAAACTGAAGACCCAGACATAATTCCACACACTGGGGAAAACCAGCATCTTCAATAAATGGTGCTGGCCAAACTGGATAGCGGAATGTAGAAGAGTGAAAATCAACGCCAAATTCAACTCTTAATAAATCAAGGACCTCAAGGTCAGGCCAGATACCCTGAATCTGATAGAAGATAAAAATAGGGATAAAGTTGAACTCATTGACACAAGAAATGGCTTTCTGAATAGGATACTGATAGGGCCTCATGAAGCTAAAAAAGATTCTGTATAGCAAAGGACACCATCATTCAGACAAAGCAAAAACCTATAGAAGGGGGAAAAATCTTTACCAATTACACTTCTGATAGAAGGTTAGTATCTAGAATATACAAAGAACTTTAAGAAAAACGAACATCTAGAAAACAAATAAACCAATTTTTTAAGTGAGATACATAACTAATCAGAGTGCTCTCAAAAGATTAAACACAAATGGCTGAGAAACACTTTTTAAAATGTTCAACATCCTTAGCCACCAGAGAAATGCAAATTAAAACTACTTTGAGATTTCGTCTTACCCCAGTCAGAACAGCCAAGATCAATAAAACAAATGACAGCACATGCTGGCAAGCATACAGGGAAAGAGGAACATTTATTCATTGCTGGTGGGAGTGCAAACTGGTACAGCCACTATGGACATCAGTGCAGTGGTTCCCCAGGAAGCTGGGGATCAATGTACCTGAAAGCCCAGCCTATTCTACATTTTAATTTATGCAGCTAGACCAGTTCAGGACATAAACCAGTGGATAATGGAAGTTTATGGCCAAAAGGGCTACAGGGACCTCATCTGATTGATCCAATCTTATTTCCAAAGTGGAAACCAAGGTTTAAAAAAAAAAAAAAGATTTAAGAGTCCTGTCTGAGATTTAAGTAACAAAGTCTGAAACTCAGGTTCTCTAGCTCCAGTTCCAGAACCAATTCCCAACCAACAGGTGCTAGAAACAAGCCTAAGGTGGGGGTGACAAGACATACATGACACTAAAGTATGACTAGTAGAAGAGGCCACCCCAAGTGTGGGACAACTGAACAACTATACACATTCCAGCAGCGCCTCCTGTGAGAAGAATTTTAGTTTTCAGTTTTTCAACCAGACACTAATTAGCATCAATTATCTGCATGCACCTATTGATTAACGTGCAGAAAAGCTGGCACCAATTAATAAAACAGCATACCAACAAACACACACCATAGATAAGTGCTCTGGGCTCTGGCTCTGACCACTTCCAGTTTCTTTCTTCCCTAGCGCTGTTTGGAAGGAGGTTAATTAAGCTCTTTAAATACAAACTTGAACCGAATAAAGAGGAAGGGCAGGAGTGTGGAATGTCAACAATGCTTCACCTGCAGCCGGAAGCATTAGCAGGGCTTCCACATTGGAGCAGGTTTGTGACTCATGTCACCTCAACATTGTACTATTTCTTAGCTACCCACCTGGGTACTATTTCAATCTACTTCATTGATAGGGACTTTATGTCATTTTATACCATGTATTTGTTATCCCCCGCTCCTTCAGCACTACTGAAGTAATGAATGGTTAGCTGTCCGAGGATGAAGTCAATAAGGAAGGACAGGGAATTTGCACCCTGAGTTTAGACTTTGGCTGCCTCTAACTTTGTCTTCCCGCTGGTCATTTCACTTTCATGCACCAAACAAAGACTTTGTACAGAATTTTCAAAACGTGTTCCCTTAAGGGTTTCCATTCAAAATGAACCTTGCTTTAAACACGTCCTTTGTGCATGCTCTGCAGGGCGGCTGGATGGTTTCCAATGCTGCCTCAGCGGAGAGATTCTGTTTTATTTTCTTTTTAGCAATTTCCATCCCAAACACACTACGGAGGCAGCTGACACACAAAAGTCTTCAGTAAGGTGCTGTTTGAAGGAGAGTAGCCACGGGCAGAGCTTTGATTCTTTATCTCCCAACAACAGACAAACAGGTTGCAGAGAGTCACCCCAACCCGGAGTCGGCAGAACAAAAAGATCGGATTCAAAGGCTGCTTGTGCTTAAAAAATGAGTCTTTTCCTCTCTGTTTTTCTTTCCTTCTCAGGTCCTCATCTTCCCGCTACCTGCTTTGGTAGTTTCCTGGAATGTCTAACTATCGCAGTTCCAACAGAATGTGTTCGTGGCTTCCAAAGCAGACAGCAATGGAGGACAATTCACGTGGTCTCACTCAGAATCAGAGTTTGTCTGTGTTTGGTCAAACATGAAGTCTCAAGCATGTGGGTTTCACAGAGAATCCTTCAATATTTCTCCTTTTGAGATTCCAAATGATTTCTTAATATAATTTTATGATATAACCCTTCTTGTTTCTGTAAGTCAAGCAGGAGTAAAACCGGTGAGAATATGTATGGGGAGGCATCACCAACGTACCTTTTTCTCAAACATCTCAGTTCTGATAGAATTCACACACCTTTCAAGTCCCTCACCTACTGTAAGATTTAATGCAGATGAGCCATGCAATGTGGTCTTTGATGCTTTCTTTCATATCTTATAATGCTGGCAAGTTTCTCTCTCTTGTTGCATGTATCATAACACTACTCTTTCAATGGCATATTTCATTGCATGGACAATTATTTATTCGTAAATCAGTTGGTGGACATTTAAGGAGATGCTTTTAAATTTATTTATTTATTTATTCGTTTATTTATTCGTTTATTGGTTTTTCGAGACAGGGTTTCTCGGTGTAGCTTTGTGCCTTTCCTGGAACTCACTCTGTAGTTTATGTGCATTGCTGTTTTGTCTGCATTCATTTCTGTGTAGGAGTGTTGGATCCCCTGGAACTGTAGCTGCAGTTATGAGTGGCCATGTGGGTGCTGGGAATTGAACCCAGGTCCTCTGGAAGAGCAGCCATTGCTTTTAACCACCAAGTCATCTCTCTGCCCAGCTACATTACTCCCTGTCTATCTATACAAACCTCTAGACTTTTATGGTTAACTAGTGTTAGAAGTTAAGGCATGTGCCACTACACGTGACTCTGTTCCCAGTGTGGCCTTGAACTCACAGAGATCTGGATGGATCTCTGCCTCCCAAATGCTAGGATTAAAGGTGTGTGCTACCACTGCCTGACCTCTGTGTTTACTATAGTGGCTGGCTTTTTCCTCTGATCCTCAGATAAACTTTATTAGGGTGCACAATATTTTGGGAGAAACAATATGTCACCACAGTACGATCCCTGAGCTTTAAGGGAAAGGGTGTGGAATACATGCCCTTTTAAATGCTGAGCACTCTACAGACCCCTATTCTCAGTACATTGACCAGTTATGAATTTCTGTACTATTTACCATCTACCAAAAAGGGGTTTCTCTGGTGACAATTGAGAGATGCACTAATCTATAAGTATAGAGATAAGAACTTAGGAGGCAGGTTATCTCTATGCCAAGTAGGTTCTCCTTTAGGGCCTATGACCTACCAAGCCACAGGTTCCTGACTCAGTTACTAGAAAGACAGACATCAAGCAGGTACCAACCTAGAAGCTTCATCTCTATTGGCTAGCTTTCACAGTGATGAAAGGTACTATATACACTACTGGGTAAGAAAAGTATTCATAAATCCCACCCATCTGTGAACCCTGAGAGTTATAATCTGGACTGGCAAAATATGCCTACTGGTGCAATCATGACATGAATGTTATGGGAGTAACCAACAACTTACTGGTTGGGTTAAGGCCTACTCCACATGCTAACCATTTGTTTACAAGTGATGGGTATATTTCATTTCCTGAAGTAAACACCCAGGAGCAGAATTGCTGGATCACACAATAGTCACCATGTTTAACCATATAAAAAGCTGCCACATTGGTTTTCTAATCAGCAGCACCTCTTTGCATTTTCAACTGCAATGTATAAAGGTTCTGACTTCTCTTTCTCCTCCCAAAGAGTTCTTGTTGCCCGTATTATTTATTATAGCCTTCCTAAGGAACTTACATAGTACCTCACTGTGATTGTGATTAGCACTTCCTTGATGGCTAGTGAAGTTGAACATCTTTCCAGTGTTATTTGATGTTTATAGAGCCTCTTTGCTGAAATGCCTATTCAGGTCTTTTGTCTGTTCCTTTTCAATTGGATTAGTGGTCTTACTGTGCATACCTGTGTGGTAATAACTGTATATTACAGATACAAGTCTTTTATCAGGCAAAGAATTTACAAAATTTTCCTGGTGTTCTCTATCTGCCATTTTACTTTCCTGGTGTTATCTTCAAAACTACAAAAGGTTTAAATTTTTGATGGTATCATAGGCGTATTTTTGCCCCTTCACCTCTGCTGTCATGGAACTTGAAGGACCATAAGGCTCATGTGTGAGTATCTATATCTTTGTTAAGGATCACATTAATGATTGAAAAATCATGGTTGAGAAGTACGACATGGTGGCACACAAACATTGCTTATATTAAGATATTTCACATCTCTAGAGTAGAGAGCTTCACCTCCCAAAACCTGTCTGAAGTCTTCAGATTACTGAATTCCAGAAAGGGGAAAAAAATGCATGTTTGCCCATTTAGAATTGATCCAGTAAACTCATATTGCTGAAACTACTGCATTCAATACTGTGGATATTGTTCCATTTCAAAATAAGAGACGTCATTTGAAAAATGGACCCAAGATGCAATCAAAAGTTCATTTGAAATTTGTTTTGTAATGTTAAGTCTTGTACAATTGTCTTTAACTTTAATCAGCTAAACACATTATATCAATACTAAACAAATAATTCTGATTCTCACAAGAAGGTTATAGATTTGAGTTGTGTCAGTCAATAGTGCTATTGAGAGATTTTTACAACAAAGGAGAAAAAAGACTGTAATGGATTTAATGAGTCTTGGGTATCTGGTGAGCCAGGAATAGGTCATTATACTCAGAAGTTGTTTCTCTGTAAACAGATCAATTCTCATAGCCTTTGTGTTAAAGAGAATAAAGGTAAAGGTAGGTAGAGCTATAACCATTTGTTCTGACACATGACCAGAATACATCTTTTTTTTTTTTTTTCTCCCTGACATAACAGCATGAACACCCCAAACCTCGATGAATGAATTAAGCCTGCCAGGCAACAGAAATTACTGTTTGTTCACTGTACACACAGAGAACAGACAACTCAAGGCTGTTGATAATTTTACACACACACACACACACACACACACACACACACACACACACACTCCTCCTCTTGAAAAACCCCAACTATTTCTCATGCCATTGACAAAGATTTCTAGGAAACTAACTCTAAAATCACCAGGAAAATACCTTTAATTCAATTGTTGTTTTGGTAGATCTTTCTTTATAAAAATTCTCCCACTAAGAAAAAAAATTGAAAAAGATAAATCAAAGCTACATGCTCAGTTTTATAACTCTACCTCCATCTTCCAAAACATAGTCTATGAGGAACTTCACTAGTCTAGGAAGGCAAACTTTTGTGAAATTACAAATGTGGTTTGAAGAACATCTTCACTTTTCCAACAAAAACTTCAAGACCTTCAGAAAATTATGTCTTAGCTTCTTTACTGTGTTCACAAGAAAATATCAGGGTTGTTGGTACAGCAAAAATTGCTACATTATAGTAATAACACCCTAGGTTCCTATAACTCTGTCTAACTTCAAGCGTGTGTGAGAATGGTGTCTTTTCCATGCAACTAACTCTTGGAACCAGAAATTATTCCACCTAGTATATGACTAGGAAGCTTCAACACAATTGAAAGCAACAATACTGTCCCAATAGAACTCATGACAACTTCATTGCTTTATCTCTGGTTTCTAGGATTTCTGGACACCCACTTCTCTACTGTGATTTCTCCCCTCCTCCTGCACTCTGGGCAAGTCATGCAAGGAGACAGTCTTTCTACCCCACAGACTGAAGGTGTTGGCCTCCCGATGTTCTTTGCCTGGAAGCAGTTGGTCAGGTGTGACTATTGGTAGAAACCAGGTGACACTTGCTGAGGTCATCTTGCTGGCTATACAAACCAACTTATTAAGACATTTAGATTATTTCTATTTCTATAGCAGTTATCCAGAGGTAACAGATATTTTCAGCCTAGAAGCGTGGGCACACACACACACACACACACACACACACACACACACACACACACACATCATATTTGCTTTATATTCTCCTGCTTTTCCAGAATTACTTCTCCTTCTGGATCATACCTGGAAATACAAGTTTTGGAAAGCATTAGGTCTTATCCCTGGGCCTGGGTGTTGATGATTGGAGTTGTGATAGTTTTTAACTAGCTGTGGGATCTCCAAAGGAGCAAATCCTCCATGCATGTGCCTGTCCTCATTGCTCCTGGCTCAGTAACATTTTCAGGGACACTGTCTCACATACCTAGGGCCCAAGCCCATAAGCACAATCAATGAAGTTATGTAACAAAAAACATAGATAGTGAAACTATGTTAAAAAAAAAAAAAAAAAGATGCAGGCAGATCTAAATCTGAGTTCTGGCTCCACTGTGATCTTGAGCAAAAGATGCAACCTCTAGGGGCGCCCTCACCTTACAAATAACACTATTTCATAGGTTGCAGAGATTATTGACAGAGATAAAAGATGTAAAAACCCTGGGCACAGACCTGGTACTGAGATCTAGCATGTGGAATACACACAGCGCATTGCTGTGATATGATGGCTAAGAATTAATTAATGGAGACTGAGGAGATAACTCAGTCAGTAAAATACTTACCTTTCAAGCAAGAGGACCTCAGTTAAATCTCAACAAACTACATGTAAAAGGCTGGGCATGGTGGCCTGATAGGGCTCACTGATCAGCAAGTGTTTTGTGATAATGAAAGAACACACACACACACACACACACACACACACACACACACACACACCACTGAAAATATAAGTAAATGTGCTTTCCATAGATTCTCCTGCAGAAGTGCAGCACCTCAAAATTATTCTGCCTCTGGAATCTTCTCTATCACAAAAAAACTACTGAAGTCTGTATTTAGACATGAATGGTGTCAATCCACCATGATTCAGAGCATGTCTACTCAAATACTACTTTTTAATTCAGTGGAGCACTTATTAGAAACCACTACATATAAGACACTCTGCCTTAGTGTCACTGGGAAATCCAAAATAGAGAACTATACTTGTTTCTTAAGGAACTGGAACCTATTAAGAGTTATAGATAGATAGGTGATTATGCCAGATAAAATACAATCCAAAGGAATACATTCAAAGAGCACCCATGAAAGTCTAGACCCTTCTTGGAACCTAGAACATACTATTCAAGGGCTATACCCAGTGGAGATATGCTAGAACCACCTAGAATGAAGAGGAGTAAGAAATATTAACATTAATTCTTATAGGTAGAGAGATTGGCAATCCTTGTCCCTCAAACCCATCTCCCACTGGCCTTTCTGCTGAATGTGCATGGATTGGAAGAGGCTGCCAAATATTTATGCATGTCCCTGTGCTTTCTTTGTCTGGTAAGGCTCAGAAGAGCCATAGCTATTTGTCTTGGAAGGCTTTTGTTTAGATGGCTGTTTGGGAGGTCTTCCATCCAGTGCCCAACAGCTCCTTACGGGAAAGGCCAAAGTGTCTTCTCTTAACAAAAGAAGAATGCACACTCTTTGAAATACTCAAGTATCTCAAGAGGCAAGAACACAAAATCTATGGGTGTCAGGGTCATACAAGGGCATGGACAGGGTCTGCAGGACATATGGACATAATTGGACAAGTCAACCAGGCAATGAGCAAATCCTGATTGATGGTACCCCATGGAGCCTCAGGTCCTTCCTGTCAGCCTGCAAAAGAGTTGGCTCTTCTCTCTCCACCCCCTGGTGAGGTTGCAAATGGCAGCCCCTGTCTGGCCAGGAGACAGACCTCAGCCAGCTCCCAGATTAGAAGAGAAAGAGAGCAGCCCAGCTCCAGCCTGCTGTGGTGCTCACAAAAGGGGCATAAGTTATGAGAACAGCATCTGCTACCCTCTCATTTCTCTTTTACCTCAACAGACCCAGAACACACATCCACCCAGAAAACTCTGCCAGTTACACAGCTGGTAGCCCTGTCGAGAAACGGCAGCATCTTAGATGGTTTTTCCATTCAGCCCAAGGCTGCCCAACCAAGCTGACTTTCCAGCCCCCACACCTTCTGAACACTGTAGCCAACGATGCATCCAAAAGAAAAAAAAAAAAGGCACAGGTCACCCCCCTGCTTCAAAGGTCCATCTCTCTGCCACTTTATGTCAGTCTTCAGAAACCAATCCAGAATGGTTTGAAAACACAATATACTTCGTGATGTGCTTGCTACCTATCTCCAGCTACCTCTCTCTGTCTGTCTGTCTTCCTTCTCAGTACAGCGGCCTTTATGCTGAATTCCTGACATATCAGGAGCCCCCCTTCCATCTCTTTCTCTCCATTCCACTTAACTTCCTCTCTCCCTCCATCCTTCTCCCTTGTACAGACTTTCCTTTAAATATAACATACTCTGCCTATGTAACCCCTTATCCTCTTGCCCAGCAGGAGTTGTTAGGACTTGGTCCAATGCCATTTCCTCTTGGAAGTAATCTTCATCTTCTTCTACTCCCAAACAAAGACTTAAGTAAGATATCCTTTGCCTGACTTCCCACAGCAGCCCATACTTCATACATCATCTTACAATGCACTGTATTATACTTGTCATTTATTTTTCTGTATAGATTTTCACTCCCCACTGCCAATGAACACACTCACTATATATTGAGCTGCTTGGGAATGAGAGCCTGCTATTCACGCTTATAAGCATATCCCTTAGCCTAGCACGGTGTTTGACATGTAAATATGGAGTTTATAGAAACATATTCAATGAATGGGTGACAGCAAAGTGAATGACATTAAAATTAATTTTAAAAAAGGAATGAGGGGAAATATACTCAATCTACAATATGTACAAGGGGAAAAGTTTGAAAAAACAGTAAGTTTAGAAAGAGAATGAAGGAAAGACAGAAAGAACAGGGGAAGAGAAAGAAAGAAAGAGTAAAAACCATGTATAAATGGGAGTGCAGGATCTAGGGGTGTGACTCAATGGCAGAACACTGGTCTAGCATGCATGAAGCCTAGGTACAAACCTACACCAGAAAATGAATAAATAAATTTTAAAAATACTTCCTTAGTACTAAAGCAAACTTGGAACACGACGATTTCTTTAAAAAAAAAAAATATTCTAATTCAACTTTTCCTTTATAGATATAAGAATTGTAGTCCAGTGAAATTTGGGGATTTGGGGGCAGAAAATTCAAATCCAAGCCTGAGTGAAATAGAGACCCCCAGGTTTCCCAACAAGAGCTTTTACAAACAACAAATCCTACCCCAAATGGGACTAATTCTTCTCCTAAGATAGACTCTTTAAACCCTATCCTTCAATTAGGCAAAAATTTAGCAGCACAACCACGGTGTCTTCTGCAGGGGGAACCCCATCTTGAATCTGTTCTTTGGGGTATGGTCATGTGATGCACACTTACTTTAAGGAGTCCATGCTTTTCTTTCTCTCAAGTTCTTCTTGCTCTGTTTACAAGGATAGAGTTAGACAACCAGACTATCCCACCACTGCATCTTCAAAGCCCCTTTGTAGTTTAACCCGATAAAGATCAGCAAGAGAAACTTGGGCTCATTCTCTTAACATTCCTGATGATTGGCTGAGTGATCTATGACCAGGATGAGATTCTATATGCTCTAAAGACAGTAACTAGCAAGTTCATAACACCATACCTTCCTCCTAGAGAGACATACTTTAGCAATATATTATAACCCAAATGGCTAAACCTGGGCAGAATTGAGTGGGTGTAACTTTGTAAATAGCCCCCCATGGAAGCTGCGCACCAGTCCCTGACCCTCCTTCCTAGCTTAGTAGCTTGAAATCAGAGGGAGATTGGAGGCCCTGACACCGGGCAGAAGATGAGCAAGCAGAGGTTCTGATGGTAAACTGGCAGCTGGAGCAGAAATACTATCCCAAATGAGTGATGTCAGAGTGTTTCTTCGGGTTCATGGAAAGCATAAAGCAACCGTATTTCAAAAAGTCACTCAGATTCTCGTGAACTCCAATGTTGACAAGAATGTAGCTGAAACATGCCATCAATTTAAAAAAAAATAAAATAAAAATTCAACTTTTCAAAATAATCTTCTTTTGGACTTCTGCTGCATTCAAAAGAATGTGGCTTCTCCCTAGTGGGGCTCTCTGTACTCCATAACAAGGGCCAGCGGCATGTCCATATCTCTGGGCTCAGTTCCTTTCATCCTCAAATCACTCTTTGTTGCTCAGAAGGCATCCTCCCTCCAGGAGAGAACAATGTGGAACCTCTTAGGTATGTCCTTCTCTGGAGTGTAGGAAGAAACAGAGAAACTTTGCCTCCAGGAATACCCTGAAAACACCAGATGCTCCAGTGGGTAATGCTGTAGTCAAGGAATACTCTATGTAGAGAGCCTGAAGTCAACTCTTCAGCCACATTCATCTGTTACAGGGAGAAAACAATAGAATTGTTGCTCTTTGGGAAAAATACGAAGTAAAAAAAGGAGTTTGATTGTTCACACTCTGCCCTGTAACAGGGGCACGAGTGAGGCTGAGAAAGCAATTAGTCCATGTTCTTCTCCTTTGTTGGAATTAACCACATTCATCCATATAATACTCCAGAAGTTAAGTTCTTTCTCAAAATAGTCTTTAAAGTTAGAACAATGGCATATATTTAAAATCTAAACTATGATCCGGTTACAGATAATGTAAACATGGTATTAAAGGCACCTCTGGTAGAGTCTTCTTACAGCTTTATTTTATCAGGATTTGGTTGAGATTCCTCTCAAAAAGACCCAGATGCTCTATTTGCTGGTCTCCACCAAGTCTGGTCCTGCACTGAGGCACCTCCTTCCACATTGCCCTCTGTTGTGGTTTAGATCTGATATGCCACCTGCCCAAGGTATTAAAGAAAGATATGCCTAGCTTGTTGAGGTAATCGCAGTTAGTGATTGGAATTATCAGTTGGTTATTCTATTGCTGAATTCATAGCTTAATGACATTATGGGAGGATTATCTTTGCTTGCTTCCTATGGTTATGATGAAACACAGACCAAAACCAACTTACAATTACAGCCATTATCAAGGAAAGCAAGGCAGAAACTCAAGGTAGAAACCTAGAGGAAGGAATTGAACCAGAGACTGTGGAGGTCTCACTGTCTTGCTTCCCCTAGCTTGCTCGATTACCTTTTTTATGCAAGCCAGGATCACTCACCCAGGGATGGTACTATCCTCAGTGGACTAAGGCCCATCTGATGGAGGCAATTCTTCAATTGAGAATCCCTCTTCCTAGGTGACAAAAAATAGCAAGCACAGAGGTTAGGGATGGGTAGGGAGCTGGTTAAAGAAAATAGGTCACCAGGAGCATGCCTTTGAAGGGCATCTTGTCCCTGGCTCCTTTCTCTTCCTCTTGTTCTGCCTCCAGCTACACTGAGGTCAGAAGCTCAGTCCCACCATGTGCTTTCCTCCATGATGCCTCTCATCACATCAAATCCATGGAACCAGCTGACCATAGACTGACAACTCTGAACTACAAACCAAACTAGGTTTTCCCACATTTAAACTGCTTGTCTTGGACATTTAGCACCATGACAAAAAGGCCAGCCGACAAGCCCTTGATCAAAGGCCCTGATTAAGCAGAAGTCACACTGGTTTTGAGTCTGTGAATATGTCGTTTTATGGGCAACTTTAAGTATTTCTTGGTAACCTATATGTTGTCTGGAAAGCTTTTTAAAAAAGATAAACCAAGAACCATCAGAGTAGGCTGAATGTGAAGCATCTCCAGGGCACAGGCACCTTCTCAATTAAAATACTGGCATGCCCTCTTTCTCAAGGAGACTTTGTTATACCGGATGCACACTGGCAAACTATCTTTGCCAGCTTGCACAAGTTTGGGTAATTTGGAGAAGGCAACCTCAATTGAGAAAATTTCCCAAACAGACTGGCCTGTGAGCAAGCCTGTGGAACATTTTCTTGATAGATGATTAATGTACAAGGGTCTAATTCGCTGTGAGTGGTGCCACTTCTGGATAGATCATATCCTAAGTTAAACAAAAAAGCAGAATAGCAAGTCAGTAAACAGCACTCCTCCATGACCTGTGCATCAGTTTCTGCCTCCAAATTTCTGCCTTGACTTCCCTAAATGATAGACTAGAAGCTATACAATGAATAAGTTTCCTCCCAAGTTTCTCTTGGCCATGTTTTTTATAAGAGCAATAGAAACTCTAAGACAACAGAAAACTATTACATACTGACTCACAATTCTGTCCTTTTTCTTTTAATAGAGAAGAAAACTTTGAGGAAAATGCTAGCAAGGGACTTCTAAAGTTAAGTCATTTATTTATATTTTCTCTATTTATAGATAGGGATAGATAGGTTCTTATTCATCTTCACAATTGTGGTGTTTCTATAATTATTCAATGACTGGATGCTGAATGTATAAACATAACTATAGTTTATAAATAAAGTTAGCAATGTGGATGGCTAAGTGGTTAGGGGTTCTTAGCTCTTGCAGAGGACTAGAGTACATCTCCAAGAACCCATCTTGAGTGGTTCATAACAAGCTAAGACTCTAACTCCAAGGGATTCAATGCTTTCTTCTAGACTGTACAAATATCTCCACTCATGTGTAGATACATGCGCACATATGCACATATATACTCATCACATGTACACATACACACACACTTAAATACATAATAAAATAGTCATCAATAACTCATAACTGACCAAAGTGCTAAGATTAAGTGAATGCTCAGTCATAAATAGGACATCAAGTTTACTCTGCAAATATTACATATTCAACTCATTAAATAAATAGTATCTTGGAGACAAACTATCCTATGAGACAATATTTATTATCCATCTCAGATTATTTGTATCCATGTATTTATAGTATGTAGAACATCTATACCAGCCTCTCCAAAGCTCAGGGAACATCACTTAAGAAAGGGCAGAAACAGTGAAGGGGTCAAAAGAAAGGGTGAGGTGTTGTGGAACATTGTCTTCCAGACATGACTTAGTCATTGTAGTCTTGACATCACAGCAGCTGTGATTAGCTGTATAAAGTCTGCACAAGAGAAACCCTGTCTTGAAAAAAAAAAAAAGAAAGAAAGAAAGAAAAAGTCTGCACAAGATTGGGTCCATCCACAGCCTATCCTAGAATAGGGAAGGGTTCAAGGTATCCCAGCCCTCACTGAAGATTTATATACAGTTAATTGTTGACAGAGAAGGAAGAGAGATTTTCTTTAGTGGCATAGCCACTATTAAGGTGCCAATATTCACCATCCTCCCTACTCAAGCTTAATAAAACCCATTGAACTACCCCACAACTTCATAATGAAACCCCCTATTATTTATAATTAATAAATGGCAATAAAATTTTGGGTTTTTTTATAATGGTGTAGTGGTAGAGCGCTGATTTAGTATGTACAAGGCCTTGAGTTCTATCCCAAGAATGGGTGAGGGGGCAGGAAAGGAGAGAGAGTTTGAGAAACTTTTTCCAAGACAGTCATCATTAGGATACTAGCATTTCCCATTTATATGAAATGACTTCTTCACTTCCAGTTAGGAAGTGTGGCTCTGTATAAGCTCTCTATACAGCAGGAGTAGAGAGGACATAGAGTAGTCACCTGTATCCAAAAGATATATTCCAAGGCCCTCAGTGGGTTTCTGAAACTGTGGATTGTTCCAACTCTATTTGTACTGTGTTGGTTCCTACATGCTTTTCAACATTATCACACAGTACAGAGTCCATTGACCTCAGATTTCATGCCCTGGTACCTCCTTTGTATCATTGTTCTGGCACAGAAGAGTCATTATTAAGCTCAAAAGGGGGGTTAGAAGAGAAGCACTGTGGTACCACAGCAGTCCCTAATAACCAAAAAGGTGGCTGTGGTGGTTTGAAAGAGTGTGGCCCCGTATGCTCATGCATTTGCATCCTTAGTCATCAGTTGATAGACTGTTGGGGAAAGATTAGGAGCTGTGGCCTTGCTAGAGTAGGTGTGTCCCTGCTGGGGGAGGTGTGTTGCTAGGCATAGACTCTGAGGTTTCTAAAGCTGTGGATCAGGATGTTATCTCTTGGCTACTTTTCCAGCAGCATGCCTGCCATGCATGCCCCCATGCTCCCTGCTAAGATGATAATGGACTAAGCCTCTGAAACTGCAAGCAAGCCCCCAATTAAATGCTTCCTTTTAGAAGAGTTGCCTTGGTCACCATGTCTCTTCACAGCACCGGAACAGTCGTTAAGACAGCTGCTAAGTGACTAATGGCTGGGTAATAGATACAGTTTGGATGCATTGGACAAAGGGTTGATTCATGCTCAGAGCAGGATGGAGTAGGCTGCTGCCACACAATTTAAAACACAAATTATTTCTCTCTATTTCCATTTGTAGCTTCAGAATACAATTAGCCATTAGCTATAAGTAAAGGAAAATACAACAACCAATAAGGGCATACTAGGATCACTTTCCCTCATCTCAAATATATCCCATATAGGTTTCAAATGTTTCACCTGGTCTATCAAGTCAGACTTCGAACAATAAACCTACTGTGGCTAAATAAGGTGATATAAAATAGTTTTCTTCTCATGGTCAGTGACACATGGTATTGATTTCTATAACAAAATTCAACCATCATTTCAAGAAAAATGTCACCCAAAGGTGATGCTTACCTTTGACCCGAGCACACATGAGGCAGAGGCCAGAGGATCACAAGTTCAAAGCATGACTCTACTATGTAGCAAAACCCTGTCCCAAAACAAAACTGTAAAACTTTGAACACGTGGTGTTTTGAAAGAAAATGGACCCCAAATGAGTGTTACTATGAGGTATGGCCTTGTTAATGTTGGTGTGGCCATGTTGCAGAAAGTATGTCACTGTGGGGGCAGGCTTTGAGGTCTCTTTTGCTCGAGTTTTGCTCAGTATGACACTCAGACCACTTCCTGTTGCCTGCAAGATGTAGGACACTCAGCTGCTTCTCCAGCACCATATCTGCCTGTATGCTGCCATGTCCTACCATAATAATAATGGACTGAACCCCTGAACTGTAATAGAGTCACTTCAGTTAAATGTTTTCCTTTATAGGAGTTGCCATGGTCACAGTGTCTCTTCACAGCAATAGAAACCTTAACTAAGACAAACACCAAGTTATTCACAGCTATTTAAGTGATTACTGATCTTTCTAACAGATCATCTATAAGAGTCCCTTTGAACAGACAAGTCCTTGTGGAGTGTTTCTGGTAGCAGGCCCTGGAAAACAGAGAGAAGCTGTCTGCTGCATCACTGTCTCGTTAGAGCAACATCTTGCTAACATTCACCAAAGGTCAGAAAGTCAACAAGTTAAACTGCCTTGATAGTTCTCATGCCAGCTATCTGTTGGTCTGCTTGTAGGTTTCTTCAAGCCTCTCATCACCATCTCTCTTCTTTAGGTTCCTCATCTGTGGAGATGATAATTGTACCTATCTTATGTGACTCTTGAGACAGTTGAATATGGTAATATATACACATACAGAACCCACAAAAGTATGCTTCTATTGCTTTCATTATTGAAATCAATAAATGACCTGTTTGAACTGAAAAGTGTATGAGTTGAAATTTTACTTCAAAATGAGTATTTCCATCAGAAGTGAAGCTATTTTTTATTCTTTACAAAATACTCTCAAATACATGCTTTTACATTTCAAAGGTAGCCTGTTCAATGTGGCTCATATACTTTACTTTAGCAATACTTGAATTTTATCCTACATGGAGCTATAGGATTCTACTGATGGGACAGTTTGCCGTAGAACATTTATTTTCAAAAAGCAATGACATTTCACAAAAATGCAAGTTCCAGATCCCTTAATTTCAATTTTAGAGGTTAAAAACGGTTCTTAACTCAGGCCCATCTCCCCATTCATGACAAGGTGCTCATGAGAATAGCACAGAAGCCTATTTGTAAGTTAAATTGAGATCAGGCCTTGACTAATGTGTCTCTTCCCCTGGCTTAGTTATCTACATTCGAACTTGTTGTAAAGTCATTATTTACAGCTACCTCTAAGGTCAAGATCAGCAATAGCTACAAGCTGTACCACTTTTGTTATTTCCTATTGTTAGCTGGATTTTAAAAAATATTTTAGTCTTATTTTTAAAACCTGTACATGAGAGGGAGGATGGTTCATGGGAGTGCATATTCCTCAGAGGCCAGAAAAGGGTAACAGATACCCTGGGCCTGGTGTTACAAGGGGTTGTGAGTATCCTGACCTAGGTATGGGGAACCAAACTTGGGTCTTCGCTAAGAACAGCAAGTAACTATTTTGTATTCATCTATTTTACATCCAGCCACAGCCCCTCCCCTGATTCATGCCCTCCCAGTTCCTCTCTCCCACTCTCCCCCTCCTACTTCCCAATCCCCTCCTCTTCCATCTCCACCAGGAAAGGGCAGGTCTCCCATGAGTACCACCAAAACATGCCATATCAAGTTGCAGTAAAACTAAGCAACTTCTACCACGTGTTAAGGCTGGGCAAGGCCATCCAGTATGAGGATCAGGGTCCCAAAAGCCAGTAAAAGAGTCGGGGGCAGCCTTTGTTCCTGCTGTTAGGAGTCCCATATCCAGGACCAAGCTACACAACTGTAGCATATATGCAAAGTGCCTAGGTCAGTCCCATGCAGGCTCCCTGGTTGTCAGTTCAATCTCTGCAAACCCTTACAGGACCCAGGTTAGTTGACTGTGTGAGCCTTCCTGTGGTGTCCTTGACCCCTCTGGCTCCTACACTCTCTTCTCCTTCTCCTCCTCCACAGGATTCCTGAACTCCACCTAATGTTTGGCTGTGAGTCTCTGCATCTGCCTCCACCAATTGGTGGGTGATGCCTCTCTGATGGCAATTGAGCCAGGCACCAGTTGGGTTACTTGAGACTGACAATTCAGGCGACTCATCCACGGTTGCTGGGTGTCTAACCTGGGGTCCTTCCCATAGACTCCTGGGAGATTTTCCTGCACCAGGCTTCAGCCTGACCCTGAAATTCATCCCCCAGCATTCCCTTCTTAGCATTCTTCCCCCTCTGTGCACCCCCACAACCTTATTGCCCATGTTCTCAGCCCCACCTACTCTCAGCCCACTCAAGAAATCTCTTCTGTTTCCCGTTCTCAAGGAGATCTGGGTGTCCCCCATGAACTTCCCTTGTTACCTAGTATTTCTGGGTCTATGGAACAGTAGGCATTCTTAACTCCAGCTCCCCAATAACCAAATTTAAATCATGAAAATTGGAGCAGGGCTGCCACATACTATCCCAGGGGTGAGAGGAGAGTAAGGCATTGATTGCTGGAGTTTACTCAAGATAAAGTGCAGAAATGAATTGTGTTTCTACTAGAATCAAGAACTCAGATGTCTGCAGGGATCACCCATGCAGTAGAAATGAAAGCAGCAGGTTAGGCACATAAATCATGGAAAGGTTGGGATGCTGGTAAGACAGAATTAGTACCGCTCTAAAAGTGAGCAGGGGCGATATTTGACTTTCCTTCATCTCTACCTAAGGAGACAAATCTACAACTGATGTATCATTTAGTTTTTTGAAGAGAAGCCAGGAATCATTTATAAGTTTTTCAGAATTCTACCTATTTCCATCAAGTTCCATTAAAAACACACACATACTCTTGTAGGCCAAATAAAAAAACACTGTGTGCCAAGTTCAGTCCACAGGCCATCAGGTTGCAGCTTCTGACCTATAAATCCTCATTATGATCACCACATGGCCAAGCCTGGCAGAATCTGAGAAGAAGCCACTACTGTGAAGCATTTCTCTCTTACCCCCATAACTGGCTTTGTTCTTCTTCATTTTGTATCCAACCAAGAACAAGAAGAGAGGTTGGAAAGGAAATTTCAGATGAGTAAATTTGCCTGGACTAATTATTGCCACAGAGAATTTTTTACTAACACCTCTTCTGATCCTTTCTTTGACACGTCTGAAACCCCTTGGCAGTGAAAGGCACTGGACAAAGGACACCAGACGTGTGCCTGGCTCAACTCAGGGGCTCTCCCTCCCCCATCCCAGCCAGCTGACCTTGACAAGGACAGTGGGAAGAGGCTGGCTCTCAAGCCCACTGACATTTGGAAGCACAGGTGCAACTCAAAGCCCTGGAAGGATTTGGCCAGGCGTTCCTGTGACAAGCCCAGGCCTGAGGAGGAAACTCCCCTGACAGTCTGGCCAGGAGTCTGAATCTGTCATTGTCTGGCTGCTGTGGCCACAATGCCTGTCTGTGACAAGTGCTGACACTGGATGCCTGAAAGGGGGCTCAGTCGAGCGGGCATTTGTCACAGAAAAGTGCCCCAACTCATATTTCACAGGGTGATCAGAGGCAGAGAGACAAGACCCCGAAGTGGCCCATCCAGAGCTTTCGCAATGGCAGCCTTCACACAGGGACAGCTGGGCTGAAGCCAAAGAAGCTTTCTTTGGACACAACTGTTCCCATGTCCCCAGGGATGGTGAGGATGGAGCCAACCGGGCCTCACCCCACCCCCATTCCTCAGTGCATAGTCCTCCAACACCCCCTTGAGGACTTAAAAAGAATGCACATCAGGAGGCTGAGCAAGGCTCACAGGTAGAGGTAATGGAAGCCTGGGACCTGAGCCAGGCCCAGATTCTCCCCTACACACACACACACACACACACACACACACGGTGCTAGCTTTTGACTTTTATCTGAACAGCTGTCCAGAGTGGAAAGTAGTGCAAACCCTCTGCAACTCAACTTATAAAAGAAAAGCGTTTTATTTTTCTTTCATTATTACTACTCTACGGTGCACACAAAAAAAAACGCTTGATTCCGGTACCCCGTCCATCTATTCGGATGGAAAGGCAAATGACAAAGGCAGAAGAAATGATCAAATTTGGTTTGGTCTCAGGAGTTTTACAAAGAAATGAATTATTTCCTTTGCACTTTCTAATTTTATTGGTATGGCTATCAAAGGTGGGGGTTACTGCCAAGCTTCATCACCTGTATCTCAGGTGCCCCCACCCCTCCTCCCGCCTTGTTTCAGAGCCCAGCCTGTACTGTTGAGTGATGTACTCCTTTGGGAAACTTAGGATGCATGCACAAAAGATGAAATCTCTCTCAAAGCAATCCAGACAAGTAAAGTAAGGCAAGTAGTCTTAACATCACCAGCAGATCCGTAGTTAGAACATTCTAAGTTCAGTAGTTCAAGGAACTAACTGAATACTAAAGCAGAGGAAGCCAGATATGGTGACGGCAATAATAATAAGAATAAATGGGGACTTGGTGAGAGGAAGATGTGGGAAGGGTAGGGAAATAAGAGGCTAGAGTGCAACACACACATATAGAAAATGGCCACAGGATAAATTATTTTTAAAAGTTCAATTTTAAATAAATTGGTTAATCACTAATATTTATAGAATACCGAGCATGAATATAAGCCTTTGTCTAAGCTTTTGTGGATACTTTACCAATGAGAAAAATAAGGTCCAAAAGCTTACCTTGTCCAACTAAGATAATGCGGAATCAGAATTGCAAACAAGAGATAACACAGAGTTATAAATACAAACAATGGAAGAGCACCTTGAACACAGCACTGAAAATGTGTACTGATTACAGTTGCTAAGGAGTGGTTTGTAAAACAGCCTAATCTTGAGTAAGAACTCTTACCATATAAACAGTGGCTATCAGTTTGGGCAATTTTCCTCTAACAGAAAAATAATCACATAATTAAATAAATTCACATAAAATTTTGACAAGTGGTCAATAATGCATGTAAAATTTCACAAGACTCACCTTGAAAATTAGAATGTCATCTATCTTGTATATATCACAATAAGTGCCTCTCAAAGTCAGGATCACCAGATAGTAAGAGTGCACAGTGAGCAAGCACCAGGAAAAGAGTCAATTTATGCATCTTTTGGGGTCAACTTGGTAATGAATGTCAAAATCCTGAAAGTAGTTTATATCATCGCTGGTACATCTTAAATGCGACTACCAGTTCTTTGATACTCCATCTATGGACTGATGGAGCTCGGTTTGCTTTCCTGAACAAGGTGGGATGGAGACTGTTTTGACATTAGAATATACCACAGTGGCACCACATGACCTCCTAAGCCCCTTTATGAAGCCCCCATACTTTTGTCTGTATTGCTGGAATATTCATTCTCAGTGCTTTGCTCCACCACACACCAAGTGCAGTTGCACTGAAGCCATCAGGCTGGAGGGGCTGCCTATCGGAAGAACAACCACAGTCTATACCAAACCCAGCAAAGGAGTCAACACAGCAAGGTTCCAGCAGCCTCCATTCTCTCCATGTCCTTTATCAACCAATGCCATCCATGATAACAAAGCAGTACCTATTTCAATGCTACTAAGTTTTGATTGGTTTGTTTTAAGGCAAAAGATAACAGGAGCAACCTCTCATAATGTGTTATTCTTCTAGAATACTATGTTCAGGGATCACTCAGCAGATAAGGCACTTCTTGTCGAGCTTAAGAACCTGAGATCAATCCCCAATATCTACATGGTAGAAAGAGAAAACTGACTCCTATATGTTATTATGTGACCTCTACATATAGGTCATGGCACACACAGGCCCACCTGCCACACATGCATATAAAAATAACTGTAATTTTTTTAATCTCTAAAGAATTATATGCAAAGATAAGATATCATTGTTTAAAAATAGGAGAAAATAGAAGTGTAAACTTGAAAAATAAAGACTATATTTATGATATAATATAGCCAATTAACATCAGGATTTAGGAGAATGCTTAATAACATAAAAGCCTTCATAACATTATTTAAATGGGCATTTGAAAATAACATATCAGATGTTTATGTTTGTAGAAAAATATTTACTGAAATTTGATGAAAATATTCAAAGGTTAAATAGTAGCTATTTCTGAATTCTATTATTCTGGATGATATACTATCTTTTTAATGACTTTCTATATCTGTAAATTTCATTAAGTAGTAGGCAAAACACTGATTATACATGACAAGACCTATTAAATCTATGTAACTTATAGGAATTCTTACTGAAGACTCGAGCTCAAATTCCAGAAAGTTCTATCTTAGTGTCGTTAAGAAGACATGTCACCTCTCTAAATCTTAATTTCCTCTCTATAAAACCAAATAACAGCAAGTAATTTCCATAAGTTTAAACAAAGTAAAAGTAAACTGGAAAAGCCTGGTATAGATCTATGTAGCTACAATTTGAAAATTGCTTTTACTTAATTTTATTAAATTTAATGCTAAACATTTTGTCCAACTTTCCTAACACAACCACACTGAGTGATTGAACTAAATGCCTATACCTTTCCAGTGAACAACAAAAAGTTATTTGGTCTCCTGTCTCCCCACTCATCAAAACGAAGGATTTGATAAAAAGCACAAATCATCTCTTCCTACCAAATACAGACACAGATGATAGGCAAGCCTGAAGTTTCCAGCTATGACAAGTAAATGGAAAATAACTACCTGGGGTAAAATGAGCAAATTGTTCACTAATGGATTTTCATCTCAATGTAAAAGCCATTTCTGATATTAATTTTATCTGTCCCCACCATTACTGTGAAGCGAGTTTTACATCAAAGCTTTCCAAAGAGCTGAGAAACACCCTTTCTGTCTTCCTGGCCCATCTCTTCATTTCCATCTCACATGCACATCCTTGATAAGAGCTGGAAAGTATGGAGAAGCCCTCAGGTAGGCACTGTCGGACACTCACACTGACTCACCCCATCTCCACCATAATACTACAACGCAAGCACCAGAATCATCCTTGTTGCCCATTATGTTGTTTCTCAAGTGGGAATCTAAGGAAGAGAAAAGCTAAGTGATGATTACTCAAGTGGAAAGCACAGAAATAAACCCAGTCAACCATCAAGGCTTTGCTATCTTTTTTGTATGCTGTACCTTATCTCTCATTTATATTGTTCTATTCAATTAATATAATTATAGTATCCATTGTACGTAATTTGGCACAGGAAGAATATCAGGTGATGTTTCAAACTGTCAGCCTGACCCCAGTGCTGCTCATTAAGCTATGTATTATACACGGAGGAAGAGTTAAAATAAAATAAAATAAACTCTTTCACCCTGACCACTAGTGTAACCTCCCCTTCTGCCCTGTGACACCCCCAGTATGATCCATAGCTACCTAGGTGTAGTATATTAATGTTGTATCCTCTGTATCTAGTCATACATCTGAGGACATAAAAACTATCTACCTAAATGGACAGGCCCTATCTCATTCCTGCTTTCTAAGAGCCTCTCTTAGAAGAATCTCTTCTCTCTCTCTTCTCTCTCTCTCTCTCTCTCTCTCTCTCTCTCTTTTTCTCTCTCTCTCTCTTTCATGCACATACACACACACACACACACAAATGTTGAGGGAATATAATGCATCTAACATGATGTAGTCTGGATCTAGAATTAATGCCTTACTTAGCAAACCCTAACATCCAGGCTTTAGGGATGAGTTGAAAACTGATTAATTATATGTCCAACCTCGACCTAGGCTTTCAATGAACTGAGAGATAAAATAAGATACATACAGCATCCAAACTATAGTATCTCTATTTTCCTGATACTGAGAAAAGTGATTTATATTTGTATGTCAATGGGCTTCTCAAACTTAAACTCTATGTTTAGATGCATGTATGTACTCGGTTCTAGGGCATGTTGACCTCTAAGATAGGAGATCTTAGACTCTTCACAAACACGTCAACCTCTAAAGGAAAGAGAGAATGGAAACCCATAGCCATCTTCTCCTTCCAGCTCATCAATAAAAGTAACTCACTTTTTCTCCCCCAGAGAAGAGGAAGTGAGAGGACTGGGGGAAGCAGTAGCATTTTGACTCTCTGACTCTCATGAACTTCAGTAAATGGCAGCCTGGAAGTAGTGAAGATTTGGTAGAACTAATGACAGCTAATAGACACCATCATTGATTGAGTGCCTAGTTACTGCAAGTTACTTACATCCTTATCACACACGTACCTGCATAAATTGTATCCTGCATTTGGCCCTCAGTAACCATGGCTCCCACATTCTTGGCTCAAACTACTGTGGGCCATGACCATTTGAAAAAGTAAAGTTGTATATTACTAAACACATGCAGACATTTTCTTGTCTTTACTCCCAAATACTTCAGGGTAAGAATTACTCAAATAGCATTTACATTGTATTAAATATTATAAGCAATCTAGAGATGATTAAAGTTTGCAAGAAGATTTACACATAGTATGTGCTAATGCTATGCCATTTTACACAAGTGACTTGAACATACAGATGTTATCTCCATATGTGGTCCTGAAACCAATCCCTTACAGGGATCAGGGGACTACACTGTGTGGCATCTAATATAAAGTATTAAAAATGTTTGGTTTAAAGTTTGTGCCCCAAACCAAAAAACTATCAGAAGATAAGCGTTTTAAATTTTCAACCACGCTAACTGTATTATAAATACAACGCTGCTGTAGGCCGTAAGCACCTTCAAGATACTGATGCTTACACTAACTGCCATCACCTTCCTTAGAGTGAAGTAGTCATTTATTTACAAATGCTTACCTATCAATGCATTTGTGAAGGAAGAAATAGTAGAGAAAACCATTTCACTGCCTTTCTAACTTATTACTCAGAAGAGAATAGGGTCAGCTTTGGCATAGGCACACAGCGTTGCAAGCATTCATTTATCTCTCAGTTTGGGGAGAGATAGAATCCGTTTCCTCTCACTATAGCCACACAACTTAGCAGAAGCAATGTAAGGGAGGGGAGACTTCTTTGTGGGAGATAGCTTTAGAGAACTTCAGTCCATCATGGCGAAGAAAGCAAGGTGAAACAGCTCAGTGTAAGGCAGTGGGAGTGCGTGATGGAGCCACAAACCAGGGACTAGGTGTAGCCTTTGCCATGGTTTCCTTCTGGTGTTGCGGTAAAACATTCTGACTAAGAGCATCTTGGAGAGGAAACGCTTTTGTTGGGCTTGTATGTCCATGTCACAGTCCATCACCAAGGGAAGTCCAGGCAGACACTCTCAGGAACCTGGAGGCAGGAAGGTACGCAGGGATTGTGAAGGAAAGCTGCCTACTGGCTTGCTCCTCAAGGCTTGCTCAGCTCGCTTTCTTATACAACCCAGTGGAGTTGGTACTCCCACATCCATTACTTAGGAAGAAAATGCCCCTGACTTGCCTACAGGCCAATTTTGATAGAGGCATTTTCTAAAATTAGGTTCCTTTTTGCAGGTGATTCTAGCTTCTGTCAAGTTGATGAAAAAGTAAGCAAAACAAGCTTGAAAGGCCTTCTACCATTAGTGACCTGTTTCCAACAGCTAGGCCCCGCCTCCTGAGGTCTCACAGCATCCCAAAATAGTGGCCCCTACTGGGGAACACCATTCAAAACATGAGTCTGTGGAAGACATTATAGATTCAAGCTGTAATGGGAGATAAGGAACATGGTTTTCCAGAAAGGATCTACAAGGCGGCTCCGAAATAAACAAACAGCAGCAGCAGCAACAACAACACTCCTAAAATAAAATCAACGTGTGTCATCTGAAAGCACTAACATGTTATCCACAGAGAACAAGCATTGCATTCTGGTTCTAGACTAGGACAGCATATTTAAGGAATGGATATTGGATGGGTGGGTATGAGAACTTGAAAGTAGGAGAGAGCCTAGAGACTGAGAGGGGAGTCTGGAAATTTCACCTCATTGCCTTCCCTTGTTACCTAGGACTGCTGTCCTGCCTAAACCCATCCTTAGAGAAAGGGGGATGCCAGAGACTTAGACTACAGGTGAGGTGAGGACTAGAGACAAATGGAAGAAAAAGCATATATGCCTAGCTTTTCTAGAAACTGGAGGAAGTATCTCTGCAGCCACCTGTGGCTAGGGTAGCCTGTCTCCTGTGAGATATAGTCACTGACAAGCAAGGCCAAAATAAGCCTACACTGATGAGCCAAGCAGGTTGAGAGTGAGTCGGGCCTCAGTACCAAGACTATCTGGGGGTAGAAACCAGTCTAGAACCCTACAAGACTTAACCTCTACCCTTATAGATACTGGTCATTACACATTTACTCTATGGTGAAGTCACCTTTAAGTACTTTCTTTGCACATATCATGTCATTTAATTGTCAATGAAATGTCCTTGGAAACCTAGATACAGTGAAGCTGAGTGTACTGGGTTCTCAGGCTACCCAGATATCCCTTCATGATGATCTCATCACCTCAGCAATAGGGGCCATGCCACTGAAGACAGCCTGAGCTCAGCTCTGGCCATTCCAGGATGCCTCAGCTGCGCTGGCTGCTCCTCTATTCAGAGAAACATCTTAGTTTGAAGGTCCTTCCATCTCAGCTTGGGGTGAACCTGAAAGGCCACTAACTCCATGTGTGGCAGCGGGACCAGGACTTATCCCTGCTACATGAACTGGCTATTTAGAGCCCATTCTCTATGGTAGGATACCTTGCTCAGCCTTGATTGGGGGGAGGGGCTTGGTCCTGCCTCATCTTGGTATGCTAACCTGTGATGACTCCCAAAGGGAGGCTTAACCCCATCTGAGGAGTGGGGAGATAGGGGGGGCAGCGGGAGGAGAGGGAGGGGGAACTATGGTTGCTATGTAAAATAAAAAAAATAAATAAATAAACAAAGAAATGAAAGGCCACTAACTCCAGGGTACCCCTACACAGTCATTTCACTTGCTCTCCATTTATTGCTACCTCTGTTCACTACCCCAGTCAGGTGTTGGGCCACAGACACTACCAAATAAATTATCTGTACACTAACTCATCTCAGAAAATTCATCATGGGAGTCTTAAGTAATTTGTTCAGGGCCCAAGAGCAATCATGTGACTTTCAGCCCTACCATGAAAGTAGCCAACCCCTAGCTGCTCTATTAGGCTGTCTCCCACTGTTACCAATTCCCAATTCCTTACTCCATGCTCTGTACACTACCTCCTATCTAAGCCTCACTTTCCACCACAAAGATGATTCAAATGAAGACTGTTTCCAAACACCTGTAGAATTTCACACCAGCAGAGAAAGACCTGCAGATCTCAAGTCAACAGCACCTCTTCTAACTCATCTTTTTCCTTTTCCAAAGTATTCAGAAGTCAGGTGGTGGCTGGTGCACGCCTTTAATCCCAGCACTCAGGAGGCAGAGACAGGCAGATCTCTGTGAATTCAATGCCAGCCTGGTCTACAGAGTGAGTGAGTTTCAGGACAGCCCAGCCAGGGCTACACAGAGAAACTCTGTCTTGAAAAAAAAAAAAAAAGTATTCTGAATAGGGCCAAGGCAATAAGACAGTAAGTAGTTACAATTTCCGATGACCATATTTCAGGTTAGAAGTCTGCAGAGCAAGCTTTCTTTCTTACCACTGAAACTCTCACCTTTTTGTCCTTGCTGGTTTGTTTATATTGTTTTGTTCTGTGTGAGTGGCTTTCCAACCAACTTACTCTTTCGAAGACAAGCTATTTTTCTTAAAGACCATTTTCTCTAATGTGCAAGCTAACATGCGTAACATTAGCCTTTTCTTCCACTCTGTTGCTATCTTCCTTTTAAACAGTGAATCCAGTTTCTACACCATAAAAGCCCCAAATTGCCTGTTTAGACAACGATGGCTTCTTAAGATAACCCCTTGTTTTGACTTCATTTCTTTCATGTTTCTGTGCTGAGATTTTAGTTCCCTCTTCTCCACTACATTTCATTTACAAGTATTTTATATTGCCTAGGTATAACCTAAGTAACAAACCAGAGCCTCTGCTCCCCAGAGCATTTCCCCACACCCCCATCCTCAGCCTCACTGCTCTCAATGGGCAAGCAGAGCTATCAAAAAACTTTGATTAGATAAAGAAATTTTTTGTCTTGGCCTCAGAATATTTAGTCAGGTGTCTTCCAGCATCTGAATTTTCAAGGGTTTCATCCCTTAGTAAGGGTGTAGCAGGCTGCACAGCTTCAGAGCCCCGGAGTAACCCATCCTTCTATTCCACTTCCTGGTGTGTTGGCAACCAGGATGATTACTACTGCGGACCCATCGCAGGCGTGCAGCTGCCCTGTGAAGCAGTGTCGTTCAGTCTTCACCTTGCCTCAGATTAGTCTGTGCATGTCAGAGGTGTGGCTTTGATGCAGACATGGCATTGGAGGAAAGGCAGAAAAGCAGAAAGGAAGGAAAGGTATTAACTGCTCAAAGGCTTTGAAAGTCTTGATTTCATTGAAACTGAAACAAGCCTCCTCTTCCTTCTTCAGACACTGATGATCACATTAATACCAGATCAAAAGAAAGTTGGTGTCTTTTTCCCCTTCATATTGGTGAAGGTTTTCTACAGGGAACATGTAAAGGAAAACTGTGTGTCTCTTAGCACTCCTAGGCAAAACATTGAAGTACAATCCCACTGAAATCAAAGTGACAGCTAGAAGGCACCTATAAGCACCAGCTCTGTGAGCTCTTTCAGGTTTTGAATACAACTGTCAATTATCAAGATCTCTTTGTAGGCCAGGCAACCAACATTGGTTTCAAGGTCTAAGTCCAATTTACCAATAGATAGATAGATAGATAGATAGATAGATAGATAGATAGATAGATAGATAAACCTAGATATGTGTGTATGTATGTAGGTATGCTCACATATATATGAAAATAATACTCAGTGACATATTCAACAACTAATAGTACATGGAGTTTCCAGGAAAAGAAAACCAGCAAAGAAACTATAAAATAATTATTTTAAATGTGTTAACTATATTTAACACGGCCTCAGTTCTCATGTTTTCCAAATAACAACACCAAAAAATAAGAATTCACCCAATATACTAATTATCAGATAAAGTGGTGATTAAAACACAGAAAACTATGGCATCATAGGAGTTGTAATCTAATAAAACAGACAAAAGCCTGTAAGTGCTGTGAGGACAGTGGTCACGATCACCACATCTCTTCATCCCCTTCACAGCAATGTCACAACCAAGCTATTGAAAAGAGCTGAGGATTGTTCCAAGAAATGCTCAAATTCATCAACTCCAGCATTCCCTTGGTGGAAGGTGGGATTGGGGTGTGAAGGGACTCAACCTTTCTCCACAGTACTGATTGAGTGACAGAGCTGATGATATACTCAATCCAGTCTCCTTTAACAACAAAGCATATCTAGATCGTTCTAATTCGTCTATTTTATTTTTAATAACTCACGGTATTCAAAGGGCATTGGATCTCAGTAGACATGAAAAAAAAGATCTAATGAAATCCTTTGGGCCTATCAATTGAATGGGGGGCCTAAGAACCACAATACATGGTGAGCCAAGATAAAGGTGCAATAAGTAGCATTTACATCCTGGTGGTAATCAACGGCTTTCTAATTGGATTTAAAACCCCTCTCAACATAATGGAAATGATGCCTGGTCCTGGAAACCTAGCCAAGCACCCACAGCTAGTAAGGCCACAGATCTCAAAGGAGAACTTAATACTGCTGCTTTCCTAGACCAGCACAATTCCTAACTGCATTCCAAATAATTATTTCATCCTGATACTCTCAGATATATGTAGCTCTCACCTCTCATCAAAACAGCCTCTCTTCCCAGTCAATTATAGAAAGCCACAACTAGTCCAAATGGATAACAACTGACTGCGGAGTGCCCAGCCACAACTGATATGTGCACAGCACCACTTATAAGTCTAATGCTTAGAAAGCATTGCAGGAAAGATGGGAAGAATGATTATAAGGTCCAGAAGACCAGGAAATCTGATGCAAATTGTGTCTTCTAGATAGGACAGGGAAGCTATGCTCATGAAATCTCAATGATAATAGCTGCTTAAACAAGACCTGAACAGTGACACCAGTGGATATGCCTAAGAAGATGAGGGCAATCATATGGGGTCCACCTCTAAATGAAGAGTTATAGTCAAGTAACAATTATGGAGAGAGGAAGTGAGCACTCTTCCCAAGAGCTGAGGTCCCTAAATAGTTATTCAATAGCGAGTAACCAGCCCTGAAAACTATACACATAAGCCACACAAAAATGGATTCAGCAAACTGCAGTTATGGAAACTGAAACCAATCCCCACAGATAACCAACCACTCAGTAAAGAATTCAAGACTCAATGTTGATCCTTCTCCACATACTGAGGAAAATGCCATGAAATAGGGCATGGTCTTAAGAGGAAGTGTCCTCTTGATGATATTAACCATATATCTCTCAGAAGCAGGGCTAGGCCAAAGAGTGCAGTATGTTTCCTGTAGACAAAGTGGCAGGACTTATGCAAGTGAGTTTGCATAAGCAAAGACAAGCATCTCTCTCAGCACATTGAGCAATATGCCCCCAAAGCCACTCTGACCCAGAGGAAGGAAGAAGTAGGAGGCTGTCAAGCTGAGAACACTTGAAACTCTGTTTCCTGCACTTTGTTTCTTCTGTGACCTCTGCCGCTCTGGCTGCATGTGTGGGCACTCATCTTTTACATGCAAATGCAACTCTGAGGCAGTTTCCTTTCTATGGAGTTAGATGATGAATTCTCCTGTTGCAAAGTGACTGCAAGAGAACTAGACATTGCTTCCTTTCAATTTACGCCAACGAAACAGAAATTGATAAATTGCTCTTTGTAAAACTTTGGGTTTTGGTCTCAATTGTGTCTTTTGTGACAAGGACAAATAGGTCTGTAGGGTTTATCTCCTATCCTTCCCTGCGACGGTGATTACAGAACAGGATGGTGACAACCAGCAAACAACATTTCTCTCTCTGACTCATTTACAATTATTCCAAAGTGACCAAGTATTATGTAAGGTAAAAATGGCACGATGGTGAGGAAAGAGGATTTTATGTTTAATATCACACAAAAATGTATGAACATGGAGATGATTGTCTTAGACAGGTATGGTTGGGCACATCAGTAATCAGGGTACTCTGGTGGCAGAGGCAAGAAGATTATAAGTATGAGGATATCCAGACTTACAAAGCCAGACCCCATCTCAAAACAAAGTTTGTTAGTTATTATTATTAGTTAAAATATAGATTGGTGGGAGAGCACTTGCTTGTCCTGGGCTTGAGTCCCAGCAACATAAAGATAGATAGATAGATAGATAGATAGATAGATAGATAGATAGATAGATAGATAGATAGATAGATAGATAGATAGATAGATAGATAGGTAGGTAGATATGTAGATAGATAGATAGATAGATAGATAGATAGATAGATAGATAGATAGACAGACAGATAGATAGATAGATAAAAGAAGCATTATATCAATAGTAGTCTTGGGTTGTTAATCTCTCCTGATTACTAATACTTTTGCATTCTTACCACTTCTGTTCTATGAGAAACTGACACAGACAATGTTTCCATGTGTGCTTTTGGAGAAAGAGGAAGCTTCCCCCAAGAATTCTGTCATCTCTTTTCTGAACTCAAATGACAAACCAAATTTGCACATTGTTGATGGAAACCCAAGTCTTTAACCTAAGTATAATGAAATCACATTAGGAGACATGCTCATCCCAACACCATGGCAACTGAGCTGGTATTGCCTGGAATCTCAGCCATTTGCTCACCTTTCTCAGTCCAAAACCATTTGAGCTTCACCTGTTCCCACATCAAATTATCCTATAATTGCCTTTTGCATTACAGAGTTCTATCAGCAGCATCAGCAGCACCAACTGAACCCCAGACCTCAGGGATGTGGAATTGGCTCTTCTTTTTCCTTCCCTTGAATGCTCTCAGCAGTGTTTACAGAATTATTTAAAAAAGGGGGGGAAAATGTCTAAATCCAGAATTGTACTAAGGAGATCATATGGTGCCTTCTTCAGTATGAGGTTCTCCTCAAAGTCCCAAGACTTAAAAACTGCCAAGTTAACTTGCTGTTTATAAAACATACCTGCATGGCTTGTTTCTCACTTTCTCAGGGAGAGGATCAAACTTACACAATGGTCTTCACACATTAGACTGAAGATCTGTCAGTTATTTGAAAATTAAAAGCAACTTTCAAACTTTCCCAAACTAACTGGGTGTGATGGTAAGCTATTAAAGGAAACCGATTCCTCAGCCGAAAAATACTGTTTTCTGTCACTTTCTGAAAGGAATTTTTAATTCTATTTCACATTTGTCTGTCTGGGCCTTTTTGTGGCAGAACTGTCCATAACAATTCTTCCCCCATATTATTGGGAAGGAAGTATAATCCTTCCTTTATTCCATTTTTTACACAAGGTCTTGCTAGCAGCCCAGGCTGCCCTTGACCTCTAGTTCCTCCTGCCTCTGCCTCAAGCACACATCAACATGCCCAGCTTTCATCCTCTTCTTAGTGATGAGGGCATTCAAGTTCACAATGTTACCAAAGGTCATGGGATTTTAAAGGGGTCAAAATGAAGGTTGCTGATCAAATGTGTATCCATTTATGTAATCCATTAATAGACTGTCATATTATAAACCCTCAAAGACTTCAAAAGTCTGTTAAAAGGAGTGAACATCCATACATGAGAATTATTTATTGCAAAATTTTAAACTATTCTTTCAATATGGAAAGGTAGCCACAAATTGATTTTCCAGCAATCTCTTATTATGAAATCAGATCAGACACTAATAGCCTTTGGCTTAGAGGCTGCCACAGTAGGAATCCATAAACAGCCACAGGTAATTCATGAAGTCTTTGTAAGTCAAAGGTTTTAAACTTGCTTTTAATATTCAAGCAAGTTGATATTTTTGGACCACAAAGGTAGGAGTCAAAAACATCAATCTGGTTGGTTTCTCAGTGTCATCAAACACAAGTCCTGTTTGGAAGAATGAATCTTTTGCTCAGACTATAAAAATGCCCAGCAAATAAATGGTTTTCATTTGGTTTTGATTGGGTTTGAGGTACAGCCTTGTCGTGCTGACCATGCTGGTCTCCAACCTCCAAGCTCGATGATCCTTTACCTCAGCTCAGAACCCAGTAGGTTGTTCATTTCTTTGGTTGGTTGGTTGGTTGGTTCGTCAGTCGGTCAATTAATTGATTGATTTCTTTTCTATGTTTATTTTGTTTGGCTTGTTATTTTTCTTCCTTGGACAGTGTGTGGATTCTGGTGTTTAGTTTTGCTTTTACTTTAAAGTCATAGACTTGTTATGTTAGTCTGCCCTCTTGATCCTGTTGCCTCACCCTTCTAAGTGCTGGCATTACTGATGTACCAATATGCTCAGATATATAACAAAATCTTGTAAAGAATATAAGAAAATTCATGGAATAGCTCAGAAAATAAATCAAACATACAGAGAAGCAAGAGCCAGATGAAGAAATAGACTATAGATTCAGACTTACAAATGTTTCATATATTAAAATGATCAAGCTACTTGATAAAATAAATATAATAAATATTTAAAGATTAAAAAACAAGATAGACAGCGGCCACATACTGGTGCTTCTGGCAATATAGGATTCAAATATAATAATGATACCACAAGATCATCAAACCTATTACCTGCTGAGCTCATAACCATCAAAATAATGTCAAAAATAACACATGCATTACTAATGAGTTAATACTGACATCATCAAACCTACTGTGCTTCCAGCTGTACAAAAATATAGTACATTACACAATACATGATAAGAGCAAGAAATTATTTTCCTACTGGCTTATGTATTCATTATAACATGCTTTTTGTAATTTTTAAATTTTTATTTGCATGCAGCTCATGCTGACCTCAAGTTTTCTGTATACCTGAGGGTGTCTTTGAACTTGTGATCCTTCTGCCTCAATTTCCCAAGTGCAGGAATTACAACATCCCCAGTCCCTATCATTTTTTATATCTTCTTTATACATATAAAACATATACATATACCTATTTAAAAAAAAGAGTTGGTCAGGTGGTGGTAGCACTCACAGAGAAACCCTGTCTATAAGAAAATAAAAATTTAAAAAAAAAACCCTCCAAAAAAACCTAAAAGTTGACTGTAGGACAGTAAGCCATCCTATGCCAGTAACAGCTCAGATATCTTGAATCATACATTTCTTGACTGTACTTGATTTAATTTCTTGTTGTTTTGCTCATTGTAGCCTTTAAGTATATGAAATACACTGCTAATGTTAGCAAAAAAAAAAAAAAATTTAACAGACGTTCAGTAAAAATACCATTCACAATGATAACAAAGTTCCCAGAAATAAATGCAATAAAATAGGAAAACACCTTATATAATAGCAAAGAAATTTTATTTAAAAAAAGGTAATAAAGATTTCAATCAATAAAAAATATAATACAGTTGATAGGAAATCACAACATGTCCACACGGTTGGGCTTGCCCGGTGGACCGTCTAATTATTTCCGGTTCAAAACAGCCATTTCAAGGTCAGAACATCTCGCGTGGCTAGGACTCCGTGGCTTTATATGGTTGCGTAAAGCGCGTGGCCATGTAATCTACACGCATGTGTGGAGTAGCCACATGCGGTCCTGTACGCATGCACAGCCCACTCTTTAAAAGCCGGCGCCATTTTGCATAAGTGTCTCTTCTGTCTCTCCTCTTCTTCTCTTCTCTCCTCTCCTCACTCACGTGTGTGCTTCACACAGGCCTGTCACCTCTATCCTCTATCCTATATTAATAAACAGCTCTTCTGTGGATTTGTCGTGTTCAGGACGTGTTCCTCACGGGGTAAGAGTGCCACTAAATAACTAACAACAGTCACATGAAAATACTTAACATTATAAAAAATTAACTTCTCTCAAACTGATCTTTTAAATTTCTGGTAAGAATTGCAGATTATTTATAAAACTTAATAAGATAGATCTACAATTGATGTAAAAAACAGCATCAAAGATAATCAAGATTTGTTCCCCCAGGGTTGAAGGAAAGCCTCTATTGCTAAAGACACCATGTACTTCAGACACAGGACTCAGAAGATTCAGGCTGAACTTGACCTGAAAGCCTCCTGCCCAAGGACTGATATTTCATTGTACCACAAGATGCTGCCAAAAGAAGGAAGCAATCGATAGTCCTACACAGCTATGATGCTTACAAACCACAACAATGACCAGGATGTCAAAATATCGTTATAGGTGCTGCTGTGGCATTCAAATCTTGACAGTAACCAACAGCTATCTAATTAGACTTAAGGTTAACTCAACAGAAGGTGCTGGAAACCTAACCAACTACCTGAGAATAATGAGATCATGGATCTTAGAGAACTACTGCCCCCACATTCCTAGACCAGCACACTTCCTAACTGTGTTCTAAGCACTCATTTTCATGACCATATAGACAAACATCACCATCACCCCTGAACAAAGAAGCTGCTCTATGCAGCAGATGGAGACTGTAATGGAAAACTATAACTGGTCTAAATACAGAGATTGTGAGGTGCCCAGCTCCAGGTGATAAATTTAGAACACAACTCCTGAACCTAAGGCTCAGGAAACATAAAAGAGGGACCAGAAAGAGGAGCCAGAGGAACACAAGGAGTCTGCTGTGAGATTGTCTCTCCTAGAAATGACAGGGAAGCTTTATCCATGCTACCTCAACAATATGGCTGCCTAAACAGGAACTGGGCAATAAAGAGGGGGATGGGAAAATCACAGTGCTATAACCCTAGACAAAGAACTACAGGCAACTAACGATTGCCAAGAGACAGAAGATTAGTCTTCCCCAGGGATTAGAACCTCTAGAACCTCTAACTGATTACCCAATACCCAGTGGTCAGCCCTGAAATTATATACATACGTGCAACACTAAATGGACTCAGCAGGTTGTATGTATATATTCGTGTGTGTGTGTGTGTGTGTGTGTGTGTGTGTGTGTGTGTGTGTGTGTAATAGTCATCAAACAAAAAGGAGCCATGAATTTGAGAGGGAGCAAGGGGGAGGGAAGGGGAGAGGAAATTAATTATATTTTAATTAAAATAAAAATATAAGAAAAAGTAAATAATAAATATTAAAAAATAACCAAAAAATTCCTAAAGAATCCCTTGTCAGACAGCAGTATTACGAAAAGAAAATATGACAGTAAGGGTGAAAGAACTTCTTTTTTTTTTTTCCTCTCATTAACACATTTAATGTTCGCAACAAATGTCATTCACAAAACAATTAATGGTGGTCTCTGAAGATCACATGATCTGTGACATCATCTCCATGGACAATTTTGTAAGTATTTTGTGATGTTAAAGCTACAAGTCACAAAAGGAAAGATCAATGTATTTGGCTAACTCAAAATTGGTTTGTTTGTTTGTTTTTTTAAGTTAGCCAAATTTTTTAGTTTTTTTGCTTTTTTTGTTTGTTTGTTTGTTTTGGTCTTTTTTTTAAAAGAAAGTTAAAGTAAAATATACAAACTGAAAGAGAAATTGCAACACAAAGAACTGACCAGCTGTTTCTATCTTTGACATATACATAGCTCCTATACATGAACTGGGAAAACACAAAAAGTATACCCAGCCATATCCTCGAACATATTTTCATATGGTTCAGTTAAAGCTAGCTATAGCTAGTGGCCCATGCTGTGATTCTTCATAATGGTATTTGTAATGTGGGCAACAGTATGTATAGCTTGTAGAGTGGAAGGCATTCTGCAGACATTTTTTCTTTCCCTCTTTTTCAGAAGGAGAGAGTGGTCAGTACATCCGGTGTGCAATGGATGAGCCTCATCCTGGGAAAACCACCCTCATGATTATGTTATCTTCCCTGTCGGGTAGGCTGCAGAATGTTTAATCAATAAAACACCTCACAGAAAATAACAACAGATAGCCCCATCAACCTGGAGGAACCTCAGAAAAACACAAGATTCAAATTATAAGTCAAGATGACCACACATATAAACTCAAAAATCTAAAAACCAAATAAAAATTCTTACATATTCAAAAAAAATGAAAGAACAATAAGTCCAAGATTAAACAGAAAGCAGGTGTAAAGGGGAGAGGTCCTTTGATCAAAGCTACCTGAGATACTCCATATTTATACCAGATCGGTCCCACTCCCATGTTTGCTGCAGTGCCACTTTTACTATCACCTACATATATCACAGTATCCCTTTGTACCCATTTGGTATTCAACACCCTTATTTTAATGGAATTATGTTTTCCCATCCGCATTTAGGGATACTGCAATGTTACCTGGTGGTGTGGCAGAGCAATTTTACAATGTGAAAGCCTCTCCAAAAACATATAAATAAGTATGAGTATATTAGAGTACATATACATTATATATACTGTAACACCAACGATGATGATGATTTGTGTGTTTCATCATCTATAATGATTTGACATAAGACGGGATAGCTCTGGTCAGGAATGGAGTGATGGGTTCAAGTGTGGGCATTGAGAAACTGAAGCCCTAAGATCTCAACAGACAGCAGGTACACTGAGTTCTAGAACATGTAAAGACTCTGGCATCAAGAGAGGAAAGTAGAACTAAGATGGGTTTGTAATTTCAGCCAGTCTGGGGAAAAAACTCCACAGGGAGCCAGATTTGGAGCCTGGGAAGTTTCTAGGCTTGCTCTTGCAATACAAAGGACATCAGATCTGCTATGGAGGCAGATGGTGACATTGAGTAAGATCAGGCCATCTATCAAGTCAGAACAAGGAAAAAGCTGAGCCGGAAAGATGTTCTGAGCCACTCTTCAGCGCTCCTGTATGGTAGTTATCTTTAGTTAGTTAGTTAGTTAGTTAGTTAGTTAGTTAGTTGTACTTTAAGTCATTGGCTGTTGTGGATTTGTGTGAAAACAGAAAAAATATTAAAAGACTTTATATGTTAAGGCTACAATCTTAAAAAAATTTAAATCCAGTTATCATATACTATCAACATTGCCCATAGATGGACTCTGGTTGGTCAGAAAAAGCATAAAAATGAATAAATAAAAAATTCAAACATGGAATGGTCTATGTACAGGTTAATTAGAATCACCCAGGAGACAAGTTTCTGGGCATGACCAAGAGGGGTTATTTTAATTAAGTGAACTGAGGTGGACAGATCTACCCTGACTGTAGTAGCACCCATCCAGTGACTGGGGTCCTAGATCTAATAAGCAGGACATAGGGAGTTGATCACTAGAGTACATCTCTTTCTGCTTCCTGACTGTGGATGCAGTGGGACCAACAGCTCCAGGCTCCTGTCGCCATGCCTTTCCTACCACGAAGAATTGCATCCTCAACCTGTGAGCCAAGAGAAGCCCTGCCTTTCTTAAGTCACTTGGTCAGAGCAAAGTTTAAAGTAACTAATATTGTCACCAACATTTATAATTCAGATTTCTGATTTGAGTTGAAATCCAAAGACATCGAAACACAGGTGGGCCCTACATTGCAGGCCCTGCAGGAACAGTGGAACCCCTCGCTGGCTGGGGTGTGGCAGATCTTCTGGTGTTTACTGCAGACCTCAGGCTGGTGGTCCCACCAGGAACTGTTACCCATCATCCAAGCTGGCACTGGACTTTGATAATCTGTTTGCATCTTTAAGAGGTCAACAGCTATGGCCATAAGTGGAAGAGGTGATCCTCCAGAGATGAGTGCATGGGAAAGGATGGAAGGTAACAAACACTTCACTCCAAATAGAGGAGAAGTGGGAAGGAGCTCTTCAAAATTGTCTGGTGATTTTAATTTTATTGGCATACATGTATCACTTCTGAACCAATGAGAACCATGGGGGAATATATCTGATTACATAAAAAGTTCCATTTTGTGAATTTCAATGACCCCTCTAAATTTTTCATCTTTCTTATTATTTTTACTGACCTTCCTAACATCTGAACTGAGTCAGCTCTTTGGGGAGCAGCTGTGGGTGACGACGAGCTGGTGACCAAGCACAAAAGAACACAAGAGGCAAAGGGTACTGCCAGTCCAGTCTAGAAAGCAGCCAGGAAGACTGAGAGCGTCCTAAAGTTCAGTCTAGTGCTGCAATTGGTCACAGCTGCAAGCAAAGCAGAGCTGTGTCTCCCAGATGCATAAGTACACCCAGCACCCACTGCCCCCAGAACAAGAGACAAACAGGCCCCTAAGGAATATCAAATTAAATAAGCCCACCTACGAAAAGGTTCATGCTATCAGGCCTTCTTATTGCCTATTTCTTGATGCTGGACATCAGAAGAAGCCCAATTATGGGTGACCTGACTCCTCTTGATCAGTTGTTAACATCTCAGCCAAGACTCCCCTTTCTAAGAGGATCTCAGCTTTTCCCACTGGGGCCCATAGCCACTGCAGAGTAATAAAAGAAAACAGAAGGGAAGAGAACTACCTAAGATTCCTCATGGTTCTAATTAGGTGACTGGAGAAGTGGCCACTTTCCTGACTGATGCAAGAAAGTATCAGAACATCCTGGCTTCGAGAAATACTTCTGCCGCACCCTGCTCCTTTCAGAAGGTAAAAGCAGGATGCTTTCATATACTGTGGGATAAAGAAAGAAAAGGTGGGGTGAGAAAATGATTGTCACCTGCTTGACCATTTCCCCTGCACCCTTCATTTGGAATGATGACATTTACGCACTGCAAGATGAGGGTGTATAGCTATCAAGAAACTTGTTACCTATTGCTGTTTAATAACCAAATGATCTTGTACAAGTCACTGCGACCTCCTAACCTTAGTGTAAGCCACTATCAAACGAGAAGAATGGAAATTGAGCCACATAACTCTGTAGAGGTGAAAGATCCAATAAGACAGTAAAAAACACATTTTTATGGGGTAGAAGATGCTTTCCCATGCAAAACGGTAATGTGAATGGGAGGCTCCATAAATGGACTAATGCTTAAGTGAGAACCACTCTAGCTGCTGGGTGGGAAAGCATGCAACAGGCACAGAAAAAGAACAGCAGTGTCAATTGTCCTGGGGAGAGTTGTAGCCATCCCCTAGGCAACACTCAAACTGAGTGACCCATTCAAAATCACGTTTAAGGACTAGAGGGGAAGGGCACGGCACTGAGGTAGCTGGCCACGGCTAGCACTATGCATGCTCAGCATCAGTAACTCAGAACAAGAACGTCCTCCTCTTGCCTCATCTCCTACCACATAAACCCCAGCACACCCCTGCATATCCACTGAATGTCATGAGAAGCATTTCTAAAATGAATTATTAGTTCTAATGCTCTGAACTAGACCTCTTGGGTTTTAAAAACGCTGCAACCTGAAGCTGGGTGTGAAATGAATAGCAATCAAATATCCTGTCTGAAACCCAAGGTGGAACTCTTCAGAAGTCCGTGCTTCTTGGAACTAGCACTTGTAATGCAGCCTCTAGCCAGACTGCAATGCTAAAAGGAATCATTGGTTGAAAAGACAAAAGGGATTTTAGCAAGGTGCTTGACAGCCCGATGCTGGCTTTGAAGGTAGGATGCGCTTTGGGCCAAGTGTGAAAATGTTGAATCATCCTTATTCTCAGGTCTTTGTTGCATCTGGTAACTTAACTTTTAAATATTTTACTAACACTTGAAACACATGAAAGATCACACATAAAATATATATACTATGATGTGTGATATCAAAAAAGGTCCCACCTCAGTCTGCCAAACTGAAAAACTCAAACCTGTTTTAGTAATTGAAATAGAACAAAATTGATCTAAAGACATCGTTCCTGAGAGAAGATAGAGGGTCTCATGTAAAGCATGGAAAAGCAGTTTTTTCTTGCCCACCTTTCCCTCTTTATCCCTTCTAGTGGTAAAATGGGCAAGTGAAGGAAAAAGTCAAAGCCAAGGCTCCCTGTTTGGCCACATTCAGACACTGGCAATGGACCAGTTGACAAAATACTTTGGAAGGGGAACCATATCAGACAAAACATTTGCTATCTTCATATATTAAGAAAAGTAAATCAATTCTTAACTGGAGACAAAGACCTAAAATCTGTCTTTTTCTTGTTTCAGTAACACGAACTTAGAATCAGTCTAGAAATAGGTAACTCACTCCAAGCATTGTTTTCTAATTATTTGATTTAGTGTATAAACTACTTTCTAAAAGAGACCCTGATCCAGCTTGCACGTTTCAATGATTTGCAGGTGGGTAAGACTGAGGCACACCCCTCATCTGAGTTCACTCTGTCTATTCTCAACCACAGTGAGCTACTATCCTGGGTGTGATTGCCTAAGTCCTCTGGATCATACACTCTGCTCTGAGTGGCCTTTTTCTGTGACTCAGCTGCTGAGTCTCAGGTTCTGGCTTTCACCAAGAAGCTCTGTCCTGGCCTTCCAGATACAGAGCTTCTGTGGTGCAGCAGAATCAGAACAGCCCAGCCAAAAGTCAAGCTGTGTGACCCAGAGGAGATTTATCACCCTCTGACCTTCCAACTTCCTCAGCAGAAGCAACAGGGAAGCAAACTGGAGATACTCCAAAGACCATCCCAGTTCCAAATGATCTATGACTCTGAAGTTTTTGTGCTTCCCTTGAGGGGGGCAGGAGGGAGGGGAGAGGAAACTCGCCCACCCACCCCCACCTCTGCCTTCACATGCCAGTTTCTTCTGAGCTAATCCGTTGCCTTCCCAGATTCTAAGGTATTTGTGGATTCTCTTTAGAATTAGAAATTAATATTCCTCTAACTTGGATCAATATCTAAACAAAAAGGAGAATAAATCAAAGTCATTCTGAGTCCTGCTTCTCTAGAAGAGAATCAAAGCTGATGTCTTCACAGGGTGACATTCACTCAGATGTCTCTGCAGCTTCTCTGTGAGGCACAGTCACAGCAAATGATGTCCTGTGTTAGAAAATAGCTAATTAACTCGACTCTCCAGATCCTTCCATTTTAATCATTCCTATTGTACTAAGAAACTGATACTCGAGTATATTCTTAGAGGTGCTGTGAATGTGAAATGCCCCCCCCCCCCAGATTCACAAGTTAGGAGCACTTGTTGGACAGCTGGTGGCACTGTCTGGGGAGTTGTGAGACATTTCGAAGGTAGAATTTTGTTGAGGAAGTCTATCACTGTCTCACTGGTGCAAAGTTGGGGGGGGTTTGTGGCGCCTCCCTCCTCTGTCTTAAGTGCAGATAAAATGTGACCTCCCTGTTCCCTGGCTTCCAGCCCCACCTCGGGCTCCTGCTGCCAAACCTTCACCACCATAATGGACTCTATCCCTCTGGAACTGTAAGACAAAGTAAACCCTTTCTTTGCTAAGTTGCTCCTGGTCACAGTCTTTCATCACAGCAACAGAAAAGAAGCTAACGCTGATGTCAAGCACTTGTCACAACAAACACCTTTAAACAGGTTTCAGACACAGCAAAATGGGTAGTAGTCAGCATTTGCAAAATGTTTTTCTTACAGAAGTTCTGTGTAGCAAGCTTTCTTTTGGGTCACCAACCAGCTCCCAAATCATGACATGGAGACTGATTAGTTATGAAGGCTTGTCCTCATCTCAGCTCTAATTTTGATCTGTTTCCCTTTCTCTACGTTTGCCTTGGGGCTTTTTACCTTTCTTTCTTTTTGTATATCTTACTTTTCCTGCTGTCTCCTTGGCTGCCTGGCTTCTGACACCCCAGCATGTCCCTCTCTTTCTCCCTCATCCTCTCCTCCTTGTTCTCCTTTCCCTAGATTCCACCCCCCCACACTACTTATTCTCTCTGCCCCCCAGCCTGGCCTATCCCTCTCCTGCCTAGCTGTTGGCCATTCAGCATTTTATTAGGCCAATCAGGTGCCTTAGGCAGGCAAGGTGAAACAAATGCAACACATCTTTACATAATTAAACAAATGTAGTGCAAACAAGTGTAACATATATTTACCTCAATAAAAAAGGCAGAAGAAACAAACACCTTCACACAGTTAAAGTAATATTCCGCAGCATAAACAACTGTAACACATCTCTGCCTAATTAAAATAATATTCCACGACAGTTCTACCTCATTACTTGGGAGTCATGTGTTATTCCAGTGAAATTCAAATTGCTCCTTCCCCTTTCACAGATTTCCTCCTCATCGCAGATGAAAATCTTAGGACCTATAGCAGAGTGTGGAGACAGACCCAGACATCCACATATCATGGGGTTCTCTTGTTTTATATCTGAATAACTTTTCCTCCAACTATGAAAGCATCAGTTCAATTTAAATAGTAATCAAATTAGTAATCACCATGAAACAAGGATGAATCCAGAATAAAAGCAAGTTTCTTTATGGCCAGACCCACTGTAACACCACACTGGAAAAAAAGACTTCAATGCAAAATTCATAAAAATCTGAAAGGCAATTTAAATCACTAATGGGTCACTCTGTGTGGGGCAGAACAGTTTTAAGTTCTCTTAATCTTCATCCATGTATTTGTATTGGGACCCTCATCATGCAGACAGTTGTTATTCAATCTCCCTCTGCCACCCTGGCCCACCTCCTTACCCTCTTTTTCTTCCTTCCTCAATGAAACCCCAGGACTCAGCCAAAATTGATTCTTCTCTGCCAATTGTCAAGGTTTTTTTCTGAGCTAAACCCCCTTTCTACTTTTAATTCTCTATCATTTCCAATGCAAAGCCAATGTCAATTTAGCCTGTTTTGTCTCTTTTAATTTGCAGTTCTATCCATTACACGTCTAAGCAAAGCCCAGACCCATCACTAGCCCTAATAGTAGAAGATTCTTTCTATTTAGGAGCTGGGGATGGAGAGTGCTGTGTACATCTGCAAGGCACAGAGGAACTCAGCATCACTCTCACCATTTCTATTTATGTTCTTGTGTGGCTGATGCTTGACCCTGACTGAGGTATTCTAACAAATGCACTTGCAGTGGTTCCAGCTGTTGCTGCTGTCTATAAAGGCCCAGAGGTTTGTAGAAAGACTCAGCACACAGGTAATGTGGTGACAGCCAAAGACATAGTTACAGAAGCTTCCTGAACTCTGGAATCCTCTTATCATCTAAACTCTTTAAATCAGTTGACAGGAGGAAGCCTCCAATTCCTTTCCCCCAAGTCCTTTCAAATGTCTGCATTTTCTAATATTTCCTAACTGAAATAGCTAGCTAGAACAGTTTCTGTGTCCTTTCCTGAAATGACTGGTATTAGGAAATTAGAGACAAAGAGAGCAAAAACCCAAAGACAAGAAGGGTAGAGAATGCTTTGTAGGTATCTTCAGTATGGACGAAGAAAATTGTAACACAATAAAGTTGGCTTTCATCATCCTGAATGTGAAAATAAAAACCACAGTGAGAACTATTGCGCACTAAGATGCTCAAGTGTTTTTTAAAAAGTAGACACTACAGATGAAGATGCTGTCAAATTAGAAAACTCATGTACCTGGAGTAGTGGTATATCATGTCAAAAGGGGCAGCCACTTTGGAAACAGCTTGGCAGTTTCTCAAAATATGATGGTGGGTTGAATGAGAACGGCCCCCATAGGCTCCTATGTTTGAATACTTGGTCCCCAGTTAGTGGCACTGTTTGGGAATGGTCAGAAGGTGTTGGAGGAGGTGAGTCACTGAGGGGTGGTTGGGGGTTTCAAAAGTTCATGCCATTCCCAGTTAATTCTCTGTGCCTCATGCTTGTGGATCAAGTTGTAAGCTCCCAACTATGGCTCCAGGGCCATGCCTGCATGCCTGCTTGTCTGCCTGCTGGTCTGCTGCCATCCTTCCTGCCATGATGAGCATGGACTCACCCTCTGAAACTGTAAGTCCCCAAAGAACACTTTCTTCTATCAGCTGCCTTGGTCATGGTGTCTTATCACAGCAATAGAAAAGTAACTAAGGCAACCATTATAAAATTGTCAGATGACCCAGCGATTCCATTTGTTGGTAGGTTTATATTCAAGAGGAGTGAAAATACATGCTCTTACAAAAATATGCACAAAAATGTTCATAGAAAGATTCATGATAATAGTCAAAATGTAGAAATATGAATGCCCATCAGCTGATACCTAGACAAGTCCAATGTACTATCTCTGTACGATATGATACTATTTGGCAATAAAAATAAATGGGATGCTCACACATGCTATTGCATGGATAGACTTTAAACACTATGCAAACAAAAAGTAGTCATTCACAAAGGACCACATATTGTGGGATTCAGTTTAAATGAACTGTCCATCATAGGTAGATGCACAATGACAAAAGCTTATCAATGGTTGCCTAGAAATAGGGAAATGGGGAATGTGGGAAATGCTGGATGGAGAGTATGGAAATTTCTTTCTGGGCAGAGGAAAACATCCTCATGATGATTGTGGGGTTGGTGGACTCTCTAGGAATGTGCTAAAGCTGTTAGTTGTATATTCTCAATGAGTAAATTGTATGATATTAATACTATTTCAATACACCTGGTTTTTCAAAAATGAAAAACAAAATGAAGCCAATATTTTGGTTGGGCATGAGTAAGGAAGGAGAGTGCTGAAAGACAGGTTGGAAATGGAGACAACTCATAGACATCTTCAGAATTCTCCTGTTTCTGCAGTTTCCAGAAAGTTGGAAATGAGGAATCTGTATATTGGGGAGAGTCTACTCAGTATTAATATGATCTAATGTACCTTCTATATCAGTGATCCAAGTTAGCTTTTCATCTCAAGATCTAGGTTGGAAATTATTTGCTGCCAAGACTTAGACATTAATTGATAAAGGAACAAAGCAACTGGATGGACTGACTGAAACATAGGGGCAGATTTTCTCTGAAACTTAAGCTCAGTACCCTTATGATAGTTGGTTTTAATGTCAACTTGCTACAAATCAGAATCATCTAAGAAAGGAGACTCCCCTTAAGAGCTGGATTCCAGATTGTCTTTACTGATGTGGGAAGGCCCACCTCGTCTGTGGGTGGCGCTTTCAGGTAGCAGCCCAGCTCCAAATCTTCCTTCAGAAGGCAGATTATTCCTGCCTTTTGCTGTCATGGCCTTTCCTCTTACTACCCAAGTTGATTTGCTATGTTGTTGTTGCTGCTGCTGCTGTCCTTCACTGCTAACAAAGCCAGAGTTTCTAAACTTTCACCATAGAATAGGGACCAGCAGCTCTCCAGGAAATTTCTAGACTCCTAGCACCAGATTTGGACTACTGAAGCACCTTAGCTTGTGGACTGAGTAACTAACAGTTGTGCACCTGACCCCTGCTCCAGTGAAAGACAGCTACTTTTTCAATACTCCAACTGTTGAGGCAGCCAGCCTCAAGGACTGGGTAACTACAGTATTCTCAGCATCTCGGGTATGATTTGGTTATCATTGTTATTTTAAATTTCATTTAATAAATTCTGAGATATATATTAGGAGTGGTTCTGGAGAGACAGAATGGTAAGGATGAGTTTCTCTGGTGGGATGAATGGTGTATGGAACCAGTTCTATCGCTGAACAGAGCCTACCATAGCTAAAGGCTCCTCAGACAGTATACCAAGACCTAAAATTCCATGAAACTCTAAATCCTTCTGCCTCAGCCTCCTGAGTTCCAGAATCACAGATGTGAGCCACCATGCCTCGCCAAGATATCTTAAGCATTTTGCTATCTAATCTGACAGTATACCATCCTGGCTTTTATAACGGAGAGGTAAGCATAGAGTGAGTATGGGAACAACTTGAATCTGCCATAGGGTAGCAGAAACTGTCTCCTACAGTAGTGCTCCACTTAACCATGCATTCCAAAATTTAAATTTGGAAGTTTAGAAATTACATTAAAATCAAAATGGATCAAAGGGCCAGATGTTGCAGGCAGGATGACTAATCAAACAGTGCCTGCTCAATGGGAAGTAATTACTCTAACATTAGCTTTACAGTGTTTAAACAACCATTTCATTATATTTTTTCTACACTGATTAAATTTTCTCAGCATTTCTAATGCATCATTACATCTGCCTTGCATTTAGATAATACATGGCATTGCTATCCATTAAAAAGTCCCTTTTCTCTTTCATCACCTTAATAAATCTGATTTGGCTTTATTTGCATAAAGTTTGATAAAGAGCGATTCGTTCTCTTGTGAATAGCATAACTTGGATGGAAGCATCTCATTTCTCTCTTGAACTTGACTAAAACCAGTTATTCACAAAGAAATAAGTAGACCCCCGAGTACAGCTACCAAAATAGTATGGGGACAAAGAAGATTCGTGCATTGATGTCACTATAGAATTACTTTCTTTCCAAGACTGGTTGGTGAGGAGTGGACACATTAACCATGGAACCATCTAAGGCGCTTTGTCTCTTGTTCCTAAATATATAGCCCAAGGAATTATAGAACAGAACAACATCAAGAATAATAAACTCTATTTTAGCCTGCACTTTCAATATTCACATTTGCCCTCAACACATACAGACTGAGGACGTCGTAGCTCCTGCTCAAGTAATGGAGTGTAAAGTAATCTCTGGATGACATTAGCTAAGATGAAAAGTGGTATGAGGGTATCAAGTATGCCAGGCAATCACTTATAGAAACTAAAACTCCGCTAACTTCTCTGGGGAACTTTTTTAAGCATTAAAAACAAATGGATCTTGTTGGCGAAATGTTATGCAGTGACACTGATCTTGCCTTTCGAACTTAGGGTTTTGAGAACTGAAACTCAAAACCATTGAACAAGTGCCCTTGGAGATGAGAAAAGGAGGTCACGAGTCAAGCAAAAGAGAATCTCAACTGGGGTCAACTGATTGTACTCTGTGTTTTCAAGAAACATGCTGATATTTGGGTGTGGATCGGCAAGAACAACCCTCCTTTAACTCTCATCATAGAGTGAAGCACTGGACCCACCCTTGTGAGTTAGAGACTGGCTATCAAGAGTCTGCATGGCTATTCATTTCCCTAAACACAAGCCGCCAGTTTTGGCTTTTGCCGTGGGAAAGATGCCGTGTATTATGAAGCTTATGAAATTCAAGTTCAAAGTCTTGCATTCCCAAGTCATGAAACTTTACCTCCTACACATTTCCCTCCTCTGTTCTCCCTCTCTCTACTTCCTCTGGCCTGGAGATCATCATGGAGTCTTGGTCTACAACTCACTTCTGATTACCATGCTAGCTACCCACTCTACTTCATCTCATCCTCATTGGACAACTTGTCACTCATAAACTAGTGGCAGGAGTCATTGCCCCAGTCTCTGCCAGGACCATGACCACTGATAGTAAGGGAAATCAAAGGTAACATGTATGTTCTTAAAAATAAGAGCTTTGTATAGGAAGGAGTTTGGCTTGAAAACTAGCCAATTAAATAACTAATTATGGATTCTTATAGGTGTGAAGGGCCTACGAATCACGAGGATGGTATGATAATGTGTTCCTTCATTTCAGGACAGAAGACTTTGGAGTACTATCAGCTTGCTATGGTTGATTGCCCTTTTAGTCCCAAGACACTAGCTGCTATGTGATTAAAGGCTCTGATTTCATATGAGCTATTTTCTTAACTCTCTTCTCCCTACTAGAATTATATTTTGTTTTTAAAACAGCCTTTTGTTTGCTGCAGTATGCTAGTGTTACAGATGTTGCATTTGTTCTTGCTCAAATTATCTGGTGCACAACCCCCTCATTTCAGCACAATCGATCTTTTCTACCTGAGAAGAGGAAGTTAACAGGGGCCTAGATGGGAGACTGACTAATGGTGTAATGAATGTTAATTTCTCTTTCAGGAAAGCTGGCCCTCCAAAACTGCCTGGGATCAGAAGTCTTTCCCTGAGCCTCTTTTACCTGCATGTAGCCACATTTTCAGATGTATTTTCTGATAATCAAGATCATCAACTGACTTCCTTGATCTGGCTTTCATTTTACCCTTTTGATTTTGAGTTTTGCTGTACTGTAAACACATACTTTCAATGATAATAATAATAATAGTAATAAGTAGTAGGAGTAGTGACTACTAACCAAAAATTTTACTTAGAATATTAGGAGTTAAGAATCCAGCTCAGTGGTAGAATACTCAACCTAGCATATGCGAGGCCCCAGGTTTGACCTCTATACTATAAATTAATAAATACATAAATTTAATATTTTAATTGTTTTTGCTTTAAACTCACATGCTGTTATTCAGATAGTAAGTAAAACTCTACTGGGCTACCATTTAATATACTTTCATAGAGAACTTCAGATATCCCAGCCCAGAGATCTATAAGCATGATTCTACAATCAATAGTAACAGTATTGCTTGCAAACTTAAATTATGACTCTATTATAGTCCAAATGAATTAAAAATCCTGGAAAATGGGACCCAGAAATCTGTGTTTTAAATTTATGATATAATGCAAGGGGTTATGAAACCAGTCAAAATTTGAAAACCTCTGTTTTGGACTAACCCCTCTCCCAAATCCCACTAACTATTAAGGAGTTTCTTCATGGATATTGTTTACGGGGAGAGGGGACATCCTACTGCAGATGTGCACCTGCATGCATTGATTAGCATGGAGTACCAGAGCTTATGGAGGAGAATGAGAGCACAGTATCCAGTGGAGTGCCAGGCTTAATGAAAGCAACAATGGGCTCATTAAAAAAGCAAGCAGGAGCTGGAGAGATGGCTCAGTGGTTAAGAGCACTGGCTGCCCTTCTAGAGGTCCTGAGTTCAATCACCAGTAACCACATGGTGGCTCACAACTATAGTGATCAGATCTATAGTGGGATTGGATGCCTTCTTCCAGCAAAAAGTCAATATAGCATTCATATACATAAAATGACTAAAGAAATAGCCAAACAGAACAGGAAGGCCAGCGTGGACTAGACTGAGCAACAGGCCTGAAATTAATGGGATGTATGGGTCCTATGTCAGTCTGTAAGTGTTTGAGATCCACAGGGCCCCTGTGTGGACAGGAGCAGAAGGATTCTATCTTTAAAGAATGCTAGTGGCCAGCAAGTCTGGAGGGTAGCCCTGATAGGCAGCAGTGAGGCCAGCCTCCAGGAGCCACAGAAACAGCAACAGCAGACAAAAGGGAGCAGAGAGGCAGCTTTCATGAGGAGCTCTCCAAGGATGTATAGAAGAAGAAAGTGGGGAATGGAATAGGACAATTAAAAATTAAACTAAATCTAAAAGACAGAGCTACTCATTAGCCAAGTCACTAGGAGCTCATTGATTGGGATAGTTCTCCTTCACACATGGCGCCACTCCTGACTGGCAGGTGAAGCTCAGAAATACCAAGGATTGTACATTAGCGCATACAAATCCAGAAGAAACAACTCTCAGTGTTTCATTTTCCTGGTTATCTGGCAAAGACTTTTATATTGTTTTCCCTAAGCAAAATGGCTTTGAAAGGCAGATAGACCACAGAGGTCTTTACATAATTTCTAATTATCCCTCGACAGTGCCATTACAGCCACAGGGGCTACCTAAAAACTTGGTTCTCTTCCTCCCCTAAGCCACAATATCACCTGAGGTTGATCATTGTCCAGGGTCTTTGTTTTAGCTAGGGTTTCTATTGCCATGAAGAGACACCATGACCCGGCAACTCTCATAAAGGAAAACATTTCATTGGGGACAGCTTACAGTTTCAGGGACTTAGTCCATTATTGTCATGGTGGGACATGGTGGCATGCACACAGAAGTGGTGCTGGAGAAGGAGCTGAAAGTTCTTCATCTTGATACACTTCCTCCAACAAGGCCACACCCCCTGAGAGTGCCACTCCTGATGGGCCATGCATTCCAACACATGAGTTTATGGGGGCCATACCTATGCAAACCACCACAGTCCTAATAGTCCTTCCAGGCTATCCATCTTACCACTGTCCATCCCCACCGTGTGTCTTCACCAAGTTGTTCTTACTTTCCATTGCTCTCCAAGCCCCAAATCCTCAACTGTGAACCCTGTGAGCTGTCCAGTTAGTGACCTGCAAACTCTGCTTTATGCTCACCCTCTTACTCCACCTGCAGTGTGGTGACACCTCAAGGACCCTGCTTCAACTAAGGTCTACTGCAACAGTGGCTTCTCCTCTCCTGCAAGTCTATCCCTGAGTTGACGGATTTGATGTCTATCTACTTATCGCTGTAAATATCTGTGCATCTTCCTCTCCTCTGAAGCCTGTGACCCACAACATTATCACCAGATACCAGTGCTATGCTCTATGGAGCACCGTAATGGTCATGTCTCCCCAATCAGAAAGATCACGACATTCATTGATGGATTTATGACATATGTTCTCCATCATCCTTGATGATCCCAGTACTCATGGACAGCAGGTTTCTATATCTTGGCTTGTCTTTCCCTATCCTTTACCTTTGTTGTTTTTTTTTTTTCCTTTCCATTCCTTATCCACTGTCTCCAGACTTGCCACCACACACCTTGAAAACCTTGCTATCGCATGTCCGTTTTCTGTCACCTCCTGTCCTTTCACAATGCTTATATGCCCAGTTCCAATTCTTCTCCCCCCTGCAAGGACTTCCGGTCCATGGACACAACCACATCTTTCACTGTCCATCACCCCAAAATGTTCTCACTTCCCTCTCACTAGATTCTGTGTCTCAAATTTCAAGAATTCCATGAAAAAAAAAAAGGTTCGCTTATTTGCTGCCTTTCCTAGCATTGTGTATATATGGCCAAAAAAAAAAAAATTAACGTTGGAAAACTCTGACTTTTTTGCATAGTGTATGACCATTTCTCACATCTCAGGGTTTCAGGAAAAAATCGTCTATGACATGCCTCCCTTTAAATGACTACCACAACTCACAAGTGGACCTGTAGTATTAACCAGCAACTTTGCCACAGTTCCCAAGTAATCTATCTACCTGCTATCAGAAATACACACTTCTTTTGTCCAAAACATTCACAACATGCCTCCCTTTAAATGACTACTACAACTCACAAGTGGACCTGCAGTATTAACCAGCAACTTTGCCACAGTTCCCAAGTAATCTATCTACCTGCTATCAGAAATACACACTTCTTTTGTCCAAAACATTCACAACCTTCAGAGAAATAATAAAATAAATGCATCACATTAAGATTGCCTATATTTCTCTACCAATCTACTAACGATTTCACTTGTCCTCATCTGTTTTCCTCCTGCTATGGAGGTCCGTGGCACATCTCCATATGGCATATATATCTCACTCCAAGTCAATCTATTTCATTCCCAATTTCCTTTTAAAAGGATTTTTTAGTTGTGATGTTGCTGTTGTTCGGTTTTCCCTTAGAACATTGATCCTGTGCTTCCCATCTTAAGAACACAATTCCTTAGCCTAAGCCTCACTCCAACTTTGGACCATTTCTCTCCTCACTTAACAGAAAAATTTTCTATAGCCCTCACTTCTTCGCTCCAATCAAGTTTTTCCCACTACATCATAGGAACAGGCTTCTGTGAGGTTAGGGGTCAGCCTCCACCTGGTGCCCTGGTTTGCTTTCATTTTAGTACCTCTGAGAAACTTCTGCCACAACTGAAGACATCCCAGAAGTGAGGGCACCACAATGTTCAGTCAGAGGCCCACCTGTCTGCTTCCTCCATACATGGTCTTATCTGAAGATGCCTCCTGCTGTACTTTTTTGTTGTATATATAGACACAACGAGTCTGGCCTAAGAGGATGCTAGGAAAATAACACACATAATAATAATATGTAATACTACAATGTGTTGACTACAAACTTTATTGTGGGATGGCATTTCTTTTTCTCAGAGTTATAACTCCTTAGGAGAAGCTTAGAACCAACCCAATATTGAGCTCCACGGCAAGTTGAATATCATGCAACCAACATATCAAAAAACTGTCCCAGACTGGGGAGGGCATTCAGCTGTTAAGAGCAAACACTGCGCATGTAGAGGACACATGTTCAAGTCCCAGCACTTATATCAGGTGAGTCATAACAGCCTATAACTCCAGCTCCAAGAAGATCTGACATTTCTACTGGCTTGTGTACACACACCTGTGAACATGAGCACACATACCACACCTAAAAATAAAAAAAAAAATCAATCTTTAAAAACATCATCATATACATAGAGGTATATGAGAGTGTTAGGAGGGAGGAAACAGAAAGGAGAAATGAAAGTTTTAAAAATAAAATTTTGTTTTGTTTTGTTTTGTTTTTTGAACAGGGTTTCTCTGTGAAATAGTCCTGACTGTCCAGGAATTCACTCTGTAGACCAGGCTGGCCTCAGACTCTCAGAGATCTGCCTGCTTCTGCGTCCCAAGTACTGAGATTAAAGGTGTGAACCACCACTGCCCAGCCTTAAAAATAAAATAAAGTAAATAAAAATATCATCCTAATGTGTTTCTAGTTTTCTCCATAGTTGGATCTTATTTCAGAATCCTAATGGATCAGTCATGATTACTCAAAAAGGCAGCATCATTAGTCTCTAAACCCACACTTTGCTTCTTGAAATTACAGATAACTTTTATACACATTCTAATAATGTTTAAATAAACACAAAATCAAATATTTTATATGCATATATAATGAAGTCTCACCCCTTACTTCTTCAGAAATGAATCTCAAAGAGAAAACTATCCATTACCAGAAAAGCTTAAAGAATTGTTAGCATTAAACTGGATTGTGAGTGCTCAAAATAACAAAGAACAATCACAGGGCTGAGAAGATGGTTCAGTGGGCAAAGTGCTGGCTATGCAAGCATGAGGACCTGAGTTCAGATCCCTAGCACCCCTGTAAAATCTGGGAACAGCAGCATGCACATGTAACCCCAGCCCTGGAAGAGCAGAGACAAAGAAATCTCCAGACTTTGTTGGCCAGTCCATGAGCACCAGGTTCAGTAAGAGACTCTATCTCAAATTAAATAGATAGATAGATAGATAGATAGATAGATAGATAGATAGATAGATAGATAGATAGATGGATGGATGGATGGATGGGTGGATGGGTGGACGGACGGATGGACGGACGAACGAATGAAAGAATGGTGTAGCACAACAGAAGAAAATATCTAAGGTCAGCCTCTGGCCTCCACACATGCATCCTCATACATCCACACTACACATGCACACCAAAGGAAATGAAGACATGAGGAAAGAGAGCATGCAGGTAGAGAGGGGCAGTTTTATCAGGTTGCCAGAACACAAAGTTGAAGATGTGCTTTAGAAAGGCTACAATGCTAAGATTTTCTCTCACTGGTCTTAACAGGACTTAAAGCCTGAGGCTGAACTGTATCATTACTGTCAGGACCATATGGCATTACCCACCTCTCTGATGAGAGTCTGTTCAATCTGCAGCCATGATCCTCTTCCTGTTTTTCAGGTCATCTGGCCTGAGTCACTCTTTTTACCTACTTCCAGAGACTTCCTAGATTTTTCACAGTCCTTTATTGTACTTTAATCCTAATCCTAGGGGACACTCTGTCCCTTCAGCATCCAAACTGATACCCCAGAGGCCAGAAGTCAAGCCACAGCTAAGACCCACAATGATGGGGAAGCTCTCTGACGTGGAAAGAAAGACAGGAATAGGGGGATACACACGTGTGGAAAAGACTAAGAATTATCTATTAATCTGTCTGGTGTATCACCACACAACAAGAGTGAGCCTCACAAAGGGCAGCACACACAGGGAAATAAAAGAAGCCTAGCAACAACGCTGAGTTCAGCTCTGTGACACTTTGCTCAGTCCCAAGTAGTCAATAAATATTTATTGATTGGTCGAATAAAACAAGTTTGGGCTCTGACTAGATGGAGTTTTCGATATTTGCATTGGAGCATGTCGCAATCCCCTGAATGAACGTTTACATTTTTAATGTGAATTCTGAAAGCTCAGCTATCGTTTTCGAAGACCACGCCAGACAAACAACAACAATTTTCCTTCCGGCCTTTGCTCTGACTTCTGTTCTCCTGGAAATGTGCAGGAAGAGCTCTTATGTTGTAGTGGGAACATAACTGATTTCCCCTGGATAGAGAGACACTGCCACAGAGCTCGCGAGATAAACCACTAAGCCTGGGGAGGGGGGAGGAATCCACGTTTCCATACTGAAGGACAGGACCCCACTTCTTCTCAGAATGGAAAAAGCATTTGGCCAGTAGCTTAAAGTGGAATACAGAAACATCACCAACAAAGCACTGTCAGGTTTCGACAACTATGGTTATAATAGATTTTTAAGCTGAGGCAGGATTATTGAGAGTTCCAGAACAGACTGGGCTCTCTAGCCAGAGTCTTCTCAAAAACAAAAAGAAGAGGAGAAGGGAGGAGAAGGAGACAGGAGAGAGATGGGGAGAAGCAAAGATGAGAGAGCAAGGAATGGAGAGACGTGGAAGAACAAAAAAGGGAGGGGTGTTTTATGATTACGATACTCGGTTAAATTTTCATTTATATGTTCTTAATCTTAGCTAGAGTAGTTTGAATTGACAGGAAGGTCAAAAAATAACAGCATGAATCATGAAATCTGGCCTAGCTATGGGGTTCTTATTAGAGAGGAAGAGGGAGGAATGGCGAAGGGTGAGGGAGAACAGGAGAAAGGGGAGGGAGGAAGGGAGAGAAGGAGAGAGCAGGGAAGAGGAAGATGGAAGGAAAGAAAAGAGGCAGTAAGGGGAAGGACCTGGGGAAACCTCATCATGTGGCGACTGAAAAGATCTTCCAGCCAACTTTATTTCCCTGACCCCTCGTCATCTACAACTGCCTTTTCTAACAGCCTTACTGATAACAAAGACTCCTAACAAATAACTCACTCATTTCAGATGGACAAGGAAATGGTTTTAGTGAGCACACATTTGTATAATTTCACTACAGCCACTCTTGAAACACTTCCATTACATCCAAAAGGAATTCAGCACACATACGCAGTTAGTCCTGCGACAAGTATCTCAAATGAGATAAAGATTACTGTTAAATGAATCAAAGATGTCAGCTCCCAGCTAGCTCTCACCTGCTGATGGTTGTGTTGAAGGCTCCTCCTCCTCAGGAGAAGAGTAGGAATAAAAGGTTCAGAGAAGCCAAACTGAAGCTTCATCCTCAAAGCAACCAGAATAATTTTTTAAAGGATTGAACTACAAATAATTAGCTCAAAAATGGTGTTATCATTTCCATGTGTATTCCCAAGTCCTCCCTCCATCCCAGAGCTGTGTATTCTACCACACAGCATGGTGCTAGCTGCTGTCAAATTGGGTTCGATCTAGAAAGGCTTGGATTGCTAACCAGTCAATAAAGGAACACAAAACCTCCATCTTCTACTCTTTATTCTTGTCTATCAACTCACAATCCCACTTGGCAAGTGCATTTTGTGGAGACACACTGATTTCCTCTATCTTTCAGTGTCTAGAAGTTTCTTCAGTCCACCAGCAGGGTTATTTTGCTGTTTCCTCATCTCGCCCATAGAATTTTTCTTAAAGAATATGAAATTTGGGTGACAGTAGCTATTGGTAAATCAACTCTTCCACCGTGTGCCTGGGCATCCTTAGCAATCAACAACAGGTTTATTTGGTCCTCATGGTGCTGAATGGAAAAGAAGAATGCTGGGGATGCACACACATTTTTCTTTCCTTGTGGGTTTTAAAACCACATTGATACATTCCCTTTCCTGTGTGATGAATGACAGTTCCATGGCACCTTACAAGCTTCCTGAGCACCAATCCACAGTGAGGTTCTTATGAGAGTATTTTTCCCCACTTGGACGGATAAAATCTAGGCTTCTGTAGCTCAGGTGTGTATATCAAACTCCAAGCCACTTGCATGCACCTAATAAGGACCAAAAGCTCCCTGATCAAAAAATAAATCCCATTCCTAGAACTAGAGGTGTCTTGACAATGGGATCATTGCCATAGTTATTATGGAAACTGGCAAAGATGTGGGTAGATAAAAACAACTCTCCATCCTAATAGATGAGTCTTCCCTCACAAACCTGATAGATATTGAGCACCTTCTCCACCGGGCTCATAAAAGGGAAAGGACAGGGGATCTGATAGAAAATGGCTATCTCAAAACTCGTTTTTAATTGATTTTAACACCTTGAAACCCTGAATATTTGATAAACCCCTGTCTTTCCCACTAAGATCATATCCCCAAAATAACCTATATAATTAGTCGTAGCTATCATCTATCTGAGCCAAGGTTTACTTGGGGCAACTTCTAATCTCAAAACAAGTTTCTATATTCAAATTTCCTTTTCAATTTCCAAAAGAATATGTTCTTTAAAATGTAAAAGCAGATTTTGGTGTCAGGTAGAAACCTGATGCAAGGGAAAGTCCCATGTATCCACAAGAATGATCCCAGCTAAGACTCCTAGCAATAGTCAATAGTCTGAATTGTCCATCTTCTGTAATCAGATTGGTAACTGTCCCAGTTGTCATCAGAGAGCCTCCATCCACTAACTGATGGAAACAGATGCAGAGATCCACAGCCAAGCACTGGGCCAAGTTTGGGGAATGACATTGAAGAGAGGGAGGAAGGATTGTATGAGCTAGGGGGTCAAGGTCATCACAAGGAAACCCACAGAAACAACTTGGGCTCATAGGAGCTCACAGACTCTAGACCAACAGCTAGGGAGCCTGCATTGGAACGTTGTAGGCCCTCTACATATGTGTGACAGTTATGTAACTTGGTCTACTTGTGGGACTGCTGGTGGTGGGAACAGGGCCTGTTCCTAACTCTTTGGCTGACTTTCAGGAACCTATTCCTCATACTGCGTTGCCCAGCCTTAATAATGTTGGGAGCAGGCAAAAGCACCTTGTCCTGAGTACTGCCATTTTGACTTCAGACTCCATTTTACCTGTAGGGTGAAACAAAATTCAGGTTCCCAAGCCCTAGGGCAGCTGAGAACCTTCCCAATAGCTGATCCACCTCCTCCTTAAACTATAGAAATAGTCAAAACATAGCTGTTCCTAACAACAGAAAGAACAAATGAATCTGATTTATTGGACTGAAAAGCTTGCGTTGTATGTTGATTGGCAATAATGGAACATTCAAGGAAGCCCCTAATCTCTAAATCCTGATTGGTTAAAACTGTAACTTGGCAACAAGTGTTTGTGATTTTTGAGCTTAAATACTTGCTTCAACTAACATTCTAGGTTTCAGTTCAGCTCCAGAGTCTGTTCTATGGCCCTGATCAATCAACCTCCTTCCCTTCCCCCCTTCTCTTGTGCTGCCCTGCATTAAATCTTGCCTTGGGGTAACCTCTTGTATCTGCTAAGGTTGACTTGGAGCCTCAGACCACAACAATACAAAGGAGGAGCTTAGTCCTACCTCAACTTGCTGTGCAATGCTTTGCCCACACCCATAGGAGGCCTGCCCCTTTCTGAACAGAAACAGAGGAGGAATGGATGGGGCTTGGGGTCAGTGGGAGGGAATGGAAGGGGAGGAGGAGGGGAAACTGTGCTCAGGATGTGAAATAAATGAATAAATTTAATTAATGATAATTTTAAAATGTAAAAGCAGACATGGGGTGTGTGCCTATAATCCCAGCATGATTCCTTCCTGAAGCAAGAATATTGCAAGTTCAAGGCCATCTTCAACTACATAGTGAGACCTTGTTTCTAAAAGAAAAGCAAAAACTAATAACTAAATAAGATGTTTGAAATGCAAATATGGGAGTAGGCCAGGAATTAGAGTAACTGTTCAAGAGGGCTGGGTATGGGACCCATATTCTCCTCCGATTTCAAATCATCCATGTTTCCAGGTTGCAAAGATGAGAACTTATTGCCCGAATGAGAAAAGAGCAACTTCTAAAAAGCAATTCAGCTTTTGATAGACAATGGGATTGACATCCAAGCTAGCTTCTTTTTACTTAGTGCTTTACTTCTTGTTTTTGATAATGTGAGAATATCTCCAAAGTGTGTTTATATTTATATATGAATTATTTTGGGGAGATTTTCAAATTGTAGAGTCACATTTGACATGGTGAAGTATACAAATGAATCAGAATGTGATAGACATTTGAAAACTATTCCTTGGATGCACAAATACTATAAACATGAGTTAAATATCATATGTAGCCTTCGTGGTATAGCTTGTCTTAATAAAATGTGCTAGAGGAACCAAACTGCTTCTCTACTTTATCATCAGAAACCACTCGCAAACTTTGAGATTGAGAAAACAATGCTATTTTTGCCATCAATTTACATTCCCTATAAGAGACAACACGGCAGTCATTCATTGAGTTTCCAATTATCACCTTTGCCCTATCTACCATCCACATAGTCTAAACTTCAAGTTTAAGGTAATATGTGGTTTAGATTTAATGTCATATTTCCAACAATTTTACAACTCAGCATTGCTATTTTACAATATGCATGTCTAATCCATTCATATACATCAAATTTCTCTAGTTTATTTTTTAACTTATTTTAACTCCTCTTTAAAGACTAGTTTATGTTAGATGTAATGTTAACTAATAGCAAAAAGGAGACTAAGTAGTTTTAGTTACTAGTATGTGACAAAGCTCTTTAAAACTCTATCTTTTCATATGTATGCTAGCTGATGACATAGAAAGCAGAGATATTAGCAATTCCAATGTTAGAAGAAATTCAAAGAAGAAGGCCAACTACTAAAGTTTCAGAACTCAATCCCAAGTAATCTCAAAGGCCTCAAACGCTAAGGATGATTGCAACTCATATTTCATTTTCAACTGTTTGAAACATTGGCTGTATTGTTATCAGTTACACAGTCTCTTTTCCAAGGATTGGGTCTTTTGATTTTCCAGCCAACAAAGTCATATTTTTCTTCCCACAAACAAAGTACCAAGAACCATAAATTAGGTCCTAAATTTCTCTCCCTTGATTCCTAGTTTACAACTTTTTCCTTGTGTAAGACCCAACACAATTCATCCATCTGACCTGCCCAGTTTAGCCTTTACTGACTAGATAAAGAGGAGTGAGTTCTTAAGCTGCTGTGGTCCAACACCCACTGTAACCTTTTGGGCAGGAGGCCAATCTGGGATTTTTGGGAATCTTGATTCCTGGAAGGGGCAGCCCTGTGTCTCCACCATGTCAGCAAAGGGAGGGTCCCAGCAGCAGTTTAATATATTTACACAAGATGATTCTTTCAGAAGGAAAGTGTTGGCTCAGGATCAAAGCACAGTCACAGCTAAAGGCCCACAGACTTGAAGTTTCAAAACAAGCCATGCTTAAGAAATCAAAAAGACTACCATGAGAGAGAGGTATTCATGAGAGATCAGTACATTGGAAAGTGTCATGGGGTGAATGGCCAGAAGAAGCAAAATCAAACACACACAGTAGGCTTGAAAGAAACAGGAAGAACCGCTGAGTGACTCTTGATCTGGGCCAGTTACTCAATTCTAGAGAAAGAGTATTAACTGCCTTTCTGGGACCCAGCTATGTTTGTGTAGACTGAGCTAGTAACAACCAAGTATAATGCTCAACCCCTTTGTTCAGACCAAATGCCCGTGCATCTTACTTGACTTCGCTTGTTTCAGCCAGCCTGAAAACCCTAGGCAGTAGGGTTGAAACATAGGGATGAAATAAAGGACATAGGCTGGTGGGGTCGCTCAGCAAGTGGAGGCACTTGTACATAGGCCTGGCAACCTTAAATTCAACTCCCAATCACACCAAGAAGTAGGCGAGAAGTGACTCCCCAAGAGCCATCCTCTGACATCTGTACCTATTTCTTCCCTCCCTCCCCCTTCCTCCTCCTACTCTCTCTCTCTTTCTCCCTCTCATCTCTATCTCTACCTCTATCTCTGCCTCTCTCCCCCTCTGCTTCCCAGCCTCAAACCTGGGTTAAGTACATGGGAACTCTATGCTAAGAAAAGGTCAGCACGGTCCAGGAAGGAATAGCTAGGGGAGACTCAGAACCCCACATCCAAGCCTAGGTCATGGACACCAAATAGCTTTGATTATTCACATGTGCTTGCCTCTTAAAACTTCTGTCTCTTCAATGCGCATGAATAAATGATGCGTATCTGTCAGGGTAAGAGGATACATGCAGGATACTGTAATAAAGAAAAAGAAACAAGGGCCTTCAGGTGTTGAGATACATTTTCTTAGGTAGATGAGCGATATAGCTCTGAGTCCTAGTCCACCTTGATGTTGAGAACTGAGAAGAAGGATCTAGCCCTACCCTGCCCACTCCTCTGTCCCGTGTCACCCTCATCTCTCCTGCTGCCTTATTCCCTGATCTGCTTTTGTAAAGCGTGTTGGTGTCAGGCTCTCCTCCTAGCCCCTTCATGTCATACCTTCCTTCTGTTTCCTTTCCTCTCCTGTTGTGCTTCCTTCCATTCCTTCCTTTTCCTCCTCCCCTCCCTCATCTCGCTTTTTATTACTATAATTTCATAAACACTGACTTGTAACAAGCTATTTAATGAGGAAAGTAAGAAACTATAGACGGGGAAAATTAAGTGTTTTAAAGGATAATGTATAATTACGGCGCATGATATATATAATGTATTAAAAGGTAATTTGTGCTACTCCAGTGTACAATTTTTAAACTACTAAATTAGAATACGAGTCTCCACTCAGCATCCAGGGACACACATTGCTTTGATTCGGTTCTGCAGCAATGCTGTGGGAAATGCATTTAGAAAGAAATGGTAACAGCTTATCTACAATCTAGAGACATCTGTCACGGCCATCCTCCCAGAGCACCAACCACAGGAAGTCAAGCAGCTTTCTTTGTTTCATTTTTTCTGTGGTTTTCAGGCATAGGAATCAGTCCCATTGGTTTAATAACCAACCGCATTTTCTTCTCTATGTTTGTATTAACACTAAATTCTTTTACATAGCTGAGATTCATTTTGATATTTGACATGGAGTGTGAAGAAATGAACTGATTTCCCCCAATTAGTTCTGTTTAAGAACTAATTATAAGATTCTTATTTATTCATAATATTCCATTATCATCTTTTAAGCTTTGTTGTGTGAGGTCATACTAACACACCTGTAAAGAATGTGTCTTGGGTTTCTATTGTTGTGACCAAACACCATGACCAAAAATAACTTGGGAAAGAAAGGGCTTATTCAGCTTATAGTTAGTTTCACATCAGAGCATATCACGAAGGGAAGTTGGAGCAGAAATCTGGAGCAGAAGCTAATACAGAGGCCCTGGAGGAGTGCTGCTTACTGGCTTGCTCCTCATGGCTTGCCTAGCCTTCTTTGTCATAGCACCCAGGCCCACAAGACCAGGGATGGCACCATCCACAGAGAGCTGGGACATCCCACATCAGTCATCAATCAAGAAAATGTACCAGTCTTTCCTATAGCCCAATCTAATGGGGGCACTTTCTCAAGTGAGTTGCTCTCTTCCAAGATGGTTCTAGCTTATGTTAAGTTGACATAAAACTATCCAGCACAGAATTGTATTTAAATATTCTCTTTCTCTGCAATGACTTAATAACGATGAGAAATTTATAGGGTGGGGGAACAGTTTCCTCTGGGACTACCATCTCGAGGTTAATAGAATCTATCCCTATGCCTAACAAGGTGAATAAAGAACAGTATCCTCATGGGGAGCTGTGATTGTTCTCAATAACACCAGGCAGCTTGCCAAAAACTGAGTCCAGAACCCTATAGTTTGATAACTGGGTTTTGTGGTCTCACAAAGAACTCAATCCAGGTGTCTGTGCTGCTGGCAAACCTAGAGGATTTCACTCTGAAGCAGTTTTGTTCTTTGAGGGAGACACAGTTGAACCCTGTGTTTAAGATTGGTTTGTCTTGTTCAGTTTCTCGGCAATCTGCCGCTTAAAGGAGACAAACCAAATTCTGTCAGGGTAAGTTGTGCTCAACCACAACATGGGACTAATTTCAGTGAGACAGGCAGTAGTCATCTGTCAAGGTCCTCCCACTAAGACGTTTCACTGTCTGGGTCCACCAAAATGCAACAGGATGTCTAAGGACCAAGATTATAAAACCATGCTACCTCTCAAAAAAAAAAAAAAACACACAAAAAACAAAAACAAAAAAAACCTCAGTCATCAGAGAAAACAAAACGAGTATCAAAAAGAAAAGAGAGCTTCAGAGTGTATAAGGATTAAATGAGCTTGCCAAGATAGTTTTTTGTGTTCTTACTGCAAACATCACTTCTCTCTGGCAGAAAGACCAGTCAGCAAAACAGTCTTTGACTTTTAACAGATTCCCCTGGGTACATGAAACACAAGTCACCAAACACGAAGTGATGATGCCAACTGTGATGAAAGAATGGTAAATCACTGCAATTTCAAAACGTGAGGCTTCTCTGGGTATTTTTTTAAACTAGCTACCAGCTATAAGTAGAGACAAAACCATCCCCAAGGTGTTCTGATCAAAATTATTTTGCCAATTGCAAATTTTAACTCTTCAGTCTTCCTCACTTCTCAGCCCCCTTCCATACTCTGAATGAATTAATCTTCCTTTCCACACTTCACATGGAAGAGTCATTCTGGAGTATATTTGTGTCACATTCCTATGTATAAGAAAGAAAGAGGTTTTAGGATTTTAATTAGTTAATGGAGGTTTATGGTTAGAAGATATCGGCTCAAGCAATGTGCATTATGTTAGTAAATGGTCGTGTGCTGTGCAGACATGTTGAAAGCAAACCCTGAGAATGAAGAGGCCCTTTGTGACTCAGGTGTCCATATAAACCCCCTGTCCTGGGTCAGGCTGAACCCCCAAGAAGGGTGGAAAGCAGCAAACAACTAAGGGCACCAAAGCACTGAGTCCTTTAGAAGAGCTAGAAGTAAATACCACCCACAGGTACCCCTGATGTTCATCTCACAATATCAGAATGCCTACAATGGGTGTAAGAAGCTCAACATTCATCGAGGTAGAGCAAGTTGATTGGCAAGTCCAGCTGACTGACTCAACTTCCCCAGTTGCTTTCTGCTGGATGTCGGGAAGCCCCTGAGTTGATGGTATTGCCTTTGTTTGCTCTCTCAGTCAGGCTACTCTAGTCATCTCTGCCGACGTTACAAATTCCAGATTCCGTAATGACTTGCCATCTATCTGCTGCCTCTATCTGTCTCCTGTTTGTTATTTGTTCTTTTACTGTGGCTTGCTATGTACTTAATAAACCCACTCATTTGAAACTGCAAACATGGCTATTGTAAACGAGTCTCCAGACCTTACAGAATGCCATAATGTGGACAATAATACCAAGAGTTTGAAGAAAGAAAAAAAAGAATCTCTTATTAGAGAGAGATGCTCTGTAAACTCCAAACTCACAGAACAAATAAATTTGCAGTTACTCATCCTGCAAGATTGGAAGGGGTGAGTGTTCTTTATAGAAATCTCACTGCTGGCTTCCTTTACATAAAAATTCTCCTTGGGAACACTGTAAACATGTTTACATTTACAAAAGAGCAAGTGACAAATTACTTTTCACATAACAGCTGCTGTCCAGGGTGAGGCAACCTCCTCATGCGTTCATCTTCAAACCATATCACTTGGATTAGGGAGTGCTAGACATCTGAGACACAAACACTTTGGAAAGGACAGCTCATCTTAGAGAGAGGATTGATGGGAAACTCCTGGTCAGCAGGGTAGATGTGGCATGAGGAAACATCTCAGTTGCCTTCGGGGAACTAGTTCAAAGCAAGGTTGTCCTCTCTAGCCACCTAGGTTTGTGTTGAATCTACAGTCTGGTACTGCAGAAAAGATTGCCAGGGGTCAGCACCGGGACAGGACCACCTCAAAACTCTCATTCACATAAGCAGAAGTAGCTCAAGACTGAAGGCCAGTGATGCCGGTGAGAATGGGCAGGGAAACACCAATAGGTTCTGCCATAGACAAATGCGTTGTTCTTAGGGGAATTCAAAGACAGCATCCTAATGGAAAGCAATGCCTTAACTCAGCAGAAGATGCCTGCATTAATGGTGTTGTAGGCCCAATGATCTAATAGGGAATCTAATAACCTCAGTTATTATTTGTCAGATTGGATGAATCACCTAAAAATTCAGCCAATATACATAAGGGCAGAGGAGGATGTAGGATTCATGCAGTAGAAGGCATGTGATAGTAAGAGAAGTCTGCCTTTCTTGAATTCACATAGAAGTGGAGAAGGTATTGTTTGGCATAGCAGTTTAACTTGCAGCAATTGTAATGCATGACCACAAGGCGAATTATAGTACATCATAATACATGGTGTGAGTGGGTTTCAGAACAAAGCACAAGAGACATAATAGTCAATATCTCTAGTTACAATCAAAGAAGATAGAGCCTGCTCTTGAGAAAATACTGACTTGGGAAAGACAGAAGGGAGCGAGTAGAATATGTAAAAAGGATGGTGCCAGGGGAGGCCAAAGGAAGCATATTTACACATCTGGCTCTTAGAACCCTGAATGTAGTCAACTCAGCTCCACTTTTCAAATACAGCATCTAGATTTAAAGCTGATCAATTATTCAGAAAGTGCTTTGCTAGTATGGTCTCTTATTTCAGGCCCCTCCCAAGAGGCTGACCTGAGTGATGTAGGATAAAGACCATAGTTCTGCATTCTCTTTTCAGATTAGGAGATGGAGGATTTGGGGTCTTTAAAGTTCAGGGGCATAAAAGAAGCAACCTCAGAGCACATGGGCACATGGTGGGATTTTTTTTTTTTCAAATCAATATTCAGTTTCACAACCAAGGATCCATGAAGAAAGAACAAACCATGGAAAAACAAACATTTTACAGTTATTGAGATGACACAAGTTCCTAGTTTTTTATATATATACGTACATATATATATATATAAAACAATCATTTTAGGGACAAACAAGTTAAAGCTAGTTCAAACATTGAGACATGATATAAAAAAAAAAAAAAAAAGATATGGTAGCAAACCACAAAAGCACATTAGGTCTTGAATAACTAGGGCGATCATTTTGAACAATGGGAGAAGCTATGTTTTAGGAGCTGTCTTCACTCTCTGCCACTGTATTAGCACTCACTGTGTTAGCTCCCTGGGAGAAGGTGCGACAGGAAATGCTTGTTGACATCCAGGGAAGCACCGATACCTACATTGCCTACAAAAATCACAAAATCCATGCCTACTGAGAGGGACAATGGTACAAATTCTGTAGTTTCTGTTCACATTGGACATAAAAGAAGACAAGCTAGCAGTCTATAGCACAGAATTAGTGAAACAATGTCTGACAGGTAAAGAATTTAAATTCAGTACCTCATACAAGCCTCAGTTTGAAGGACTACATCAGACCATGTGTCATTTATGTGCATAAACAAAAGCAACAAAATATGCTTTTATATATTAGATTTTTAGATGAATTTTCTAGATTAGTGAACATTCACCATTTTCATAGTTTCAGTTCTGCGACAGCACAAACATTTACTTCTGGAAACAATTTTAATTCGAGCAGACCCTAGAGAAGGAAAACACAGGTCTCCCCACCAGCAGGCTCCAGCCAAGAACTACACCACCTCCAGTGGTGACCATCTTCACAAAAGGGTGAACTCCAATTTTACAAGTAAGATGGTAAGGCTAGTGTGCAAGATACTTTTCTCTTGCTGTGATAAAACACCATGACAAAGGCAACTTATGATAGAAAGAGTTTATTTGGGGTTCACATCCATGATGGCAGGGAAGCATGGCAGCACGTGCCGGGCATGTCAGCTGAGAAGGAACCCTGGAAACTCACCTCTTGAACCACAAGCATGAAGCTGAGAGAATGAACCTCAAGTAAAAAGACTTTCAGCTCTCAAATTCCCAGTCACATACTCCCTGCAGCACAGTCCCACCTCCCAAACCTCCTCTAAACAGAACCATCAACTGGGGGCCCTGTGTTCCGAGACTATGGAAGACATGTTTCATTCAAACCACCACAGCTAGTTTTTAAATAAATTGTTATTTTCCTGTTGGTAAAAATTTCTTAGCTGACTCAGTGCCAGTCTTTATATTTTGTTAATCTGAATAAGAAATAACAATTTGGTCCTGAGCATATGGTCTTATTCATTGAAGTAAGAGATCCCTTTCACTGCAGCCATTTTAAATACCCATAGAATACCATATTTTTTTACAAAGCCCCATGCACTTGGCTGGAGAGATAGCTCAGAGGTTAAGAGCACTGATTGTTCTTCCAGAGGTCCTGAGTTCAATTCCTGGCAACCACATGGTGGCTCACAATCGTCTGTAATGAGATTTAGCGCCCTCTTCTATATACATAATAAATAACTCTTTAGAGAGAGAGAGAGAGAGAGAGAGAGAGAGAGAGAGAGAGAACCTGGCAGTGGTGAAGCATGCCTTTAATCCCAGCACTCAGGAGGCAGAGGCAGGCGTATCTCTGTGAGTTCGAGGCCAGCCTGGGCTATAAAGCGAGATCCAGGAGAGGCGCAAAGCTACACAGGGAAACCCTGTCTCAAAAAACAAAACAAACAAACAAACAAACAAAAAAAGCCACGCACTCAGCCAAGTTGGTGATTTGACCACAACTGATAGAGACACAAAGGGGTATCTCACTGTGGCTTTTCTCCTTCTCCAATCAGTTGGCACTACTGACCAATCCTGTCTGGTGAGTGTCTCATTCAGCTCCTGTCAGGAGTTCCTCTGTCTCATTCTGAAGTCCATTTCCCAGTCTCTTTGAGAACTTCACTTCCTCTGCCTTGTCCCACTACCCCAGGGACCTCTCTACTCCTATCTCCTCAACCCTCCTCTTCCTGGAAGTGCCCAGAACTAATTTTTTTTATTCTTTGTAACCAAATGCCTGTTAGGAAAGTCAGATTCACATTCATTCATTCAATCATTGAGTGTGTGTTACACAACTTCATGTTTTTCATTTCTGAGAGTTTGAAACCTTGTTAATTAATGTCCCAGAACTAGTCCTCAGTACTGTCAGATCTTGATGATTAATGGTTACTCTAAAACAAACATCCAATAAAGACATTCTCTAGGAGAACCTAGAGCAATACAATAAAATAAACTTCAGCCGAATATTCTGTTTGAATTCATTCAAAGGATTTTGTTTCAGTAATGTTCAATATTCTCCTATTTCAATTTCTATAAAGAAAAGTGTATAATAAAGTTAATTTTTAGGAGTAAAATGAATTATGATCTGAGAAAATACTACTACATGTACTTCTATGTATGTATGTGGGGTATAGGTGTGTGGGTGTGAGTGTATGTGTGTGTATGTGTGCACATGTGTGTATATATGTGCAAATATATGTGTACATGTAAATGTGAACTCTTGCATATATGTGTGTAGGTATAAGAATATGTATGTATGTGCACATGTGCGTATGTGTGAGCTACATGCATGTGTGTATGTATATATGTGTATGTTATATATACAAATCAATGAAGGAAGAAGGAAGTCAGGTATGAATTAGTATCCTACAACAATAAAGAAAGGTAGTAGCATAATATCCCACTGCCTCATCTTCTAAATGGAAAACAGAAGCAGTGGACTTGTGATTTTCCCCTTGAGTTGGACAGTCATTGAGGTCATCTGACTTCTTACTGTGCCCTCTCCCCAGGAAGCCACCATTTATAAAATGTTCTAAACATTTTATATCAAGATGAAAATGCCAAGAAGGCCCTTGAGAATTGGAGACCATGTCAGAAGGGCATCTATCTGCTCAACACACTCTCCCTCCATGGAACATGTTCTCCCATCAGCATCCTGCACACACAGGCGTACGTTTGAAAGAAGAGGTATGAGGAAGGAAAGCTAGCTCACACATTCTCTCCAATGAGCTCAGAAGTACTCCAACCACTCTCTCCAGAGTAGTAGACAGCTGCTGAGACAAAGCGCAGCTTTAACCCAAGAAACTGAAGCTCCAGAGCCATGAAATCAACACAGGAAGAGCAAGGGGTGAGCGTTAAATCACATTTGGTAATATAAACCTGGGTATGAAACGTATTAAAATTAGAAAAAGTGATGACAGATAGAAGGTTAACAGAAAATGTATCAAATTATTTCATTAGAAAATTTCTCTATTTAAATATAGTGATGGTATTTTTCCACATAATTAATGTCAACTTTTCCTAAAGATGCACATGTGACTATTCATGTGTGCATGTGTAGTTGCATATGTGTATACATGTTTGTGTGCATTTGTGTGTGTATGTGTTTACTAAGAGATATGAGAAAGACAGAGACACAACCAGACACAACCAGAACAGCATTTCGAAATTGAAAATCAGGCTTTTCCTTTTTTTTGTTATTTATTATATTTGTGTTTTAATTTTACATATCAGCCATGGGTGCCCCTGTCCTCCCCCTCCTGCACCCACCCACACCCACACCTGCCCCCAGCCGCTCCCCTCCATTCCCATCTCCTCCAGGGCCAAGACTCCCCTGGGGATTCATTTAATCCTGGTGGATTCAGTACAGGCAGGTCCAGTCCCCTCCTTCCAGACTGAGCAAAGTGTCCCTGTGTAAACCCAAGGTTCCAAACAGCCAGCTCATGCACTAAGGACAGGTCCTGGTCCCACAGCCTGGGTGTCTCCCAAACAGTTCAAGCTATTCAATTGTCTCATTTATCCAGATGACCTTCTCCAGCTGGGGGCTCTACAGCCTTTGGTTCATAATTCATGTGCTTCCATTCGTTTGGCTATTTGACCCTGTGCTTTTCCAATCTTGGTCTCAACAATTCACACTCTTACAGTCCCTCCTCTTTCTCGACAGTTGGACACCTGGAGCTCCACCTGGGGCCTGGCTGAGGATCTCTGCATCCACTTCCATCAGTTACTGAATGAGAGCTCCAGCATGACCATTAGGGTGTTTGGCCATCTGATCACCAGACTAGGTCAAATCAGGCTTTCTCTCGACCATTGCCAGCAGTCTACAGAGGATGTATCATTGTGGATTTCTGGGGACCTCTCCAGCACTCTGACTATTCCTGTTCTCATGTGGTCATCATTTATCATGGTCTGTTATTCCTCATTCTCCCTTTCTGCTCTTGATCCAGCTGGGATCTCCTGCTCCCCTAAGCTTTCTTTCCCTCAAACCTTGCCCTTCATGACTCCCAATGTCATCCAGGTTGTTCATGTAGATCTCATCCATTTCTCTGTCATTGGGTGATCCCTGTCTTTCCTAGGGTCCAGTTTTCTAGGTAGCCTCCCTGGAGTTGTGAGTAGCAGTCTAATCATCTTTGTTTTACATCTAGTGTACTACTATGACTGAGTACATACCATGTGTGTCTTTCTGAGTCTGGGTTACCTCACTCAGGATGATTTTTTCTAGATCCATCCATTTGCCTGCAAACCTCAGCATAAAAACCGACATGTGGACCAATGGAATCAAATTGAAGACCCTGACATTAACCCGCACACCTATGAACATAGAATTTTTTGACAAAGAAGCCAAAAATGTACAATGGAAAAAAGAAAGCATCTTCAACAAATGGTGCTGGCATAACTGGATGTCAACATGTAGAAGGCTGCAAATAGATCCATATCTGTCACTGTGCACAAAACTTAGGTCCAAGTGAATCAAAGACCTCAACATAAATCCAGTTACTCTGAACCTGATAGAAGAGAAAGTAGGAAGTACTCTTGAATGCATTGGCACCGGAGATCACTTTCTAATTATAACACCAGTAGCACAGACACTGAGAGAACAATCAATCAATGGGACCTGTTGAAACTGAGAAGCTTTTGTAGAGCAAAGGACATGGTCAACAAGACAAAGTATCAGCCTACAGAATAGGAAAAGGTCTTCACCAACCCCACATCTGACAGAGGGCTGATATCCAGAATATATAAAGAACTCAAGAAATTAGACATCAAAATGCCCAACAGTCCAATTGAGAAATGGGCTGTAGAACTAAACAGAGAATTCTCCACAGAGGAAGTTCAAATGGCTGAAAGACATTTAAGGAATTGCTCAACATCCCTAATTATCTGGGAAATGCAAATCAAAACGACTCTGAGACACCACCTTACACCTGTCAGAATGGCTAAGATCAAAAACACAGAAGACAGCTTATGCTGGAGAGGATGTGGAACAAGGGGAACTCTCCTCCACTGCTGGTGGGAATGCAAGCTGGCACAGCCACTTTGGAAATCAATATGGTGCTTACTTAGAAAATTGGGAATCCATCTCCCCCAAGACCCAGCTGTAGCACTTTTGGGCATATACCCAAGGAATGCCCAATCATATACCACAAGGGCATTTGCTCAGCTATGTTCATATCAGCATTGTTTGTAATAGCCAGAACCTGGAAACAACCTAGATGCCCTTCAACTGAAGAATGGATAAAGACAATATGGTACATATACACAATGGAGTACTACTCAGCAGAGAAAAACAATGATGTCATGAGCTTTGCAGGCTTTTCTTCTAAAGATTTATTTATTTTACTTATATGTATGTGTGTGTATGTACCAGTGTGAGCTCATATGAATGATATGTGTGATGGTGCCTGTTTGGATCAGAAGACATTGGATCCCCTGGAACTGGAGTTACAGGCTGGTATGAACCACCTGATGTAGGTGCTGAGAACTAAACCTGGATCCTCTGGGAGAGCAGGAAACACATTTACTTGCTGAGCCATCTCTCCAGCCCTGGAAGTTTCACTTCTATAGAAGGTAAAAGTGGATCTATTTTGAAGCATATGAAAGTTTTTGAGTTGTAAAAATAATTCAGCCTTTTTTGTAATTATATAGAGAGATTCTCATGTATTTATACACTTACTCTATATAGCTATACATATCTGTAACCATATCCATATCTATATATAGTTACTTGTAACCACATGTATAAATATGTCTAACTAGATGCTGTTACAAATGTACATACAAAATAAAAAGAAAGTAAACAGTTGGATTCTGGTTGAACTCATATTACCACCTCTCAGTGGAGGACAACACACCACAAGATGAAAGAAACATTGAATTGATCTTTGATTAAATAGTTACATTATATCCAAAACTCCAGCATTTACTTAGTCCTGGAAACAGCCAGACTGAATCAGATCACTTATACTCCACATGAGTTAAAGTCAACATCTCCTCCTAGAACAGCACTGCCCCAGACAGTGTATAACATATACTTTGACAGCTAGTTTAAAAAAAAAAAAAAAAACTCTGCATGTGGAAAACATACTTTTACAGCAGTGCCCAGACTCAGCCTGCAGACCTTAATCTCCTTGACATTCTTCACTAGCCCACAGACTCAACTGTTTCAAGCCAAACCCACTTCCCTACAGACACTCTTCCAAATCCAAGCCTTACTTGTAGCACTCTCCATCCTGGGACCACCTCTGCAGTAACTAGATTAAACAACAGCTTCTCATCTCTCCCCTCCCCTAGGCCTCTACTCCAGCTTCCATATCCCAACATGGCCAGGGTTCGCACATTGGTTAATGAGACCTTGAGAAAAGTTTAAATGCATTTTATATGAAATAAAAAGGAAAATACAGTTTATCATGTTAGTAGGATACAAAAAAAAAATAAACCCACAATATTTATGGCCCTCTAACAAGTGACTTAGGACGTAGCGACATCATGATAGGAAGATGGTTTCAGTGAATAAAAACATCACCCAGTAGTTTTAATTGAAGCATAACATTTAGAAGAAATAGCCACAAAAATTGCCAGTGGTAGTCATGAGAAATACTTGGGTATAAAGGCATGTGGAAGAAGAGGAACGGAGTATTGACTAGTTCATAGATACCTATAACTCTTCAGTTTTTTTAAGCTACATAATTATATTAACATCCTTAAACATGTAGAATTGGACAATACATGCAAATATGTTCCTTTTCATCCAGAGAAATCAAATCCAAAATAATATTCCATAATTCTCCTTAAGAAAGCTATACAGAATAAAATTCTGAATAATATCCAATATGGATGAAAGTGTGAAAAAATAATAGCATTGGAAAATCTCAAAAATTAATTTGTTAGCTGGGCGGTGGTGGTGCATGCCTTTAGTCCCAACACTTGGGAGGCAGAGCCAGGCAGATCTCTGTGAGTTTGAGGCCAGCCTGGTCTACAGAGCAAGATCCAGGACAGGCACCAAAACTATACAGAGAAACCCTGTCTCAAAAAAAAAAAAAAAAAGTTTGTTATATCTGTTAAAAATTTAAACACATTTTGCATGTATATTCTAGAAACACTAATGTCATTTTCCAAATTTAATCTACAGATAACTAAATAAGTGCTCAGAAACATGTGCATTCCTTGTAACAAAACACACTTGTGTGTGTGCATTGGGGGAAAGGGGTTGCTGCCCATGTACCACACACATGCATATGATGACCACAGGTCAGTCCCTGGAGCCATCCACCCTCTTTTTTTTTTTTTTTCAGGTAGAGTCTTTCATTGGTGATTTCAAGAGATCACCAACTTGACTAGGCTGGCTAGCCAGCAATAACCACTTGTCTCTACCTCCCCAGCACTAGGATTACAGGTGCACACTATCATGCGCTACTTTGTTCTAAGTCTGTAACTCAGACTCTCATGCCTATGCAGCATGCCCTGTACTGTAACATGGCAAAAGTTCCTCCATCTTGTCTCAACTGGAGCCATCTAAGTTTAACCTGAAACACACCACACACACAAACACACACACACACACACACACACACACACACACACACACACACACACACACCTTTTTCTGCCCCTGCCATGAAAAGTCCCATGGGAAAGTACTAAAAACTTGGGGTTGAAATGCCCCATCTAACTGCATGGTTTTGGCTTCTGTTAAACTGCTTGCTTGCTTTACTTCCTCCTGCAATTGCCTACCAGGCTGTAAATTTTCTGCATTCTTTGCCTTTAAAAGCTCCCTGTAAAATGCACTCAAGACTTCTCTGTGAGAAGTATTTCTCTCCAGACAGTCACTGGCTTAATACAGACTCTTAATCCAGACTTTGCTCATGTGGAGTGGTCTTTGGGTCTCTATACTATAGCAATACCAACTGAGCCATTTCCCAAGCCCTGAAAATAATGTTCTTTCATGAAAATATATAATGCAGATTACTACATAGCTGTACAAATAATGATATTGATCTATGTTATGCTGATAATAGAAAGATGTCCAAAACATAACTTTGAATAGAACCATAAATTCTGGAATGTTTATTAAAAACTCATACAATAATATAAAATCAATGCATGGGATAGATTTTTTTCAATTACATGGCAAATAACTTTGTTTCTCATCACTGCCTTCAAAATAAACCTCCTCTGGCATATCAAGATGAACCATTAAGTAACGTCTTTAACTTTCTAGTCATTTCAGTTATAAGAACAAATCCAATTTTGTTAATTACAACTAAATTTTAGGCATTGAAAAATCCAATTGAGTCCTATTTAATTCTTTATTTTTGTATGCAACTAAAAAGTACCCAGCCTTGTCTAATCTTAAGCATAGACGTGGGCTGGGAGATGCTCAGAAATACAAAACACTATTGGCTATCATCACAGCATGCTCTCACCCACTCTCTCTTTCTCTCTCTTTTCTAGTCCCTCCTTCCCTCCCCTCTCCATTTTTTATCCTTTCTCTTGTTTTTCAATGCCACCTCTGAGGTCAGTGCAATAGGAAGGGGATATTCATGAGAAAGGATCACTGCATCATCCCCACATAGTTGACTGGCTCCTTGATTCTTCCCCTAGCCTCCACTGGTTCACCTACCTCACAGCTTCTCACTTCGTGGGCTCCTTCCCTCAGAAGGCAGTGGTTTTAGGCAGAGCCTCATCCAGGGAACTCAAGCCTTTCTTGTCCTTGGTATTCTTTTGTTCAACAGGCTTCATAACACAGTGGGAATGTTGCTCTTCTGCAGCCTCTCACCCTCATGTCTACCACCCCTCCTCTCAAGACTTTAATGGTTTTAATTATCATACAAAGTAACAGTGTTGATTATTACCTTTACCTATACCCTTTGTTCTGATCCATCCCTTTCCTCCACTGTCCTCTGCTGACTCTTCATCCCCCAATGACCTTCTTCCACTTTCATGTCACACATACTCCACTTTGAAGCAAGTGCCGTGCAGTTTCTTCTGAGTGACTTATTCTCCCTCTCGTCCTAGTCAAAGACACAAAGGATGGGTTTCAAAGTCTCCTAAAAACCCCTGCATAGCTCCAGCCTCATAGCCTTCACTGAGTCCTTCTTGAGGAAACATTCCAAGAATCTCTAAATGACTTTCTTGGTGTCCCAACCCTAGGTACAATGACATTTACCAAAGAGAGAAAATAAATAAAATCACTCTTTCTTTCTAAAAACTTTATTCATTAAATTCTCTTAAATATCAAGATTTCTGCCTACATACCTAGCTAGAATGGTGAAGAAGAATGTAGCTGCCTCTTAGCAAGTCTTTGATTGTGTGTCTGTCTTGAGGATGTGCAGTATTTCATCATAATCTATTATCCTCATCTTTCCAGCCTCAGTCAAATCTTTGAATCTTCACACAGAAAAAGGAAAGGCATATTTATAACAAGCTCCAGATGGCCAAGGTCTTATGAGTTTAGGCAGCCAGGAGAAAAGTTTTTGCAAATAAAGTGTTCAAAAAATATCTCTACTTTGTCTTATAACATCTAACTCTCTACTTCTTTTGACGTCTACCCTTACCCACCCTCTGAGACCAACACTAAGAATGTAACTGATCCATCTCAACAGAATCGACCAGACGACTCTTATTCTATGGAGACATTTAACATTAATAAACAATATTATCACTCATATCCTAGTAGATAAAATTGTTCTCAAATGTTTCAGGAAATCTGCTATAACAGGAAAGAGTTCAAAGTCCAGTGGAAAAGAATGGCTCCCCTTGGACACTGTCACTAACAGCTGAGTTCACCCCCTTATGGTCAGGAAAGCAGGTCATTCATCGGCTGTGTTTCATGTCTTTACCTCTGAGTGCTGCTGCTCTGTGTACAAGCTGCAAAATGCTTGAGACCAAATGTCTGCTCCTCAATGCTGCTTTGGGCAGGGTTTTCATAAAACTTGAGGATGCCATTTGGGGCCTGTTTGGGGAATTCTCTATGTAAATTCACATAGGGATGTTCTCTACCAATACATTCTCTGATTTCTCCAAGAAATGTTTATTTCTTGCCAGCCTTTGTGCAGCCAGAGGATACAAAAATATGCTGTGTCTCTTCTCTCTCAGTCTCCAATTAAACCACTCCCCTAGGATACTATACAGAGTAATGTGTTGTGCTCCTCGTCTGTTTGGTAATAGAAAGTAAGCTCCCAAAAAGGCCGGCATTTATGTTTGGTCTCTGACTATTCCCACTGACCTGTAACAGTACCTGGTACCAAATCTAAGTTTAATAAGTACTTATTGCTTTTATTAAGCAGTTACTCTCTGACTATAAAAGTTCATTCTGAATATTTTGACACTTAGGTTACAATAAGATGTACATCGTGAGTTGAGAAACATCTCATGGACTTTAGTTGTTAAAAAGGAAACAAACATTCCATTCTTCACTAATATTGTGAGTTACTCCTTGAGAGTTAAAAAATAAAAATTTAACATTTCTTCACATTCCAAATCAAATCAAATCTGGCAGTGTGCACCCATATAAAATTATTTTCCAAGAAAGCCAGTAAAAGTCACCCTTTTTGATCCCTACACCTTCTATCCTTTCAAATAAAAAATACAGGGCTATGAGACTAAGAAAATTGAGACCAAGGATGGTATTATTTTAAGCACTAATAGTCAGTTAATGACACCACTGTTTTCCCCTCTCTCCATCCCATGCTCAACCACAGGGATGTTCATAGATACTCCCAAGATGGCAGTCTCCATTGTCTGACCTACATGGGTATGCATAGCTAATCCTGCTAATCAGGCCCTTAAAACTACCAGAAATGTTGGACCTAGATTCCTCTCCCAGGTTTCAAGTGTCAACCAATACCACAGTACTATAATTTGGATAACAGCTGTCCACTGAGGGCTTGAATGTCAAGGGCTTGGTCCTGAATGTGATGTTCAGAGCTTTTGTAGATCGATTGGATCATAAGCACTCTGACCTAATTGATGGAATAATCTTTTGACAGATTCATGATTGAGTAGATTTGTCAGAGAGTATGAACTATGGAAGGTGTGGCATGATTAAAGGAAGATGGTTGCTTGGAGCAGACCTTTGATTTGAAAGGTATCTTTTGTCATCTCTCTCCTCTGTCCCTTCTTCCCTCATTCCTTCCTAGCTGCCATTAATTAGCAGCTTCCCTCTACTATGTTCTTTCATCATGATGTTTTTCCAATGCCACAGCTGACCATGGTCCAAAACGCTTCAAAACTGAACCTAAATAAATCTTTCCTCCCTAAATTATTTTTTGCAAATATGTTGTCAACAAAACTTAAAGTGACTAACATGTCAAGAATTCTTTTCATTTCCCTATTAGATCCTCTGGACTCATAAAAAAAGAAGTAAGAGGGGAAGAGAGAGGGAAAAAAACGTTATTCATACCTACATTAACTTTCTCTTACAATAATACACAACTGCCTATTCTGGAATTTGAACACATCTCAGACATTTGACACAAAATAACTGACTTATCTCTTTTAGAAAAAAAAAAAGAAACTCCCACATTTTAGGACATTTTCTGTAATGGATTGTAGGATATCAGCTAGAACTGAGTTTAACTAACTTATGACAGAGACTCCAAAACTATGACCTCAAAACAACTCTTAGACTTCAGCCCTAGTGTGTCACAAACCTGAGGAGAGCACTTCACATCTCAGGTCATCTATTCATGCTTTGGCCAGAGAGATGGCTTTTAAAATTACCTAAGGATGATGGCATCTTCCATTATGGCTCATTGACTAGCACACAGTCACTCAGACACACTGACTACAAGGGAATAGGAAAAAATGTAGTCCTTAATGTATGTGGCCAGCTTAGATACTGGGAAAGGCAACTCACAGTGAATATTAGAAGCACTGAGCATTCTCTTCTTTCATGATAAATTAGCAAGAGTGAAAATTGAAAAAACAGTAAAACTCAAAGTTCCCTCTATAGGAGACTAAAGTAATGGCTCAGCAGTTAAGAGCACTTACTGCTTTAGCAGAGGACCCAGGTTTGATGCCAAGCACCCACATGGCAACTCACAACAGTTCATAACTCCAGTTCCAGGGGATCTGACTCTGACTCCCTCTTCTGACCTCTTGAGGGACCAAGCAGGACTGTGGTACATATACATACATGCATGCAAAATATTCATACATGTAAAAATAATAAGTAAATCTTAAAGCTTTAACATAGAGAGAGAGGGAGAGGGAGGGAGATTCCTCTATAAGCCACCAAGTTGCACTAAAATGTTAATGAATAATTCAGTGTCCCAAGTTTAAGACCTACCTCAGATTTTAACTGTCATTGTACTCACTTTGGCTCAAGGCTAAGGACAAAAACAAATTCCTTTGCAATGGTTCTCATAATTCTTTTGTCACCTGACTTGGCTTTTAATAGATAACATTCATCAAGTGGGATGTAAAGGAAGTGAACTCTAGAACCAGGCTTAGTTTCAATTCTGTGAAGGTTGGGCATGAGGCATTGAAGTACTGGAGTAACTAATATCATTTTGTCCCTGTCTTAGTTACTTTTCTATTGCTGTATAAAGAAGCCACAACCAAAGCAACTTATAAAAGAAAGCATTAGATTGGGGGCTTGTTACAGTTTCAGAGGGTTAGTCCATCATCATCATGTCAGGAAGCATGGTGGCAAGCAGATAGTAACAGCACTAGAGCAGAAGCTGAGAGTTTACATCTCATCTGAAAGTTGGAAGCAGAGAGAGCTAACTGGGAATGGTACAGACCTTCAAAACCTCAAAGCCCATCCCCAAAGACGCACCTCCTAATTCTTCCCAAGACAATTCCACCAACTAGGGACCAAACAGTCAAATATATGGGCCTATGGGGTCCATTGCAATCAAACAACCATAGTTCCCACTTCTCCCACCAAATACTATGCTTGAAGAGTTTCCATTATTGGTTTGTATCTCCAAGAATCTTCTTTGTAGCCCGTACATAACTTCACTTCACTGAGTTGAAATGTCAGTTAACATAAACAAACATAAGAACTGAGGTGATGAGAAGACAATCATGATGTTACAGAAAGAACATTGCAACAAAAGTATGCCTGAGCTCTACCACCGTCCTCTCTACTTATTGCTAATGTGTCCTGTTTCATCATGACAAAAATGGACATTATTATTTTATCCCTGTTCTCCTTGTTCTTAAGTTGTAGTGTTCATTATGAAGTATTATACATTATATTCTGCTTGTATGCCTCTCAGAACTACCCAGGAAGTACACCAGATCAAGGTGTCTTTGCAACTTGAGAGACTGTCAAAACAAAAGGACAGGGGACAGAGAGCTGAGGTGATGAGTCAAGTCACTGTGGGACTCCCTGCAGCAATAAAGGCAATGACCAGCAGCAACCACGAACCACTCAGGGAAGGACCTTCTGTGGCAGCTGTGAGATGCTCCACCTTGGATCACAACCTCTCACCCAGCTCACATCTGCTTCCTGCAATTCCCATGACCTCAGCGCTCTGCTCAGCCAGTCTGATAGGCCATGAGTCCTCACAAAATAAGTACTCTGATTTGAAGCACCTTCCAAACACATTTAAACATACCAGTCACACATACCCTGTCAGGAACTCACTAACTGTCTTTTGGAAAAATCATGACATAGAATCAAAATTCAAGTACTATCGCCAAACTAGGTGGAGGGCAATTGTTACTTCAGGGCAGTAAATTATGGAGATATTCAACTCTATTTCTTGACCTTCCAAGGAAACTGATCAAGTTTAGGAAAGATTCCTCAGGAAAAAAAAAAATGGTGTGTGCCAAAGCCCTGTAACAGAAAACATCCAAGGTGATTCATGGGAGCAGCAGAAGGGGATGAAGAACTGCGGAGAACAGCAGAAGATGGTGTGGGGTTTCTTCAGTCCTCAACACAGAGACAGACTCTGCCTCATTCATTGACTTAAGAAGAACTGTATGGATGTGTGTTTTACATAGGATTTAATGCCACCATGTCACCAAGGCAGACCCAGAGTGACATGATTTGGGGGGTTCCTGGGAACTAGGATGGAGGAGGCAGCAAGCACAGACTCTGGGAAATCCGGCTGTAAAACCCAAAAATGCATGGGTTCAAGGTCAAAGAGGGTTCCTTCCTTCTTTGTCTTTTAATGTTTTATCAGCATATATTAATTGCACATAATGAGTTTATTATGACAGCTTCATGCATGGACATAATGTATTTTTACTATATTCACATACCCTTTCCCTCTCTTGTCCCCCTCTTCTGTAACCCTGTTAAAGAGAGCTCTTTCGAGAATTAAGAAGCAAGAGAGAAGGGACACTGTACCCAAGCTTTCCTAAGACAGGAAGTGAGTTACAGCCCACAGGGGAGAAGAGCCTTTAGCAAGGAAAAACAGCTTTTCTGCTCCAGCAAGGAAGAAGAGGAAGAAGGCACCATGTGGAGAGGTTCATTTGTAATGGTAGTGAACGGCCTTGTTCTTAATTGATATCTTCCAATTTGTCTTTTTTTTTAAAAAAAAAAAAAAAAGCGTATTTTCTGAGTGGCAGAAAGAGTGAGTAAAGACAGCTAGAAAATTATGAAGAAAGAAATTTTTAAAAGTAACTGTAGAAAGAGAGAGAGAATGGGGACTAGGAAACAGCAACCCTCAATGTATTTTGTGTCCTGAAGTATTGGGTGTGAGTCTGATGTCATGGCCCAAGAAGGTCCTTTCAGCCAATAACTACCTATGTTTTCACCACAAACACAGAGTGGGTGCTTTACATGATGCCATAGCTTGTGTATTCTCAGGCCCAAGGATAGTTGTGCCACTCTTAACTTGATACATGGTTTGTTAAGAACTCCACACAATCCATAATATTTAAATTCATGTTTTGAAATACACAGCTAACACCGTAGTCCACGTAGTCCACTTCTAACAAGGTGTACAGGTTCTCATGGTACACAGTTGACTAGAAGCATTACCCTGAATTTACCATCTCAGTTTATTTATAGTTTCTCTTTTCTTCATCTTGTTCCTAATTATCCTTTTTTTGATAGGCATGATGGACACCTTAACACACCTTGGAAGAGGAAGCCTCAACTGAGGAACTACCTCCATCAGACTGGCCTGTGCTATCCCTGGACAGGTGGGTCTGGGCTGGAAGCAAGTCAGTAGCAACATTCTCCCATGGTCTCTGCTTCAGCTGATAATTCCAGATTCCTGCATGAGTTCCTGCCTTTAATGATGGACTGTGACCTGGGAGTGTAAGTCAAATATGCCTTTCCTCCCTCAGGTGACTTTCAGTTATGATGTTTATCACAGCCATAGAAAGCAAACTAGAGTACAAGTTAATATACTTTAGCTTCCTTAAGTTGATTTTGTGAGAAGATGTTAAAAACAATAACAAAAAATAGAGATTCAAATACCTCATTTTCAAGTTACATTAATTTTGAATTAGTATAAATATAGATATGTACACTTCTGCATTAAAATAGGTGTAGATCTAGAAACAAGAAATGAAAACCCAGCTGAGTCTTGAAGATGAGAGACAGACAAGTTTCTACCTTTTATTTGGAAGAGGAAAGGACTATGAGATGGGGTCCAAGAAATTTGGTAAGATGGTGAATTGCAGAAGACAGTTATTTCTTATAAACAGTGCATTGTTGCTACATAAAAATGAAGAGAAATATTTTAAATTATAGTCTCAACTTAAAATAACTATTTTGGGGCCAAGAAGATGGATATCCTGAAGCTGTCTTTTAACATTTTAACCTCCACACAGGCACAGTGGTAAGCACATACACACACACACACACACACACACACACACACACACACACACACACACAAATTATCTAATTAATTCATATAATGAAAATAACTACTTTAAAGAAAAATACTTTAAACTTAAGGCTTATGCTACAACATGTACTTGAAAACAGGTAATAACAGCAGCACTTTCCTGACTTTGACTTAAAAATCTCCCTAGACTGGGGTTATAATACACTGACACAGAAAGCACTATGAACCCTGGCTCCAATCTAGCACCTCAAAAGTAAGTAAATAAATGGTTAAAAACAAACACATATGAATAAGGGCTTGTTAAACTTTTTCACTTACAACCTCTTTTTGTCCAAGAAAATTTTAGACGAACCCCGGGTTCATAGGTGCATGAAAAAAGTGTGTGCAAATCTAACATTTGCTGGTACCCAATCAGAAGGAATTTTGTTTTTCAAATAATTATTTTCTATATATAATTTTGCCATTTATTAAAGATGAAAACAATTTGCAAGCTAATGAAATAGACGTGCTTATTTTTGCATAAAGAATTAAACTTGGCTGAATATTGATATTGTCAAACATACAGCAACCTCAGTGTCTTTCAGAGTTGACTGATATTTTGATTTTATAATTGTCAATGATTTGCATAAATACATAGCTCAAAATGGAAGAAATATGTTTCGAAACATTTCAGGAATGTTAAAAATTTCTGTCCTAATCCTAAAATAAAATCCATTTTAAAATCTTAAGAAACTCAAGCCAATATATAACTCAGAAATCAAAATTTAAAACTAAACATTTCCAGCTCAATGAAATCTAAAAATACATTTGGATTCTTAGATACTGAGAAGTGACAGTAGAAAAATATTGAGTCTTTCTATAACTACACCATTAGAAAAGCAGAAAACATTGCACAAGAAAAACACTCCAATTCATAACATAGAATAACCTTGAATCTGAGCCAAAGTGTCTCAGGCATTGTTCACTGAACAATGGCTTGCCCAGTGCAAAGTGTTCAAGTACTTACACGATGCCCAGTGTTCAGAACCAAGGCTGCAGTGAATGCTAATGACACAATGTGGGCAATCACTGACAGAAACACCTCAGACCTGTCACATTTGGTTTTACATTAACTTTGGATTGTTGTGCATTCAGAAACTTTTTACTGTTACCAATTTTTTTCAAGACGTCCACATTCAGTTATTTTATACCACGTGTGGTCATGACCACCAAGTTCAAGACGTTGGACTCTACATGGGAATCAAGATAGCATCATGGCTAAGACTACAGATTTAGGGTCTCAATTCCCCCTTTCTCTACCTGCTTGACCTGGGTAAGGCCCTCATCATAGGATGTCTTTAGATTATCATAAGAACTCAGTGAGTTTAAATGGAGAACATGCTTAGAACAGAACTGGATTGCAGCTAGTGCAGGGAAAGTGTTCACTGATGATGATGATAATGCTGTTCATCATCATCTTCATAATATAAAAGATGTCAGCACTATCTGCTGAGACTTCTTTCAGTGCCCCTAGAAACTTAACATAATGTTGGTACCATAGTTCTAGTGATAATGAGTGACATGAATGATTTTGGTCTTTTGGCCTTAAGATGCCTTGTCATTGTCATGATGGGCAAAAGGAAGTACAAAACTCCCTTTGTACTCAAATCAAGTTCATGTGAAAGAGGGTCAGACTGGCCTACTAGGCAGAGCATCCTTGGAAATCCTCAAGAAAAGTATGAGGGAACCTCCATTCCATTCCCTGATCATTTCATGGTCACAAAAAGAGACCATGAAATTTAGTCACAAATTTCAATTAAGGTTTCTCTGTCTTACACCTTAAGTCTCTTCTCTGAGTCATAGTCAAGTTCTCAAAAACATTCAGACCAACCTCCAGAAGCCATGATGCCCCCCAGCAATGTCCTTCCCAGTCTGTCTGGAGCAACCGATGTGTCTTCATTAATTCTGGACATGTTGTAAGTGTGTACAATTTAAAAGCAAAGAATGGACAGAAAAAAATTGCATCAGACAACTCCCCAGCCTGCCACTCAAACAGGGAATTTTACAAGTTCTTAGACTTTCTGGATCCTAGATTCCTTAGCTGTAAAAATGGAGGCACCAAAGAAATCTTGTTTATACTTGTCCAGGGATATAGTATCTGACTAATCTCATTCTGGTGACCTTAGGTATATTATCCTCTGCTCTGTCACTCAAATTATCCTGGGAACCCAGACCCAGATAACACAACTGTTCTCCTTTGTATCACATGAAATCTAGATATCACAGCAGTATTCATTGATAAAGTCCCTGTATTGTTGGTAGTTTGGTTTCTGATAGCAATTCTCTTATGTTAGTTCAGGACTCTTATTTCCATTTTTAACCTACAATAGAAGGTTTTAGAAAGATATAATTAATAAACAGAAACACTTTGTATGTTCTAAGGCTCTGGTCAATTGTTAAACAAAATAACAGCGAAATGGTGAAAAGAACTGAATTCCTTATTTAAGTATAAGATCAACTTTTGAGGATGTGACTGGTAATGACCCAGGTAAGGAGAGTCTATCATCACTAGTAACAAGCCCTGGGATTTTTAATTTATTTGATAAAGTCAAGTACAATTGTTTCTTGTTGACCGAGATCTTAATAACTACCAACATAATTTCTAGACAGTTAATTTTCTACTGTTTGTTTTTAGCATGTGTACTTTTTAATTTGAATGACATATCAACACTGAAACACATGTTAACACGTTTTAATAATATTTAGTTAACCTTGGAAGACTAAGCTTCTTTTAAATTCATCAGGAATTTTGGCTACAAATTTGATAAACCAAAAATAATAATGGTGTGGAGTTAATTAAATTGTGGGGAATGCCACAAACTTATTATTTTTGTTAGACTTCATTTTATAAACTACAAGATCTAATCTTTGTGTTCTTGCTGTAGAAGAAAGATTTCTTACATACCCATTACTGAACTCATAGCAGGGACCTGTAAAAATAAAAATAAAGAGAAAAGTATAATAAATTCATTTAATGTATCTTTTATGACATGAGAGGTTTTAGAAATGAAGATTGAAGGAAACAGAGAAACCTACATATTTTAATTGCAGAGGTCTGGAGAAGATGATGGATATGAAAAAGTATGTTTGGACCAAGCTTTCCTGATATAATGTCAATAAATTGGAGGGAATTTAACAGGCCTTTTTAATTATATTGTCCTCTTCTCCATGAATACAGTGTATAAGGTGGGCATCTAGCAACAAAGGTCTTATGGTTTGCTTCAGAGGCAGGTCAATAATTTTCATGACCTGATTGACAGCAGAAGGGTCCTAAGAAATTTCTGCTTCTAAGGTTTTCTCCAGTGTCAAAGGGCAATACTTTGAGGGCAGTATATCCAGGACTCTGTCAGTAAGCATTGACAGCTTAGAAAATGTAAAGATATCTTAACAGTTTTGATATTCTGAAATTGGAGAAAGAAAAATCAAAAAAGTTATTATGATTAAATATATAATTCTCTAAGTTACATATCATTAATTCATATATGTCATGATTGTACATATAAATTGTTTACTTCTTATATTGTTTTAAATAAAAATAACATGTGGCATGACTATCATGAAAGTAACCAACTTCTCTCAGATTAGCTCTAGAGCCCACTTCACTTTTGTGCAAGCATGATTTGTTTTTCATGGCTGAATGGTACTTCATTGTGTATATATACCACACATTTCTATAGCTATTCATGGAGACCTAAGGATTTTTCACAATGTAGCCATTGTAAATAAACAATGCCCCAATAAACAGGGATAGGTAGGCATGTGTATAGCAAGTTGACTTTGATTCCTTTGGGTATAATATAGGACTGAGGGAGACAGTTCTATTTTTAGATATGACGGGGAACCTCTGTACTGACTTCCATAGTAGCTATAACAATTTACCTTCCCATCAACAGTGGGTTCTTTTCCTGCACATCCCTTGCCAGCATTTTCTCTTGCTTGTTTTCTTGATGATAATCATTCTGACTGAGGTGAGATTAAAATTCAAATAATTTCTATTTGTAATTCCCCAATGATGAAAAATGTTGAATATTTTTTCATTTGAAAAATGTTTTGTTCATATGCCTATTTTTTATTAATTTATATCTTTTGGTGACTTTTTAAATTTCTCATAACTTCTGAACACTAATCTCTTGACAAATAAGTGTATTTCCTTTCATTCTATAGGTTGGCTCTTCACTCTAGCAGTAGTTCCTTTTGCTGTTTAAAAAAAAAAAAAGAAGCTTTTAATGTCATATAATATCTCATTTGTCAATTCCTGAATATAGGATGTAAAAACTCATAAGTTTTGTTGAAAATCAGGTGGCTGTGTGTCATGGCACACATACAACAGTTAGCAGCTGATAACTCAAGTGTCAACCCACCAGGTGAATATTCTCTGATGGGGTTACCCCATCAAGCAAGGCTTATGGAGTACTGACTCCAAAACTGTTGCTTCTGTCTGTAATTTCACATGTGCAAACACAGCTGTGGTGTCTCCTTATTATAATGCATTTTCGTGTGATGTGTACATGTTATCCCATGATTACATCTCAATCTTATGGGCACATATGTTTGTGGATAGTCAGGAAGATGACTTCTCATTGAGCTGTATAATTTTGATAAATAGAAATATACTAGAATATGCTTCATAATTAGATCCATTGTTCCACAAGGACTGTAAGTCACTTAGAAGCCTGTCTTGTTTCTCTACTCAGACAAACATAAGAAAATAACGGTTTCTGCCCTGCCCTGTCTAAGAATTGCTACTTACAATTGGCTCACTCACAACTTTAGAGCTATTTCAACTAAACTAAACACCTCTGCAAAGGCTGAGGCCTTTGGTTAACCTCCACAAAAAATACACAAGGACATTTCCCCAGAGGTCTATTGTAGAACCGAGGTTATTTGCACAAATCAACCTAAGATATGATGCCAATTCTTTGCTTGCTAAGCCTGATTGATAAAGAGCTGACCCTCTCTCTGCAGCTCCCTCTGCCGCTTGTCTCACTGGGCACTGTGCCCTCAGCTTCAGGTCAGTCTTACACCAGGAACCTTGAAAATGGGTGTTGCTATGGTCACTCACCCCCCTCAGATAGGGCCTTTGTAACTTTTTATATTACAAAAAGTTTGTTGTAAAGTGTGTATATCACAGAGAGAGAGAGAAGATCTGAAAAGGATTAGAACTTAGAAGGAATTGGGACTAGTATGAGTTAGAACTTAGAAAAGATTAGAGCTGTAAAAAAGAATCAGAGCTGAAGAAGAATGAAAGAAAACGATCCTCAGATTGTGTGTGAATTTATTATAGATAAGAAAATTTTCTAAGTCCTCACTCTTGAGAAGTCTTCTCTGAGTAACCCTTGGTAGTGGCTTGGGAGCTGGACTTCCAGGCCACTAAAGCTGTGACTGTATGGGTAAATCTTGGAGTCTTACACTGTATTCCTTCAGGCTACACATCTGTCTTTAGGCTAGCATCATGCTGTATTGCTATTGTGACTCTATAGTATAACTAATTACTGGCTTGTGCCCCATGGCGTTCTCAGTTTGCTTTCTCATACAGCTCAGTACCAACCTGATCAGGAGAGTGGCACTTACCATCATGGTCTCAGCCCTACCACATCAATCATTAATCAAAATGGTGATCCTCAGGCTTGTCTACAGGACAATCCAATGGAAGCATTTTATCATTTGGTTCCACATTCCCAGATGACCCCAGCTTGTGCAAAGTTGACAAAAAAATAATAACAATCAGCACAATTAGATTTGTTCTTGCATTTTTTGGTTTTGGTGTTTGGTGTTTGGAGGGTATGTGTTGATGTCTGTGACCTGTATAATCAACCACTGAAGACCATGCAGATGTCCATGGTCTGTGATGCAGCCTGAACTCATGTTGATGTCTGTGTGCTGGGCTGCCACCAGGGGCCATATTGATGTGGGTGGCCTGCACTACCATCTGAGTCCATGTTGATGTCCATGGTCCAGGCTACCTCTGAGGGTCTTGTCTGGCTGGATCTGTGGTCCTACTGCAGCTGGGGGCCATGGTCACTGCTGTCACCAGAAAACATGCAGAAAGCCATGATCCATGCTCCTGCTGACTGTGAAGAGTAAGGAGACTACACTTGCTGTGATATCAATGACTCCAGACACACAGTTGAGAAGGAGAGACATGGAAGGCTTCTGTAACAACCCATACCCCAACCCCCAAACCCCGCCCCCAAAAAGTAACAGCCTAGACAGGAAGCCATTAAAGAGAACCCTTAAAAAGTGTTGGAGATGCTGAAGAGTGGCTCTCCACGGTTGATGGCTTCTGGTAGGGGTGTGGGAGGGGAAGGACTCAGTTCTATTGAAGGGGCAGGCCACTGAGAGTTTGACCATGCTCCAGTGAGTATGTAGCTTACACAAAGTGGACTTTTTTTTAAGTGGGGGGAGGTCACGAGGGTGAGGTGGAAATAGAAGGACTGGGAACTGAGCACAATCAGGGTACAAGATGTGAAATTCCCAGAGAATCAATAAAAACGTTATGTTGAAAATAAAAAGAAAGAAAGAAAAAGAAATCCTCTCACTTTAAAAGCCAGAGGGAATACTTATGTTTATTAACTGACAGAAGCAAGGTGATCTACAAAGCCATGAAGAGACAGGAATTGGGGGGGGGCATTATAGGGGTGGGAGCAGACATATAATTGTTTAATAGTTTTGGTAGATTTTCTCAAAATCTGCAAAACTAGGGCCTGCTAGAACTATCAGTGAGTGTGTTGAACAGAAGTCCATGCAGGGCTCCTGTTAGATGGACTTACCTATCATCCTGTCTACCACGTAATTCTAAAGAACCTGGGGTTGCAAAGGTTTAAACTCATGTCTTATACGCTGTACACCATAGTTGGGCCTGGAGGTTTATCTGTTTTATGGGAAGCTATAGTTTTCTTCCCGTTATTCCTCCCCTTGGAGCAGCATGCTGTGAGTCCTCACAATAGTCTTGATAGCCAGTCACCACCGTCCTGTATTCATTTGTTTTTTTAACAGGGAAGGCTGAGGCTCAACAAGTTTGCACACCAGCTGCTACATGATCTAGGCTTTCCACAAAGGTCTGTCTCCAAATCTGTTACTTTATTCAGTACGTTGGACTCCCCTTGGGAGTTGAAACATGTCCCTACTACTTACCAATCTTACTATTAGCAGGGTTTGGATGCTTGAGTGGCAGTGAATTCTTCCTCTTTGTGTATGTCCTTGATAGACCTGGCAGAGTGTCCCACCCCCTCTCTTGAGGAAAGTTGTGGCTGATCCCTTAGTTCCTCCCACCTGGATCCTCGGAACTCTTCTGAGGCCTGGCTTATCTGATCTTTATCTAAAGTTCTGGGCCCAAAGACAATTTGCACAGACTACTCTTTCACGTTAAGAAAGGTTAAGGTGACTAGGCAGGGTGGCCCATGCCTTTAGTCCCAGCACTTGAAAGATAGAGATAAGTGTATGTCTTCCAGGCTAACCAGGGCTATATGGTGAAATCCTGTCTCAAAATAAAATTGTTTTCTCCTTTTGATTTGGGCTTTGTCATGTTTTTCTAGTAAAGTCAAATTTTACTTAAGTCATCTGAAAATTATATTTCTCTTACACATAAATTTCTCAATTGCAATGGCTATAGAACATACTCATTGAATTATCGGGAATGTTAAATAAAATTTTGTTTGCATAACAGTTAGCTCAATGTCTCCTAAACAGTAAATACTCAAAAATACTAGCTACTGGCTAATCCACTTGTGGAATATTAATGACTATAAAAATAATTAATAATGATAATTATTAATAATCATAATAACTACTAGATTTGCCCAGGATAAAATTTTGTTAGCATCCCCACTATTAAAAAAGACTTTTGTTTCTGGTCATCACATATGCTCGCTTGCCTAATTAGGGTGAAGTGAATCACGAGTGAAGCATGAGTAAAGTCTGATATGAAGATTGCTTCTTTGCTGTAATTCTTTTAGAGAATGGGGATCCCATCCATGTGTATTTAAATGGACTTATTTCCCAAGAATCATTAATGGAACTTGGGTGAGAGCTAATAACCATGTGGCTGACCAACTTAATGGGCTGGTCAGGTAACTAGCTGAGAGAAGGAGGCTAACCAGGTTACTTTTCTATTATAATATGACAGGGAAGAATTGCCCACCTGAAATTCTTCTGTAAGACACAGTTGTCACTGAAGATGGTTCTGGACAAAAATAAAACTACAGTTACCACCCTTCATTACATTGAAAGATTTGACTAGATTTCTCTAAGAAATATGGATAACAGTGATGCCACCAATTCTAGGTTTGGTTTTTAGGACAGGAAGCAAATGAAAAGCAATGTGTACCACTTCCTGGTGTGCCTTCTCCTACTCCTCTGCCTTCTGTTGAACTGATTTTGAGACTCTGGGCTGTGGTACGTGATATAAACACAAGATGACAGAGGCTTCTGTCCCTAGATAACCTTGGAAAATACAATGTTAAATAACTCAAACGTGGTAGCTAATTCATTGTACCAGCTTTTACCCCAAGAGAAGCAGAAGCTTAGAAGGACATCATGAAGGATACAGCAATGCACAAAGCAGGCAGTACTCACTGCAGTATGTGCATGCAGTCATTTCCACAGGTCTTCACAAAATAGCTTCCTCCTCTGTCTCCATCCACTGAATATAAATGCAGTTCTGGATGTATTTTGAGTATCTACTATAGAAAGGCTGAAAGGAAATTGAAAAATGGGTGAATCATGTTCTCGGCCTTCCAAGGGCTTCTGGTTCAAGGGAATCGATGCGAGGAAAGCAATTAGAGTTAGATGATGGGAAAGTTCTGGAGATGAATAGTGGTGAGGCCTGCCCTTACAAATACAGTTAACGACACTCAACTATGTACTTAAGTTTGAAAGAGAAGATTTTAACACAAATGCGCGCGCGCGCTCGCGCGCACACACACACACACACACACACACACACACACGGAACTGAGAACTTTCAATTCTTCTTCCTCTATTAGAGAAAGAATAAATACAAATAAGCCAGTCAGAACCAGGCATGGTGGTACATACCTTTAATCTCAGAACTTAGAAGGCAGAAGCACACAGATCTCTGTAAGTTTAAGGTCATCCCGGTTTAAACAGAGAATTTCAGAGTAGCCTAGGCTACACAGCAACACCCTGCCTAAAAAAAAAAAAAAACCAGAAATCAACTGGCACCAATACCATACCTTAAACAAGAAAGAAGAATTAGAAGCTGGAGTGTTTTTCTGTTTGGGATTCTGTCAGATTCACAGAGAAGGTAAAAGCTCAAGTGAAGCCTTGCCCTGTCCGAGCTGTGCATGTTCCTGTAGAGTAAAATCAGAGCCACACCAGTAGGTAAGTGTTTTTCCATGGAGATGTGCTTGAGTGCAGTATCTCTAAGGAAAACTGATGATTTGGAAAGTACCCTCCACATCCAGGTACAATGGTTCAGGTAAGGGATAAGTGTCCCCCACAAAGGTCTATATCATGAGTGCGTGGGATGTGATGGATCTTTAAAGGGTGAGGCCTACAGGAAGGAGGGGCCTTGGGTCACTGGGAATTGTGCTCTCAAAACAGATTAAGGTCAGTCTCATGGGATCCTAGTTAATTATTGTGAGAAGATTGTTACAAAACAAAACAAAACAAAACAAAAACAAAACATGGTTCCTCCTGCCATCTTCCCATACAAGAGCTCTCTGGTCATGATCTCTCTTGTCTGGTCATGTGCTTTCTTTCTCCCATGTGTGAGCCTACCTTTGCCATCTGCCATTAAGTGATGTGGCCCTGAGAAAGCCCTCACCAGAGCCTGGACCATCCTGTTATGAAGAGTGAGTGTAAGCAAACATATTTTCTATACAAAGCTATCTTTCCTCAAGTGCTTTGTTGTAGAAGAAAAAAAAAAACAGGCAAATAAAACAGGGAACAAAAAGAAGGTAGCAGCAGGGCTCCCATTCTCACAAAAGAATAAAGCTAGCTTCATGGGCACAAACACAGCAGCAGCCACAGAGGGCTCCATGCTCAGAATGGCCTCTTGTTAGTTAGTGCTCTGATGTTCTCATCAAAATGTGGGGGGGGTGTGTGCCTGAGTGTATATATGTGCATCACACACATGCCAGAGTTTATGCAGTTCAGCAGATGGTATCAGATCCCCTGAAACCAGATTTACTTGTAGTTGTGAGCCATCATATGGGGGCCAGGAACTTAACCCAGTCCTCTGCAAAAGCAGTATGCACTCTTTACCACTCAGCAATCTCTGCAGCCCCTCTCATAAATATATTTTCAATAGAGGATTCCACATTATATTTTACACCAGGCCCAGAAACTTAGAAAGATATCCAGACAGTCCTCCAGAGGTAAGAGGAGGCAGGCAGTTTTGTTCCAGAGCCTTTGTGGAAGGCAGAAAATAGGGATGGTCAGGAAGATACAAGGCCTTCTCATGGGTGCAGAAGCATTCACATTTAATGCCAGCACTCAGGAGACAGATGCAGGCAGATCTCTCTGAGTTCAAGGCCAGCCTGATCTATATAGGGACCCCCCCCCACTCCTGGCTCCCAATAAAAGAAGACAGAATAAATCAAGGGAGAAAACTTCATGAGAAGGAGGAGGGTTGCATGAGGCTTGTTGGGAGTTCACACTACAGATGTATCCCATAAGCTTGAAATGTCTTTCCTTGGGGTACAAGGCAATTTACATCCATTAGAACTGTGACTTGTATCAGACTTCTCTTGGAACACTCAACCCTTTATATGTGATTACAGAGTGACATTATACTGAGCCGTGGGTGCCATCTGGAGGCTAAGGGGACAAGGACAAGCATGGGAAAGTCAGCATTGTCCCTTTCCTTCTGATTTCTGGCTTTTGAAGACACACGGGCCAGTTTCTCGATCACCTTCAACCTTCAGGAGGCCTTCTGCAGTAATGGAGATGGTAAAGGAATACCATGTAAACATGACCCCATTTGGAGAAGGAAGGTCTCAAGGTCTCCCCCTTCCCCCTGCCGTTAGCTTGAAAAACAGATTATGCCCTTATTATGTAATTATTATCTCTGCATAGAATCTTTATCAGAGCTATACATACATAATACAGGCTGATTGAAGCCAGCCAACTCATTGGTAGCTGAATCTGATGTGGGAGTTGTTAGTAGCTATTCCTAGCTAAGTTGTCTAAGTAATACTTTCCTTAATGTCATCTTGACCCTATTACTAAAGGTTCAGACATTTTGACTTACACAAATAGTACTTTTTACATTTATTTTTTTTTTTTTTTTTTTTTTTTTTTTTTTTTTTTGGTGGGTGGGGGGGAGTGGGGAGGTTGGGTCTCTCTACATAGCCCAGGATGTCCTGGAACTCATTATGTAACCCAGGCTAGCCTCAAATTCACAGAGATCCACCTGCCTCTGCCTCCTGAGTGCTGGGATTGAAGGCATGCGCCACCACACCTAGCACTCTGCATTTCTAAGACTCAGTTCTATTTACTTAAAAAGAAAGAAGGAAACTTCAACCAATATTTAGTTTGTCTCTACCTTACCCTCAAATAAGGCCAAAGCTTAGAGCTGATTAAAGTGTTAAGGTGGGGACATGCTCTAACTCATACACCTCTCCTCACCTTGTTTCAACCGGAACCGCTTCCTGTTAGAGGGGATTTAGGTAAGCAGAAAGAGAACAAAACCACCCTTCTGGCCTGGCCAGACTGAAGTCTTTGTCTGGCCTTAACTGTTCTTTCACTCATGGTGTAGGCGCTCAGGGTGGCCGGCAAGAGTGGATGTTGCTCCAACATCACACCCTCAACTCCTAGGAAAAACAGGCACCCCCTCCCCAAAGGAGAGAAATGACAGTGAGTTTATTGAGGGGTTCCTTTTCTTTGTATCCACAGGAATTCTTTGGGGACCCAAACTTGGCCTTAGGAAAAGAAAATCTCCACAGAAAAGTCTTTGGGAATATCGCCGCCCTTCCTCTTGGGTTGACTTTGTGGTTAGTAGAAGTGGTTGTGTGTTCAGCTTAAGCCCAAGGGGCCTAGCTGAACCCCTTGCTCATTTTACTTAGGACCTAGAAGGTAGGGGTTAGCCATTATTACGGACCAGGTCTTCTAGACCACCACTATCGTCTACTCATGCAGGGTACTTCTGATCAAGCAACAGAACCCCCTTTTAGCTTTTCACTCTTTTTAAATTAGCTCTCAGGGGAGACCTTGCCTTGGAGGAGGTGGTAATGGGAGGTGGATTGGGGGGGCAGGGGGGGATGGGGGAATCCGTGGTTGATATGTGAAATTAATTAATTATAAAATAAAAATATTTTTAAAAAAACTTCATAAGGAGTTCCCATATTTTTTTTCTTTGCTTTCAATAGGAATGGACTAGTGGAGATTTTAGGCCTTCTGTGGTAGGCTGGACACAGCAGAAGCTGCTGCCAGATGTGGACAGCAGAACAAAGTATCACTGTGGTTTTTAAAGAAAAGATGGAGAAGGAGGGGTTTCATCTCAGTGTGACTTTAAGGTGGGGCTCAGCACACCTTTCCTGTGAAGGACTAGAGAGTAGTGTGGATCACATAGTCTGCTATTAGCAACTAGTCCCGCTGCCTCAACAGAAAGAGACACCGCATGGTATTGTATGCTCCTGGCAGAGTGGGGAACCCAGTAAGGCAAAAACCATTGATTTGGACAAGCCTCCGCGACAGCCTAGAAACCAGGAGGATCAAAAACTTGATGGCTTGGAGCAGGAAGAGGAAAGTTTCACTTCCTCTACTTCCGGGATCTGTGAACACTAGGCCATAACCTCAACCCAGCCTGTGGTCTATTTCCGTAAAGAGAGGATTGTTGGAGCAAAGAGATGTCCATTCATGTGTGTGGTACCTGTGGCTGCCTTCAAGCTCAAATAGCAGAGTTTAGGAGCAGCAGCTGAGGCCTCTGCCCCACGGAGCCTAAGGTACTTGCTGCTTAGGTCCTTATGGGTAAATTGCCTCAGGAAGCTGTAAGCAAGTGGCTACGATGGTGGGTTTCTCCTACTCTGAGTAAGGTTTCTTCCAACCACTTCCTCTGGACAAACTGTCCTCTGCTGAAGAAGATGGCGTTGACAGGCTTGCTTAGTTCTTCTGGAGTTTCTACCTGCAGCTTTCAAGGTCTTTTTTAAGTAAGCTGGGTTACTATTAAAACTATGGACAGGGTTACTTATTCATGAAGCAGTCCATTTGCTATGCAAAGGCAGCGGTGACTTGGTCCTTTCTAGAGTAAACCTATACAGAGACTCTTAAAAGTATTAAGAAGCAAGAGGCTTGCTAGAGGAAAATCCCATCCATGCTCCACGCCTTTGTAACAATCCCAAGTTGGTGAAGGAAGTGGGGAGAGCAGCTGCTAAACAAACGAGGGCTCATCTCCCAGAGAACTGGGGGCTGCTTGTGTTGAAGCTTCAGAGACTAGCAAGGATCCTAAGTGCACGAAGCAAACCTCAACAAACAAAACCTTCCTGCCTTTGTCTTCACTGTAAGCAACAACTGAAGGAAATGAGGCTCCAACACGCGCGCGCGCACACACACACGCACACACACACACGCACACGCACACACACACACACACCTCTTTGTAACATGGGGTTAACAAAACAGTTGTTTCACTCTGAGACAATTGGAAGAGAGCAAGTGCAGCATCCTATACCTAAACTTCTGCAGCACCTTAGAAATACTACTAGTGCCACCTTCTGGTCACTGGATGTATTGCATGCCCCTTGCCATCCAGACCTTATTTTTCTCAGTGAAAAGAATCACCGCCACTTAGAGAAGGAGAAGTGGTGGGTTATCTAGATATCGCTACACACTATAGAGAGCCCCAATGAAGGGGCTTTTAAACTTACTTTTAAAACACCCATAATTCTTTGAGATAACTGCTTCTCCATACGAGAAAAACCAAGAATACTTCTTGATACCAAAAGCTTGAGAATTCTATGAGAATGAAAGATTGTGGGGCTAGGAGTCTGACTCAGTGGTGAGTACTTATGTGGCATACACAAGCCCCTAAATTCTACTGGAGAAACACTAGATAACTAACCTTTGCTTCCTTCCATCTCAAGTCATGCAAGCTCCAGAGACATCAGGCAGAGAGAGGTTCGTAAAAAGCAGGTTAAGTCACAATTTGGAGCTGCTTTGTCCCAAGACAAAGAGGAAACCACGCCCACCCAACTCGGGTTTGAGTCCCGGTTTCCTTAGCCAGTCTGCTATGTTCCTCTTTGCTGTAATGTTTTGTCCCATTGGCTATAGAAGTTACATTGTAAGTTAATGCAGCAAGAGCACTTGAAGCCTACTAGCAAAAGCCTTCCACAGAGAATAGAATCCTCCCCAGAACAGGAGCACACTGCCTGCAATCCAGTCACACAGAGGATAGAGAGCCACCTGGGATGTGGCTGAGAGGATTTGAAGAGGAGGACCAGGGCAGGAAGGCTTCGAGCCTGATATGGAGGTGAAGTCCTTCAGGGCACACATGAAGGCCCATGGAGAAGGGGTCAGGTTACTGTCTCTCTCTTGACAGCAATGTGGGTCCCAACTCCCCATACTAAATCCTTCTGCTTCTGATTTGAAAAACATTTGGCTTCCTAGAAAGTATATCCTCAGAGTTGACATTGGCAAAGCACAGAAGGGAGTCTCTGCTGGTCCTCCCCGGACCCAGTCATCATGGCAGTGAAACAGGGGCCAGGATGACCTAGGATCCCTGAGGGAAGGAACATAAGTGTGTTCAGGAGAGCCCCGGGGGTCTTCCGGAAGAATGTGAAATTCATCCCTCCAAGGACAAAAGAGACGTGTCTCAAAGAAAAACGGCCATATTGTAGGAAAATGCATATTTTATGAAGACGGTCCATGGTGCAGCGAGCAAACTGCTTTCTGTTTGGAATATTAGACAAGTATTTTTGCTTAGAAGATGCTATTGTTTATTATTATAACATGACTTAATGAGCATTGTTTTCTTAATCACATAGACATTTTTACCCCTGTTTTCTTGAGGATGAAATTGAAGCTCTGAGTAGTTTAGTGACTTTGGCAAGATGTAATGGAAGCAAGCAGAAATGAACTCAGTTCTGTCCCCAGAGCAGGGGCTGTCCACTCAGCCCCACAGTGCTGTCACTCCCTACAGCCATGGATTTTCTCAGACACAGCAGACTGCAACCTTCACACTTGTTTTGAGAGACATCTGCATTTTTTAAACCAAGATCCTAAAACATAATTTGTGGGTGGCGGTTACAGTATAACTACAACGTAGCTGTGCTTGCACGGACAAAGCCCTCCTACCTCCAAACTCCTGGCTGCAACCAGCCAGGGGCTTGGGTGCCACTCTAGCAAAAGCCATTTTCTGAGTGGTAGTCACAGTAGCTATTCCAGATCTTCTGGGTGACTTTGTTCTGGCCGTTACAAGAAAGTAACAGAATAAATAGTTTATAGGCATTTATTTCATGAGGACTGGAAATTTGAGATCAAGTGTCATCATGGTCATGTTCTGACACAGGGCTTCTCTCAGGTGAGGCTGCTGAGTCCTTATATTTCTAGATGGCAGGAAGAGAGAGATAGGGCATCAGGGCTTCCGAAACTCCTTTCCTAAGAATGCCAATCCACCTCACAAGTGCTTTCCTCTCATGACCTAATTACACCTCCAAATGCCCACTTTGTCATGCACTCAGAGTTAGAAGTCCAGCCTATGAACCTGCTGCACTGGCTACACACTAAAATGTGTCATTCATTCACTTATTCATTCATTCCCACACAATGATCAGATGCTTCCATTGTCTACTTTTTTATTTTTTATTTTTTGATACAGGGTTCCTTCATAGCCCTGGCTGTCCTGGAACTCACTATGTAGACCAGGCTACCTTGGACAGAACTCAGAGATCCACTGGCCTCTGTCTCCTGAATACTGGGATTAAAGGTGTGCACCACCACACCTAGCTGCTATCTTTTACTTTTTACCTGGACCCTGCTAGAGTGAGTTGTAATGTGAATCCACAAGAGTCTGTTAAAGGATATCAAGAATGTATTAAGGTATAAAATGGGGATAATACACTCAAGGATACAGAACAAAGTATATAACCATCATTGTCCTCCATTCTGCCCAGGGGTGAAGGGAACCAACTGTCAGGTCTCCAATCACCCAAGAGAGAGCAATCGCACCCCCTCCTCAGCTTTAATGGTCATGTACCCAGAAAGAGCCACACGCATTGGGCCAGATAGCCTGAAGGTCATTGGTTGAAAGGAACAGATTCCCACAACAGTGAGTGAAAGAGGCATGATTTATTGCAAGTAGAGTTTTTCAACCATGATCCATGACACAGTTTATCAGCCACAGACCTCCAGCAGCAGACACCAACTACTCAAAGACTGGCACAGATAAGGAAGAAGTGACCACAGAAGACCCCCCAAACAGCACAGGGACCTCAGCAAGGATTAGCCCCTTGAACTCATCTCTTAGAAGATGCTCTTTATGGTGCCCACATGGCACCTCAGAGAGCAGAATGTGGGAGAGCAAATCTTCTTCAGGAAAGAATTGTTCTTTCCAAGTTCAAAGTGTGAATCTTGAATCTGAATGAATGTCCATTCTAAATATTCAAGTTATCCCAACATAGGACATTTCAAAACAGATGAGAGGCCTGGCATGTTTTAGATTTTATTTTCCTATTTCCAGACAGAATGTGGTATTGAGACAATATGGCACAACTTAGGAGACTAAAAAATACTTGCCAGACATGATAACACATGCCTGCAAAGGACTAGTATTGAGGATGAAGCAGGAGGATTGCCATGAGTTTGAGGCCAGCAGCAACTACTAAGTGGGTTCTAAACCAACCTGGACTACATAATGGAGCTTTGTCTCCAAAAGAAAAGAAAGGAAGGGAGGGAGGGAGGGAGGGAGGGAGAAAGAAAGAGAAAATGAAAGGAAGAAATGTAAAAGAAAGAAAATAAGTAATTCTGTTCACATTTAAGTTGTAATGTGGAAATGCAGCCCCGGATGCACTTGTGCTGTCTCGACTTATGTAACCTTGACACAAGCTATAGTAATGAGCGGAGGGAGCATCAGTTGAGAAAATGTCTCCATATCAGGCTGAAGGGAAACCTGTCGGACATTTCCTTAATAGTGATCAGTGGGGGAGTGCCCAGCCCACCAGGGGTGGGGCCACCTCTGGGCTAGTGGTCCTGGGTTCTATAAGAGTGCAGGCTGATCAAGCCATGAGGAGCAAGCCAATGGCATCGTTCTGCATCAGCTCCTGTCTCCAAGTTTCCGCCGTGCTTGAGTTCCTGTCCTGGCTTCCTTTGGTGATGAACAGTACTGTGGTAGAGTAAGTCAAACAAACCCTTTCCTCCCCGAGTTGCTTTGGTCATGGTGTTTCATCGCAGCAATAGAAACCCTAAGAGAGTGCTCGCTGCTTATTTTACATCAACTAGCTTCCCTTCCTTCAGACTTCAGCACGGCATTTTTAGAACGTCTCACAAGGCATCTTTGTTGACAAGGTGAAGAAAAGCAGGCACAGATGATCAGATGCTTGTGCAAACTCTTGGGTTGCCTTTGTTTCCTTTCTTTGGAAACCAGATTTTCAGGGAGACATTAATAAAATGGACTTTGGTGTAAGAGAATTACCCAGGATGATAAAGAACCTGGAATCCTATCCTAGGAGGGATGGCTTTTCATCTAAGAAAAATGAAGACAGCGAGTGGTGGGGGGTGGGGTGGGGAGATACATCTATAATGAAGTAGGATGAGTATGTCTTGAGGTAACCAAGGTTCAAACCATGAATCTTCCTTTTTGGAAAAACAAAAACTGCCTTTTGTGGTCTATTCACTTGCTCTACTCTATATCCCAATTCCACTACCCACAGCATCTACAGATCAGTGCAGCCACTAAAGGATTTCCACTGGGAAGTGGAAAACTGGGACCAGAGTAAAGGGAGTACTGAAACTAGCAATCCTGGAAGAAGAATCAGTGACCCTGGGAGGAGTTAATACTCACGTTAGTCCATAGTCCAGACATGGCATCTCTGGGGCAAGTCCAAATGGAATGCCAAAGGTTTTGTCCCAAACAAGCAGAGAAAATGTGGCTTTAGGGTGGTCAAGAAGATAGGGACAATAAGAAAATCAAACCTGAAGCAGGTCTGTGTTCCAAAGAAATCATTCCAGGAACTGGTGGCAGTTGTGAATTCAGCCAAGCCCTGAACAGAGAGAGCTCAAAAGAAACATCCAGCTATCTTGGCTATAAGGAGGGTTTCCCACACACTACTAAAAGAGTAAGACAAAACATTTAAAAAAAAATAGGTCTTCTTGGAAGAGAAGCATGCTTCCTCACTACTAACCCTACCACAAAACAGACTTGCCTAAAACTTCACCTGAGGATACCACTTCTTTACCTTAAATATGCATGGCCCTGAAGTGTTTCCTTTCAAACTGCTTACATCCTTGAGGAAAGCCAATACAGTGGACTACTGAAGCATATTGATTCATTGATAAGGCCCAAACTCCAGAAACAACATTCATTTCCAGTAGTGGCAGCTAGCTGTGGTCCATGCCATGAGATCAGAAGCAGCATCGCTTCCTTTAAATGGCTGAGTGCTTCAAAGTCTTCAGGAATTAAAACTAAAGTGAAAAGCTCACAGTTAAGGCTCAGTTGCTAGGAAAGGATGAAAATGAATGAATGATTTAGGCAAATTACCTCCAGTTATGTCTCACAACCTTTGTCTTCCTTGGTTGCCATTCTTCTAACAGCTGAATTTATTTAAATGTTTCCATCTAGACCTGGGCATGTCCCTTGTTAAATGTTAAACAGTGAAATCAAGTTTCACATGGCAAGTGCCTTCTGCTTTGCTAGTAAAAAAACTTAACATGCCAGGAAAATTCATATACGAATAGGCTACAAGTATCTCACATCAAATAAGAGAAAAAGAAGGGAATAACATGGATTGCCAGTACGTTGACTAAGTCCCTTAATCCTTGAAAACATAGAAAATTCAGAACTACTGTTAGCTGCATGAGACCCTGTCTTTAAAAAGGAAGGAAGGAAGGAAGGAAGGAAGGAAGGAAGGAAGAAAGAAAGACAGGAAGACAGACAGAAAGAAAGAAAGAAAGAAAGAAAGAAAGAAAGAAAGAAAGAAAGAAAGAAAGAAAGAAAAAGAGAAAGAGAGAAAGAAAGAAAGAAAAAGAAAGAGAGAAAGAAAGAAAGAAAGAAAGAAAGAAAGAAAGAGAGAAAGAAAAAACAAGAGGGCCTAGAGAAATGGTTTATCAGGTAATGGTGCTTACCACCAAGTCTAACAACCTGAGTTCAACCATGACCCACAAGTTAACCTCTGAATCTCACATAATGATTACCATGGTATGAGGGCAGGCACACAAACACACACACACACACACACACACACACACACACACACAGAGAGAGAGAGAGAGAGAGAGAGAGAGAGAGAGAGAGAGAGAATGAAATAATATATAATGTAGTTCAAAAGCAATGGCAAAGGATTAGAAAATCACCCACCTGACAATTGTCTATCACAGCCCCCCTCAGATATAAAGCCAAGAGATAGGGTGAGAAAGCATAGGGACCCTACCCAAATCAATGAGGTGATAAGGGTTATTGGGCAAGGTCTTCTCATCCCATCCTACCTGCCAGAACATGATCCTGACTTATTTATTCCTAAAGAAGTTATTGCCTGAATACTTCTTAATTCCCCAAATCTATACATTGAATGTTAACATCCAAGACAGTGGCATAAGGAGATAGCTCTTCTCAAAGACAATTAGATCGTGAGGGCTGGGCCTTCATTCCAGGGACCAGTGTTCTTACAAAATAAGCTCCAGTAGGTTCCTTCATCTCTCCCACCAGTGAGAACACAGCCAGAAGATGTCACCTATGAGCAAGGAATTGTGCCCTCACCAGACAGCACAATTACCCTTGCCTTGATCTTGAGCTTCCCAGCTTCCAGAACTGTAACAGAAGTATGTTGTTTGTAATCATATCAGTTTGTGGAGTATTATATTTCATTGCATCCTTGAAGGATTCATATAGTAAAATCTGTCACAGATATAAAAAGGTCATTCCACTGCACCGAGTGTGCTCACATCGAAGGCACACCAAGCTGAGTACTGCCTGTGAGATATCCACTGCAGTACCTAGGACTGAGATGAGGAAGAGACAGGATGAAAAGTAAACTTTCTAATTAATACACTCCACCTTAACATACATTTTTAGAAAATGCTGTATGAAGAGAAGATTAACTATGATTACCTTCACAGAGGTCAGCATAGAAATTTGATAATCTGTAAGTATTAAGAATACTAACTTTTATTGATTCTTCTATACTGAATCAATAATAAAATATTAATTCCTTTTTAATAATGTGGTTTAAAAGACAGGGTAATTAGCAAGGCCAGGGGGGTCTAAGGATGCCTCTATTCTCAGCACTCTAAAGTTTCAGAAAGGAAGGTCTTGAGTTTGAGACACTCTGGGCTCCATAGCAAGACCCTATCACAAATAAGTTACATTTTTAAGTAAACTAACATTTAGTATATGTGGTAGACTGTGATAGTATTGTTAGTTCTTTTCCCTTTCCATTATGACTTCTTGTTTCCAGGGCTAGAAATTGAGCCATGTGCTCAGCAAGTGTTGAACCACTGAGATACAACCCTAACCTTCTTCTTTCATTATCGTTTTATTTTGAGACAGTCTCACAAGATTACCCAGGCTAGCCTTGAACTCACACATATCACCAAACCCAACACTTCTATGATTTTTTATTCATTTGGTTTTCATTTAATATTTTCTCTTTCTTTCAGCTTAATGGGTGGTTTAGACAAGCCCTACTCTACCCCTTAGAAGAGTCAATGGCCTAGACTTAATTCAGCCAATGCCTAGCGTTTCTCTACACCACAGTTAATGTTCTAGGTGAATATAGCTCTAATAAGTTCCAGAGAAACCCCACATATGTTATAGGTAACCTGAAAAGGAGGCAGAGAACAGTGTGGCTGTATGACAGGAACAGTACTACTGACCTCAGGGAAGTCAATGCAGAGGAAGCAAGAGTGACCAGGAGCCTGGTGATTCCACTGAACCCCCGAATCAATCAGACCTACTAGTACCTTCTCTTGCCAACTGTCATTACATTTTCCTCCTGCTCAGCTAAACTCGGGTGGGTTTTCTGTTGACAACCATTAAAAAAAAATCTCAATTTGGAATGATTTTAGCTAAGTGAGATGTGACCTGTCAATAAGGAATGAATTCTTCACCTGGAATACTTTCTACTTGTATTTCAAGATCTGCTGTCCCTCTGTGCTAAACCTCGGGAGTTACAGGTCCTTCCTGCAGTTAGGACTTCTGCAGCTGTAACCTGAGGCACAACAGACAGTTTCAAGTCCTCTTTTGACCCCAACACAGGGATTGTTCTTTCCTCACTGAATTTGTCTTCCTTTTTTTCTCACTAAAATTCTCCTTAATTTTTTTTTCTTAAAAGCTTCTTAACGTGTTTTTACTGAAGCCCACTACATTGGTAATATTTCTTCTAGAATAAAATCTTTACTTAGGGTGGTGTGCTGGTGGTGGTGAGCAATGGCATAGTGGTAAAGAGCATTTGCTGCCCTTGCAGAAAACCAGAGTTCAATTCCTCACAAGCACATTGGTCAGCTCACAGCCACCATTAACTCCAGTGCCAGCAGATCTGATGGCATATACTCACACAGGAAAACACACATTCACGTAAGTAAAAAATAAAACTAAATCTTTTTTAAAATTCATGATAATTGCAATGAACTAACATGGTAGGTTTAAAATAGCAAATAATTAACAAATTGTTTTTAGGGATAAATCTAAGTGACTAGCAACATTACATTTGCTGTATATTACACTAAGTAAACTATGTATTAAATATGAAGATGTAATTTTAACATGATGATGGACTCAAGCTAAAGAAAGATGACTGCCATGTTTTAGGTTGCCATCTGCTAACACAGCAGTTCAGGTCATCTACAAGGTCAGCCTCACTTCCCTTGGACCAGCCAGGGCAGTTTCTTCTCTCTGCACAGCCTTCCTCACATACCTTGAGAAGGACAAAACTTTCACAGTGTTCCCTTTTGAATGAGCATCAAGTACCTACCACAGCCAAGAATGTCTCCTTGTTTCTGTGCTGACCTCACCAGTGACCCCATTCCCCAGAGGTAGGGCCAGTAGCTGAAGCTGAGGAAATATCATTCAGCAGTTATAAGAAAATGACAATTGAGAGGTGTGCACAGTTCACGTGGAGACCATCCTTTGTATCTAAACTGATTAGCAGTTTTCCCCTTGAGGGCACCGAAGAGATGCTGAGAAAGAAACCGGGGTCTATCCCATCCCGGGAAAGGAAAACCTGAGGGGCTCCCAGAGGACTCTGCTGTAAGCCTCATTTCATTCCCAATGACTTCACAGATGCCAGTTTAAAGGAGGTCACAGGTATTTACCTTTCTTCCCCATCTGCTTCAATCTGCTTTATGAAGGAGAGAAAATGCCAATACCTGTGCTCCTTTGAGCCCACAATGCATCCATTCTGAGAAATTTTTTTTTATGGTAGGGTAAACGTTATCCCAGTAGGAAATGTCATTGGAATAGATATAAGATTTATATAGACAGACCCACTCCTTCCCTCAGCAACACTGGGTTATACCCACCCAATCCTGCCATGTCTCATGTGTGATGCTTTGACAGAACAGGGCATCAAGGTATTGATGCCTTAGCACATCTCTCTCTCTCTCTCTCTCTCTCTCTCTCTCTCTCTCTCTCTCTCTCTCTCTCTCTGTGTGTGTGTGTGTGTGTGTGTGTGTGTGTGTGTGTGTGTGTGTGTGTGTATAACTTAGGTTGGCCTCCATATGTAGTTGAAGATAACCTTAAACTTCTAATTCTCCTGCCTCTACCTCCCAAGTGCTAGAATTACAAGTGTGTACCACCACGCCCAGTTTAGGTGGGTCTAGTGATTCAACTCAGAGCTTCAGGCATGTTTGGCAAGCAAGCACTCTATAAACTGAGCCCCAGCCCCAGCCTAATACATTGTTAAACAAGATGAAGTCATATCATGTCATACTACTACTCAACAAACAACTGCACAAGGATGAGAAGACTGGACTGCACTTTGTAAATGTAGTTATTTGACTATTCGAATAATATGTACAGAGTATAAATAATCCTAAAGAGTGGATGTTCTAAAAGGTATCTATACTTACCCTTGTTTATATGTTTAAATGTGGCTGATAGTCATATTAAGGTATATATTTGTAATAAATACCAAGTACATATTCTATGCTAACACTGAGCTAAGTACTAAATATGGGGGGAAAAAGTGAAGGTATAACTCCTTCAAAGGTTTCTAAGAAAAATGCAAAAATGGGAAATATTCTATAAAGCCAATATCATTGCTTTCTTAAGAAAATGTAACATGCCCATGCATTCAAGTGTGTGTGCTCCCAAAATGGGTCATACAACCAATTGCTAGGAAGCTTCTCAGGCAAGCCTTCATGAACCACATATATAGCCTACACTCCCTGGAAAGCAGCAATAGGATTTTGTCAGCACACAGCATGAGTCCATGTCCAGGGCATTGCTTAGGTTAGCTTACCAACACTAATGCCTGACAAAGAATTTTAGTGAACTAGTTCTTGTCTTATAGACCATGGGCAGAGGGTTGAGGTGACACAGCCAACTCATTCTGAAGATCTAGCTACCTATGCTCTCAATCTCATATGTACTCAGAAATGTCTGTGTAGGATAAAAACTAGACTCATGTAAATGTGTCATGTGTCTGGCCTAAGGTATTACTTCTACACTGGACACACCCAATGAAGACACTTGAGTAATTAACACTGTAGTTATCCTGACCCTAGCCAAGAAGCAGAACACTTTCTCTGCTGACAAAATTACTTTGCCATTGATGTACTAGGTTTTTACGGTGTCTCTTTTTTGTATGTGGAAGGATTTTTCTAACTGCAGGCAAATTAACAGCAAAATAAAAATATTTACAATTATCACGTACTTAATTTTATTTCCCTCAATCTTTAATACAATTGTATAAAACTAAGGGTGTGCGGGTTGGGGATTTAGCTCAGTGGTAGAGCGCTTGCCTAGCAAGTGCAAGGCCCTGGGTTCGATCCTCAGCTAAAAAAAAAAAAAAAAAAAAAAACTAAGGGTGTGTGTGTTTAAAATAAGTAAGGAGAAGGCTGCCTACATACTTTGAGTTTCTACAAAACAAGCTACAACCTTGCTTAAAAGTTTATTTTTGTAAGAAATGGGTGATTTTCAGGCAATCCACTTATCCAGCTTACCAAGTCAAACATTTAACTGTCTAGTTCCCTGAACTCATGGCTCATGCTGCTGAACCAACCTCTCTGAAATTTCCAGGCCTGAGTGCTGTCTGATTCACAAGTCTTTCTTTGCTCAAACACATTGTGCTAAATTTAATTTCTCTAAAATCACATAAAGGTAGCTTTATGACTCTGACAACCATGTTTTGTGTCAACACCATGTCAGATTCAGAGATATTTCAGATCAGCATTTAAAATAATTGTAAGTAACTTACATAGTTCTAACAGTCTTTTGTCAAGAATAAAAAGATAATGTGTGAGTGTATTTAGCAGAAAATTGTAAAGCCCTTTAACTTTACTTGACTTATTCCTTCTACGCTCATACCTATAATTATCTCCCAGTAAAAACACTCCTCCTCCCTCTTGTCCATTCAAATTAACAATATTTTATACTTAGTCTTGTTCCAAGGTAAATCTACCCATCATCCCAGTTGGAGTCAACACTGATCAGCATGGCTCTTCTTCCTCACCAATCTGTCAGCAAAGTGAGGAAGTCCTTCCTTCCTTTCCACTGAGTCCCAAGATAAAACAGAATTTGCCCTTCAGAATTGTTGATCACTGAAAATACACACATACACACACACATACACACACACACACACACACACACACACACACACACACACACACACACACACACTCACACACACACCTGCCCATACCAAAAGTTGCATAGAATTGAATTAATCTTCTTTATACCTTTGAGTTACTTATATTTTATATTATGAGCAATTTTGAAAAGTAATTAGACTTTCAGTCCATAGACTATTATTGATTATATAATATTCCATTATAGAACTATTCTATATCCCTATCTGTATACTTTCTCACTTTTGTCTGTATAAACATTCTTGCAGTAAACATCATTATACATGACATTCTCTTATTATTCCTTTCAAATGATTTTCTAGAGCTGGAATTGTTGGATTTGACTCCACAGGAACTTTCTGAGATTTCAATACACACTGCCAAATTACTTTTCAGAACAGTTGCAACCATCTCATTTCTCCTGCCTATAATAATGTCCTCTCTGAACCCATCCCAACACACAACACTGGGGTTTTTGTTTTTATCTTTTCCAAACTGGATTTTGCAAAGAAATATATTTATTTTATATTAGTACCATGAATAAGCACAGACCTGATCCAGGAAGCAACATGTATTAAATCCTGTATGTTGTTCAGTTAAAGGTTCCAAGGTGACCCTGTGCTTCCTATTTCCAAGTCATAGCTTGAAGTGTCTTGGAGAAAGATAGAGTATAAATGAATATACTGCTCAAGTTCTTGATGAGTATAGCAGAGGCAATGGATTTCTCTATGTGCAATTAAAAACAATAGCAAGACATGGAAAACTTTCTGGAGAAAAAAAATAACCAAAATGTTTTAAAGGGATGTTGTATATTAGCTGAATGAGCTAGTTCATAAACCACACCAGTGGCCCTGAAATGAATGCTGTCATCTAAACTTTCACACAGTCCACGCCCACATTGAATCTGAGTCTGACCAATATTACCAGCTTTAGCCAAGGAAACATCAGCAAGCTTGACATAGCAGAAACTTTATGAACAGCATTCCACAGGGATGTGTTCACCACTGTGTGAAGATGGGGTGGGGGGAAGGAATGGGGGAGCACAAGGAGAGAAAAGTGTCATCATCCCAACTATTTAATTGGACTGGGACATCAGACACATGAGTAAGGTCCCATCAGATAATCAAGCCCCAAGTGAGCTCCTGAAGATCAAATGAGACTGACAGAATCAGAATTGTTTCACACATACATTTGGGTGGTTTGTTATACAGAAATCACTAACTGATATAATAGTATGGTGGTTTATGCTGTGGAAGAATTCTGAATATGTATTACTCTCATTAATAGATAAGCCGATTGGCCTATAGCAAGGCAGGATAAAGTTAGGAGGGACAATCAAACAGGATCCTGGGATGAAGAAGGGCAGAAACAGGGAGATGCCAACCAGCCGCCGAGGAAGCAGGATGAATACAAAATAAGATAACAAGGCATGAGCCATGTGGCAAAATATACATAAGAAATATGGGTTAATTTAAGTGTAGGAGTTAGCTAGTAACAAGCCTGAGCTATTGATCGAGCATTTAGAAGTAATATTAAGCCTCTGAGTGGTTATTTGGGAACTGGCAGGTGGGAGAGAAACATCTGACTACAGATTTAAATAGGAATGGCCCCCATAGCCACATGCATTTGAATGGTTGGTCATCAGGGAATGGCACTACTTGAGAGGGATAGGAGGTATGGCCTTATATGGACTTGTTGGAGAAAGTATGACACTGGGGATGGGCTTTGAGGTTTCAAAAGCCCAAGCCAATCCCAAAGTCTTTTCCTGTAGCCTGTGAATCCAGATATAGAACTCGCAGCAATTTCTTCTCCAGCACCATATCTTCCTGCATGGACCTCATGCCATGGCCCCTGGTATGAGAATGATAGACTAAACCTCTGAAACTGTAAGGCAGGCCCAGTTAAACACTTTCTTTTATAAGACTTGTCAGGGTCATGGTCTCTTCACAGCTACAGAACACTGACTGAAACAAACACATTCTAGGCTTTCAGTGAATATTTATTGGGTGCTTGGTGTCTAAATTCCTGAGCAAAAGCCTTGCATGCTAGTGAAAGTAACTGCATACTATGATAAGATATATGATATGACATAATATCTAATAGTGAGTCAGAGCCAGGACTTTCCTACTTTGGTTATTCAGAGAATACATGGGAAAGGAAATACATGAGTTTTATCTTGAAAGATAATCTGACAGACTAAGAAGAGAGAATCTAGAAGTAGAGGGAACAATAAAACTTACAGGTTGGGACGTCAAACAGACTGATGAGGAGCCTGTGCAGGAGTTACTCAGTAAGAGAAGGTAGATACTGAGGATAAATGGAAGAGTCAAGCTGCTTAGGCTCAGCTAAGATGAAACATGTTATTAGTTTCCCATTTAAAGATGTCTTAGGGGAGAGTCAAAAGAAGTCTGTTGTGCTCTCACATACACTAACTACTCTGCATCCATAGAATGTCTAGTACATATGTGTAGATTTGTTAAACTTCCTGGTGCCCTTTTTCTCCTCAAACTGTACATTCTGTATTTGTCCTTGCTCAGCTTGCTCCTTTTCATTACAGATCTGTATAAGACTGGCCACTAATAACCACATGACACAGACAATGTTAGGCTGTTTTGAGATGTCCTCTGTCAAAGCTGTTGATCTATAAATCTTCAATTTAGCCTCAGGCAGATTTTTTGGACAAGGGCTAAAAGCAGCCACATTCTTTGCCAAAATATCATCAGAATGGTCTCTAGGACACATACTAATATTCCTCTCCTCTGAGGCCTCTTGAGCCAGGCCCCCACCATTCAAATCACCCTCTGCACCACTAGTATGGCCATGCTCCTACTAATATGGCCAATTAAGCCCCATTTAAAGTATCCAGGTGCTTTTCTAGTCCAAAGTCCCAAAGTGTTCCATATTTCTCCAAACAAAAGCATGGTCCAGCCTATCACAGAAATACCCCACTCCTGGTACCAACTGCTGTCCTAGTTAGGGTTTCTCTTGCTGTGGAGGGACCCCATGACCACAGCAGCTCCTGTAAAAGAAAGCATTTAACAGGGGCTTATTTATAGGTTCAGAGGTCCATTGTCACCATGGTGGGAAGCATGGTGGCACACAGGCAGACATGGTGTTGGAGAGGTACCTGAGAGTTCTACTTCTGGATTGGCAGGCAGCAAGAAGAGAATGAGACACTGGACCAGGATTGAACATCTGCGCCCTCAAAGCCCAACTCCAGTGACACAGCTCCTCCAATAAAGCCACACCTTTTCCAATAAGGCCACACTTCCTAATAGTGCCACTCCCATTAGTGTCACTTTTCTCAAACCACAACACTAGATATTCAAATACTAAAAGCAAGCCAAGGCAGTATCATCTGATCCTTATCTTGCAAGACCAATTATCTAATTAATCTCCACTTCTACCTAGTGGCAAAATTCTACATTAGCAAGGACATAATGAAAAAAGTAAAAGAATCATGAGGAAACCAAAATCAATTTTTTTATTGTAGATATTTGTGCTAATACAGACTGTAAAACTATCTATGCTGTGTACAAAAGGGACAGGCACAACTTGCAGTCCAGGCTTGAAAAACACACAAGCTAGCAAGCTCTAGGCCTGGCCCTGCATACAGAGACACATTATGAACTCACCCCAGAAGAGACAGAGACCCATTCAAGATCACCAGGTGTTAATATTTACACAGTTGTCTCCCTCTTGTTTCAGATAAAGAATGACATACCACTTCAAAAATTAGTGAGAGTCAACAGAACAACAGTCAGCACCTAATCAACTACAAGAGACAGTGTCTAATCAGGTACAGAAGGAAAGCAGCATCAGTAAGAGAAGACAGGCCCAGTTTTTATTTTTGTTTTTGTTTTTTTCCAAGACAGTCGATCACTGCCTGTGGGAACCAGCCCCAAGGCAGCACACAGGGCACAAAGGGAAATCTACAGCATCAGCGGAGCTAAGACTTTTCTGTCTGAGGGGTAGGAAATGAAGACACTCATACACTCACTTGATGGTTCCTTTCTTTATTCTTTCATTGTTCTCTCTTCCTCACTGCTTATATACACCAATAAAAACTTTCAGGCAATACAGAGGTCACATTCCATAAATAAAGACATGTTTAAAAACAGAGTCATCCCAACAACTCTCATACAATATATCTAAGTAGCCTATCATGAGCAAACAAGGAACATATTTTCTCAGCCAACCATTTTATTGACAGTCTGTAAATAGAAGTTATAAGTAAAGAATCAATTACTTTATTATCTATCTTGAGAGGTAATCTTACAGGGAATTTTAAAGGAATCACAAACTTAAACTTCTGGAGACTCCAAGAAAACAAGAAAATTGTGTACTTACACCATATCTTAGTGTATTATCCACTTCGACCTTTATGACCTACAATCTCCTAGAAAGGGAAAAGGCAGTTTAAACTAACGCATGACTATGTAAACATTTTGAACTATCACCCTACAATCAGGAGTTGTAAATTTGGGTGCCCCTACCATCTCTGAGTCCAGGGGAGTGCTAGCTCAAGTCTTGAGACATGGAGACACCCAGAATGTCATAGATTCTCTAGCTCAGGCTCAGATCAACATTCCAGAGTTACTGTAAATCTTTCAGCATCAGCTCAGCCAGCACTTTCCAATATACCATGGCACCATGATGTTCCAAGTCTTAAAATGTACTTTCTGCTCTGTGTGCAACTCCTATCAAAAGAAACCTGTAGCACTTTTTAGGGGCTAAAGAGTCAAATTATTTTCTGTAGCCCTGACTAGTTAGAATTTGTTTTCAAAATTTGAGGTCAGGAGTAGGTACAAGGAATTAATCATTTTCCAGCTAGCAATAATTGAGCTGTTTTGTATTTACGACCTAGCCAGATAGCTCAGCTACGTCCTTGTGAACTATAGACTGCTTTTCTGGGATTGTTTATCTTAAAAACCATTAGCAAGGCCTCTGGTCTAATCTATAGCTAGTTTGAAGCTTTGTATCAGCTAATGGTATACATGAAACCTGTGACTGCCTTTCTCAGCATTAAGATTAAAGGAATTTGAGGCAGTCTGGTTCCTGAACTCAAATGTTTTCCTGAATCATAAATCTGACCTGTGATCTAAAGCACCTTGTAAATGGAACTCATAGGCCTCATGGCACTCATGGGCCTTAGCTATGAAACATATCCTAGTATTTATTTTTATTCATCAAAACTCTGTATCAATTAGATAATACAGTTTAAGGAGGAATCATCTTCCTGACAATCCACAGATATAAATGACCAGTAGATCAGGATGTTTTCATGAGATAAACACACTACAATAAAAGCAATGGGAGACTGTCCACATCCATATACCCATGCCAGATGACAGGGAAAGATTGCAGCAGCAACATGTAAAAGCACAACAGAAGCAAACGACATTCTGGAGTTTGCAGCCTCATGGCCTTGCTTATGAGGTTATACCCATCAAAGAGTTTTTCTTCTGGTAGGCTGACACCTAGAACTTCAATTGTCACCTGTTGTTCCTGCAACATGGCTACCAGCAACAGTTAAATGCCTGTCTTATGTAAACTCAATAAGTTGATTTTTACTCTGTGCCAAACTGACTCATGTGTGTTCATAAGCCTAAGCTGTCCCCAAATTAAGACCAATTATACTACCAAAGCCAGATGTCTAAGTTCTTTCATTCCACTTGAAAGACAGCCTGTGAAACGGATTGATTTTGTTCTCTCCACTCATGACCCTTTTGCCCAAGAAATTTTTATGTATATAAGTATATAAAGGTATATAAGTATATAAAATAGACATATAAATCAAATACTTATTGATGATAGGCCATAAAGAGATTTATTTTAAAACAATTCTTTGGAAAACAAATAAATTTACCATCTCTTAAATATTAAAATAAATTTGCATATTAATGAGATGAATGTGCTTCCTTATTTTTACATAAAGTCTTGGCTGATTATTTAATACTGGGATGCACAGCATCTTCAGCAGATTTCAGATTGGTATTTATATTTTACAACAATCAATCCTGAGAATGTTTCTTCACATAAATATCTGCTACAAAATGACAGAAATATGCTGAGGATTGTTTCAGATCCTGATGGAAAATTTTTCCTAACTCCAAACCAATATTCATTTTAATAAATTTTTATTAAACTAAGACAGCATGTGTATATTTTTATTTATTCTTTGAAAACTTTATACAATGTATTTTGATCTTATCTGTCTACCACTACACCTCTCTTCAACTCCTCCTACTGCCTCCACACTAACTACCTCCCAACTTCATGCTTTTTTTATTGCTATTAATAACCCCAAGTCCAATCAGTGCTGTTCATATGGGCACAGGTGTGAGGACATCCACAAAACCATGGCAACCTATTATCAGCCACATCCCTCCCTCAGTAACCACAAACTGCCAACAGCTCCTCAGCAAAAGGCGGTGCCTCTGGAATCCTCCCCCTTCCATGCTGGGAATTTGGCTGGCTTTATCTTGTGCAGGTCTCATGCTGGCAACACACCTACAGTGAACAACATCCTGTGTTCAGATGAAAGGCTACACTGTAGTTACATAATGCAGCATAAGGGCACACAAGCAGAAGCACCTCAAGATTCATTATACACTTCCTTTTGGATGAATTTTTTATCACTACATATTCAGAAACTTTTACTATTGAAAAATATTTCTTGACCTGAGATTTAATTACAAGCCCATATGAAGTTCAACCTACAGTTAAGAAGCTGAGTTTGACAGCAACACAGACACTTGATTTTTTTTAAGTTCCAAGGGGGTGTGTAAAGTCCTTGTGAGGAATCATCTGTAGTCATGTTGGTGAGACAAAAATCTAGCTATAGTCAGTAAAGATGAAGCTACCACTACCAATTCATTGCACAAATAACTGCCATCCTACAACCTGGCTTGCATTTTCAAAATAACTTTTCTATGGTACTTTATACCTTAAATTCTACTTCAAATGTTAGAATATTAGATTTAGGAGGGACTTAAAACTATTTACTCCAGGGGTTGGGAATTTAGCTCAGTGGTAGAGCACTTGCCTAGCAAGCGCAAGGCCCTGGGTCTGGTCCTCAGCTCTGAAAAAAAAAAAAAAAAAAAAACTATTTACTCCAATATATCACTCTGAAGAGAAACTTCATGTCCAGAATTTCTCAAACATTAAAACTTAATACAAGGAATATGGTAAAAATACTGTTAAGGTTTAATTGAAAGCAGTACATTTTATTCTGGATATTTCTAATCATAAAAAATTCTCCTCAAAATTGATGCTAAATATGAGTCATAAAATATATATTCAGGGGCATATTTCCAGAAATTCATGTGATTAGTGTGTTTGTTTTTGTTTTATTGTGTTGTGTTCCTGCAAAATTTTGATATTGCTAATTAATGGAAGAATCATGCCAATTCCTGTCTTCATATGCAAAAATTTTTAACAATTTTTGTATGTCCCTGAAATGAATATTTCCTATCTGCTCATGATCCAGTGTCTCAATCCGTATTTTAAAAATTCCCAGCCAGGTGGTGGTGGCGCACGCCTTTAATCCCAGCACTCAGAAGGCAGAGGCAGGTGGATCTCTGTGAGTTTGAGGCCAGCTTGGTCTACAGAGCTACACAGAGAAACCCTGTCTCAAGACACCAAAAAAAAAAAAAAAAAAAGAGAATTCCTTGAAATAAATACACATTTGTATATTTATTAAATGAAAAAATTCATACAAATATTTTCATATTGCAAGTTATATGCAAGAATAAGTAGAAAATCTTGCCTGCTGTGGTGATGTGATAATTGAGAAATGAAACAGTCAGAGAAAGGAGCATGTCAATTTACAACTGAGATTTGTAAAAAGAATTTGGAACAAGAGACATGGTATACAAGTTTGTCAGCTGGAAATATGCAGATTAGTTGAGGAATTTCATCTTCATTGCACGCAGCTAAGAGATGTCCCTCACACCACAACCTAATGACAACTCTGGCAGAAGACCAGGAGTTTGCTTTCTAGGATGGCTCACATGGTTGAGTGAGTCAAGGGGGTAAAAAGAGAGTAAACTGAATTCCACAATCAGAAAGGTGAAGCCATTAGCCCCTATTCTCGATTCAGCTAATACAATAACATCTGTCACATTTACTCCAATCTGCACAAGAGGTGAAAATTCTCTCTGGGGACATGGAGCTGTTCATAAGAAGTGACATGGTTTTGCTCTTCTGGAGTGGGAGAAGAAACTGCCCACTTAAACTGTTCACAAATTTAAAATAAAGCTCTCCAGCAGAAAGGCCGCACATGCATAGACATTTCATTAAGCTTTTTGGAAGAATGTTACTTATTCACTTGCTCTTCATGACTTGCACAGCTTGCTTTTTCATACAATTCAGCACCTCCTACCCCAAGGTGGCTCCCCTCCACAGCAGTGTGGGCTCTCCCACATCACTCATTAATCAAGAAAATGCCCCCACAGATATGCCCACAAGCCAATCTGGTAGAGACAATTCCTTGGTTGAGATTCCATTTTTCCAGAATGACTCTAGTGTGTGTTAAACTGACAAAAATGAACCAGCACAGCTGGTGAACATTTGGCATATAAGCCAGGTGGAGAGGGAAGGTGTCTTAGTTAGGGTTTCTATTGCTGGGATGAAACATCATGACCACGGCAACTCTTATAAAAGAAAAACATTTAATTGGGGTGACTGACATTTTCAGAGGTTTAGTCCATTATCATCATAGTACAACATGGTGGTGTGAAGGCAGACATGGTGCTAGAGAAGTAGCTGAGAGTCCTTACATCTTGACTCACAGGCAACAGAAAGCAGTCTACCTCACTGGGTGTAGCTTGAGCATAGGAGACTTCAAATGAAGTTCAGAGGTTTAATCCATTGTCATCATGGAGGGAAGCATGATGGCATGCAGGTAGATGTGGGGCTGAAGAGGAAGCTGAGAGTTCTATATCTGTATTGCCAAGAGCAGGAAAAGAGAGTAAGCTACTAGGCTTTGCTTGAGCATCTGAAAACTCAAAGCCCACTCACACAATGACACATTTCCTTCAATAAGGCCACACCTACTCCAACAAGGCCACACCTCCCATTAGTGCACTCCCTTTGAGGGTCATTTTCTTTCAAGCCACCACATTCCACTCCCTGGTACCCAAGGGCTTATAGCCTTATCATAATGCAAAAATGCATTCAGTCCACTTCAAAAGTCCTCATAGTTTTTAACAGTCTCAGACTTATTTAAAAGTCTAAAGTTCAAAGTCTATTCTGAGATTCATGCAATCTCTTAACTGTAATCCACTATAAAATCAAAATAAGAAAGCAAATATATAATTCCAACATATAGTAGTGTAGAATATACATTACCATTTCAAAACATAGGGAAGGGAGCATAGCAAAGAAGTACTGGACCAAAAACCAGCTGGACAAACTCCAAACTCTGCTTCTTCATGTCTGATGTCAAAATGCTCTCCAGATCTCCAGCTCCTTCCAGCTTTGTTGACTGCAACACATTTCTTTCTCTTGGGCTGGTTACATTCCCTGTCAGCAGCTTTCTTTGCCAGGTATCCCATGGCTCTGGCATCTCCAGCATCTTGGGGTCTCCAAGGTAATCCAGGCTTCAACCTCACAGCTTTATGCAATGGCCTCTCTAGGCCTCCATTCAGGGACACCCCTGACACATGCTTGGCCTCAGCAGCTTTCCTTAGTCAAGGAGGTAAATTTCATAGCCCCTTTCCTCTATCCATGACTTCAGAACCATGTGGCTGAAGCTGCCAAGTTCTGCTGTTTACTTGGGCTGGAACATGGTCCCCTCATTCAGTTACAACTTCCCCAATTTTCTGATCTTGATAGTTTTCACTGCCTAAGCTTTGCTGTTCTAAAACTTGTTCTGTAGACCAGGCTGGCCTCAAACTCAAACAGCCACTGCCTTCCGAGTGCTGGGATTAACAGTGTGCACCACCACATCCTCTTCTTTAATTCCTTTTCACAAGTTGGAAACTTAGCTGGGTGGGATCTTGACCTGAGGTCACCACTCCCTTTATTCCATTTGTTTATCTGTATATTTGTTTATCTTTTTATCTCCTTGAACACAGGACTTGGCTCCATTCCACTTTCTGATACTCCTTTCCTCCTAAGCTTGTTCCTTTTCATTATAAATCTTTATAAGCAAGAATACTGGTTCTTATTAGGCTGTTTTAAATATTAGGTTGTTTTGAAATTTCCTCTGCCAATGGAATTAATCCAAGTCTCTTAACTTTAGCCTCATGCAGATGCTTCAGACAAGGGCAAAAGGCAGCCACTTTCTTCACCAAAATATCACAAGAATTATCTCTAGGCAACATAGTAAAATTCTTCTCCTTTGAACCTCTTCAGCCAGCCCCCACAATTCAAACAATTTTCAGAAACATTGTCTTCCATGCTCTTATTAATATGGCCCGTTAAACAATGCTTAAAGCATCCCACTGCTTTCTTAACCCAAAATAACAAAGCCCAAATTCCTCCAAACAAAACCATGGTCAGGCCTATCACATCAATGCCTCAGTTTCTCATACCAACTTCTGTCTTAGTTGCTGTGAAGAGAAATCATGACCACAGCAACTCTTATAAAGGAAAACATTTAATTTGGGTGGCTTACATTTTCAGAGGTATAGTATAGTCCATTATCATCATGGTGTAACAAGGTAGTGTACAAGCTTACATAGTGCTAGAGAAGGAGCTGAGAGTCTGTATATCTTAACTGACAGGCAACAGAAAGTGGTCTATTTCACTGGGTGTAGGTAGGTTAAGCATAGGAGAACTCAAAGCTCACTCCTTCAGTAACATACTTCCTCCAGCAAGGCCACACCTACTCCAACAAGGCCACACCTCCCATTAGTGCCCCTCCCTTTGGGGGCCATTTTTTTTCAAACCACCACAGAAGGTATGCATGTGTGTGCAGGTATGTGTGTGTGTGTGTGTGTGTGTGTGTGTGTGTGTGTGTGTATGTATGTATGTGTGTGTATGTAGGTAGGTAGGTAGGTAGGTAGGACAGAAGTAATCCTTAGGTTTAGAGAAACATTCAACATCATTAGCCATCAGGAAAATATAAATTAAAACTATCTTGAGATTTCATCTAAGAATGACCAGGAGCAATAAAATAAGTGACAGTTCAGTTCATGCTGGTTAGGATGTGAGAATAGGCGAACATTTTCTCCTTGTTGGTGGGGGTGTGCACTTGTACAACATGGAAATCAGTGTGGTAATTCCTCAGGAACCTGGGAATTGAATCTATCTACTTCAAGATCCAGTTCTACTACTCGGGTATATACCCAAAGGATGCTTCATCCTACTACAGAGATAGATACTTGATTGATCATGATCATTGCTACTGTATTCAAAATAGCCAGAAATATTAGGTTTTAAATCTCCATAAACATAGTCTAGCATCTGTGAGGTTTATGTGTCTAACATACCTTCTTTTCAAGAACCCACATTTTGAATAAAAATTTTAAATATTGGCATCTAGCATTCCTAATAATATGTTTTGTTTTTGTCCCCAATACACTCATTTTAAAATATATTATTTCACTTTTCTACCACTGTCTTATTGGTACTTTAATTTGTTCTGTGATCAACAAAGTAAGCTAAGGTGGTGGTCTGAATGAAAATGGCCTCCATAGGTTCATGGGGAGTGGCACTATTTGAAAGCATTAGGACATGTAGCCTTTTTGCAGTAGATGTGGCCTTGCTGGGGGAACTATGTCACTGAGGGTGGGCTTTGAGGTTTCAAGGGCCCAAGCCAGACCCAGTGGCTCTCTCTCTCTCTCTTCCTGCTGCCTGCCGATCCAGATGTAGAACTCTCAACTACATCTCCAGCACCATGTCCACCTGCATGCCACCATGTTTCCTGCCGTGATGATAATGGACTACACCTCTGAACTGTAAGCCAGCCACAATTAAATGTTTTCTGTTACAAGAGTTGCTATGGTCATGGTGTTTCATCACAGCAACAGAAACTCTAAGTAAGACAGCTAGCTAGTATATTTTCATGTCATCAAGTTATACATGAGGGTAATTTTATAGAAATTTATCATTTTAGAGTATTTCACAAGGAAAACTTGTATGAGTTCAAAGTAGATTAATTTCATCATAGAAGGCAACTGGTGATTCCGAAATGCAACACAATTTAATGGTCTGTTTGAAATTAGAAATTAGAAGCAAACAGTACTTCTGTGCCTGTTTGGGCACTTCAGCAGATGCTGTAATAACCACAAAGACTAAAAGTCCCTTCCCTACAATATATTAGAAGCTCAGCCCCATTTGTCTCTTGGGAACCACTTCACATTCAGATAGTCTTTAAAAGGTCAATGAAAATGATGTGCCTGACTGTTTGGGCAATCCTTACTGATTAGATCAATTACCTAACATTAAAATTCCTTTAAAGACATTCAAAACTACAAATGTCAGTCAAGGTTGTACATGTATCTAAATATTGGCAGGAGGCACCCTTGGCATTTCAACTCTATATGCAGTTGAATCTCTCAAGTACCAATTCTATCTGAATTCCTCCTAAACACACACACACACACACACACACACACACACACACACACACACAAATAAATAAGATAAATATTTTAAGTACCATGGAAAAGTTTGCTATTTTTAAATAGACTTTTAGGACAAAAGAAAAAAAACAGATTTTTTTTTTTCCCAAAGAAATTTTGTGTAGCTGAAAACATTAAAATTAAAGAAAGCAGGGTTGGGGATTTAGCTCAGTGGTAGAGCGCTTGCCTAGCAAGTGCAAGGCCCTGGGTTCTCAGCTCAAAAAAAAAAAAAAAAAAAAAGAAAAAAGAAAAAAGAAAAACCTTAAAGAAAGCAATTGGCAAAAAAAACTCCAAAACTCTGAAATATAATGTTCAAATGCTAGACTTGTAAATAATATAAATGGTGACTTTTTCTTTCAAGTAAGTAGAATCCTCCTTGAAGAATTCATGTTTTGTAAATGAGGCCTGGCACACAAATGTTGCCAAGTGTTTATATTTGGGATGACAATTGTTGATTGAGTGCACAGGAGGAGGGCAGGCAGGCTGGACTGGAAGTAGAGGATCACTTGCCCCGCACCTGGGTTTTCTCTTTAACTCAAAAGAAACAAGCAATAGTTCCTTCGCTGCACTTTACCAATACAATTTAATTTATGTTTTTATTATTTTGGATATATCTCAATTAACAATCAAGAGATCACTTTCTTGTCTATAACATGGGGAAACTGTAGTCCTGTTTCTGGGTGACATTCCAAAAAGACTCTCAAAGCACCGTAATGTGCACCACAGCCTCTCAGTCCCCTTGCTCTGGGGGAGACCTTGCTGCCCGGGCAGTAGAGAGGCAAATGCACTTGCTGAAAACACTTCAATGATTTCAATAAAGTTCCCTGCCATAAGTGTTTCATGAAGGACTGACTCGGGAGGGGGCTAGCTCTTCTGCAGACTGGCTGTAGAGGTGAGACCTCAAGAGCATTAGATATCTTCCCTGTCTGAAGCACCATCATGTCCCTACGACTTATGAGTCATTTTGTGCCTTTCTTCACTTTCACAATTCAGGTAGTTCTGAGATTTAAAAGAAAACGAAATCAGGTCTGTTAGCTATACAATGACCAAAAATCAATAATTGTGTGGAATTATATATAAGACAATTTTCTCTTCCATGTTTCAACAGTTTGAAGCCTCTGACATAGTTTTAAAGGTTTTTTTTTTAATATGGTTCTTCCTATATTTGTAGCTAAGCATGCTAATTCACAAATATCTAAGTGATTAAGAGCAAAGATCTCAATATTAGCCTTGAGAAATACCCCCACTTCCTTTGGTTTGTATGTGTTCCTGGAAGTGTGTGCTCTTGTTACCAGAAAGCATGTTTGTCTTTGCCTTTTGGGGGAACATTGTGTCCACATCAAATGATGCTGGCACAGCTACAGACAACACAAGCTTGAGCTCCTTCCTCTGTTTTGAAAGAACTAGTTTCGACAGCTCTAATTATGGCTTAGAGAAATGCCAGTCAGGTAGCTGAACTTGTGTTTCAAAGACTAACCCTTGGGATTGGGCTTATTAAATATTAAATAGGAGCATTAAGAATATCATACATTTTACATAGAATATTTTAGTTCCTACATGATTTCCTCACTGGAATCACTGGTCAGTCCAATCCCTTGCCACCATCTTACCTAAATTATGTACCAAGCAAGAGATATTCCTGTACAAATCAGCAAGCAAACTGGAACCACCTCTCTGCAGTAAGACCCTGTCAACATAAAAGCCCTTTCTAAACTATATTCTGTTGCTATTTGGTGAAGCAGAGTCAGAATACAGAATTAATTTCCTTTATAAGAAACATCTAATGAAGCTTTGCTTCACATCTGACAGAGATTCCCCATGTGTGGAGAACAGTATCCTGTGCTCAGACAGAGAAATTGGATTCTATCTCCCATGCAAAGAGGGTATAGCTGTGACAGGGTTTCTAAAGCAATGTTAAGGAAGCAAATACTAAATCCCATGGATGGAGATGAGCATTTCAACCTAACAATGCTACTGTTGTTGAAGCCTTCCCTATGCAGATCCAGACAGTATTAAAGATTGTCTAGGGAGTAGTGATGCAACAGCATGGTCTTTAATTGAAAGAACAATAGATCGCAGGCAAAGGAGCAACACTGTTTGCTTTTTTTAGATATTTAGATGTACAGAAAGTACTGAGTAGATGCTCGGGGTGAACAAGCATCTAGGAACTTTTTCCTTCTTTTAGGAAAAAAAAATGTGTGGTTTTCAGAGTGAGTATCTGTGTGATTTTTATCCTTATACTACTGAGAGCCATCTCAAATGTTAGATATAATCCCACCTTCTATTCCTCCTCTTCCCTAAGACTCCTGTAGCCTCTCTATGATTTCTTTTTTTCTCATGCCATCTCTGAGGAAATGGAATGTTTTTTTTTTTCCTAACATTAAATTTGGTGACAATATCTATGATATATAATTCAGATCTGAACTCTTCCTTTTGGGAATGAGCTTGCCTCAAAAGTTATGATTTAACATTACTTTGGCTGTCTGACTTTGACAGTTATAAGTTACTTTGGGTATAAATCTCTCATGTAGGAAGGTTGTCTTGTCCAGAACTGCCCAGGCCTGGGAAGGCAAGTCTGCCTTTTTATACGTGCTGTGTAGGTCTCAAGTAAAGTATACTCTAAATCTCAGTAGTGGGGATACTTTGGTTCTGTGGTCTCTATTCCCTTTTTTCACAGTGCTGCTTCTAATTCAGGCAAGAGGAAATTCACTGAGTCTCTCTCTCTCTCTCTCTCTCTCTCTCTCTCTCTCTCTCTCTCTCTCACTCACACACACACACACACACACACACACACACACACACACACGAACTCAACAGAAGCATTTTAATGACAGGAGCGTCGTCGAAGAAGAAACAAGTAGAAAGGGCCCTTCCGAAAAGCAACAGAAAATAAAAATGGTAAATAGTGATCAGAAAAGTGTGATCGGTTACTTTTTTATGATTATCATGTATTCAATTTTTCAGTGTCATCTTTTAAAAGCTTTTTCAGAACACTTGGGTCTTTGGAAGAGGTGTGAAGAACAGTGATCCTAGGTCTCCCTCGGAGTTACAGTTTTGCTTGATGGTGTGGTTCAAATGGGCAAACAACTTCAGAATATTGGTGAGTTTTCTGCATGCATAGGGCTGTATTCCCAGTGCCTAAAAGAGTGTGCAACATCAGATATTGCTAAGCATATATTTGTTGAATGAATAATGGGATGATTATAAAATTAAGAAAACCACAATCTGATGGACATTGCTTGCTGCATAATAAACCTGATGACTTCAGTTCCTTCCCTAGAACACATGTAAAAAGTAGAGAACCAACTCCACAAAATTGTCCTTCGACCTCTATGTGCACTCTTTGGCATGCATGTGCCCACAGACACCACACACTCACACACAAATAAATAAATAAATAATTCCTGATCATCAAGGGAAAGTGGGTTGCCAAGCACAGGGATCAAGCAAAGCCCTGGGAGTTCATGTAGCAGAATGTTATTTTAGGGTATGCTACTTTTGTTTATGTTCCATTTGTTTAACTCTGTGAAGCTGTGTTACTGTGCCTGTGTAAAACACCTGATGGTCTAATAAAGAGCTGAATGGCCAATGGCAAGGCAGGAGAAAGGACAGGCAGGTCTGGCAGGCAGAAAGAATATATAGAGGGAGAAATCTGGGAGGAAAAGGAGAAAAGACAAGAGATGGGAGAAGGAAAAGAAGTAGCCAGAGAAGGAGGAGGACACCAGGGGCCGGCCACCCAGCTACACGAAAAGCCATGGAGTAAAGAGTAAGATTAACAGAAGTAAGAGAATGGGATAATTTAAGTTAAAGATAGCTGGCTAGAAACTAAGCCAAGTGAAGGCCAGGTAATAATAAGCCACCATGTGTGAATTTATCTGGGAGCTGGGTGGTGCCCCCCAAAAAAAGAGTAAAATACCAACAAGAAGTTCAAAGAATGATTGTAGTGAAACATCTTGAACAAGGTGGTAGAGGGCAGCAAGAAATTAAAATGTGATTTTCATACTATTGCATTTAAAATTATATGTTAGAATATGAAATCATAAAAGATTAAATAGAAATATATGTGTATGCTCTCAACACACACACACACACACACACACACACACACACACACACACACACAGCTCTTACCTTAAAGACAATGAGGAATTGTTTATTCTCAAGCCATTTTGGGTGACCATGACCCAGGAACACAGATTTAGGTTACCCCAAATTCCATGCTCCAACATGGAAGCAGGTGCATGAAGTTTTTGTAATTTTACAGAACAGGGAACATCATAAATCAAGGTAAGTTTAAAATACATTGGTGGGTACATCAGAGAGGCAGCTACAGGGAGATGGCAGAATCTCTTCTATAGGCCTAAAATGCCATCTGATGCCATTTCTTAGCTTTTGGGTTGGTGTAAACCATTGGTCTGCTAAGCCAATAGATCTGGAAAGTTTTTATCTATTGGTCACAGGAAGTTCCACTACAGATTTGGGCAAGGAATGGCTCCAGGGACTAAAATTAGCCCAAGGTAAGTTAATTAGCCTCTTGACCTATAACATTCTAATCTCTCCACAATACTGAAATTCTCAATAGTCAATCCACCTCTAAAGACACAGCTTCAAGCTTTTGTTCACAATGCTAATTAGTTCATGAAGATAGTTTACTCATCTCTGTACTTTAACACTCAGCTGACCTCATAACATGCATGAATATTATATAGTAGGAATTATATTGTGTGGGTTCTAGGACCTAGTCCACAAGAGTCATATAAGCTTCTGCATTTACTCTTTGGGGAACCTAAAGCATCATGTCAAATAATTGTCTGACTATCCCATTAGAACAGCCACCTGGGAAGAGGTCCAGAATGTTTTATCCATTCATGCTAAGGTGAAAGACATGCACATAAAGCCATCTTGGATCATCTGGAAATAGCCATGCCTCTAGATTACTAGAGCTGCATGGATAATACCAGGGCACTAACAGAAAGTGTCTACTTGAGATAATTCTAGCTGAGCCCAGAAAAGAATTAATGAGCATCAGATTCAAGAGGACTTACTATAAAGCAGTTTGTAACTAAATGTGAACTTCAAGAGCAACTTCATCAGAGGAGGATCTTAATAACTGGGTAGACAGGATGACACAAACGTGTGGATAGTAGACTTCTTCCCATGTGACTATGCTAACACTTGACCAACTGGCTCAAACAAAATTTGACAATAGACACCAGGATGAGGTTATATATGGGCTCATCAACATGAATTTCTATTTGCTGACCACAGTCACTGCTGACTGCCCTAAAAGCCAATTACAGAAACAAAGGGAGTCCAGTACCATTTCTTGGCTGAATCAGCCATATATGTAGTGCCGGATTGATTATAATGAACCATTTCTATCATAGAAAATGCAATAGCATAAGCATTTCCTGCAGATGTGGACTTGTCTGTCCTGCCCACAGTGCTTCTGTCAACACTAAAATTGAAGAACTTAGAGAAATCCCATCATATCATAGCAATTCATCCTCATCATATCCCATGCATCATCATCATTTAGGACCAAACAACTAATTTTAAGCAAATAGAGCCTGGAAGCAGGTTCTTGTAGATATAGAATTAATGCACTGGTTCTACATTTTTCATCACTCCGAAGCAGCTGGTCTGATAAAATGTTGACCAATTGAAAACTCATTCTGGCATACTGTGGGGTAACCAGAGGGCTGAGATAATATCCTGCACGATGTGGTACACATTCTGAACGAGCAGTTAATACATGATGGCACACCTCCTGTGCTTAGGCATCATAGCTCCAGGGACCAGAAAGTAGAAATGGGACTCACTCCTCATTGAAGTCTTATCAACAAGCACAATTCTTGTTTCCTGTCCTGGTGGTTCTAGAAACAGTTGGGTACAGAGATTTGTTTGTTTGTTTCCAAAGCAGGGATGCATCCAACAAGGAACATAACAGTGATTCATTCAACTGGAAGCTGAGACTTCTACCTAGCTCTATTGGCTCCTCATGCCAGGAAAACAATAGGCAGAGAGGAGGGTACAGTACTGACTGGCTAATCCTGATCACCAAGGGAAGGTAGGTTGCCAAGCACAAAATGAGGCTGTGAGGACTGACTAACGTGAAGGATGTCCAGAGGTGTTTCTCTTAATTTCTGATGGGTCCTGTGAAAAAGGATGACGAGAGACTACAAGAACCCAACATGGCCAGGTGGCAGTGGCGCATGCCTTTAATTCCAGCACTTGGGAAGCCAAGCCAGGTGAATCTCTGTGAGTTCAAGGCCAGCCTGGTCTACAGGGCAGGCACCAAAACTACACAGAGAAACCCTGTCTCAAAAAACAAACAAACAGAAAGAACCCAACAGAAGTCAATCTCTTGGGGTCAGAGAGTAAAATAATGACCAAGTAAATGGTGGTTGCTTTAGGGCATCAAGTTTGAGGTGTTTTGTTATGAAACAGTTCATAACTAAATGTGAAGCTGTTTGTGAATTATCACCAAAAGCAACTTGAGTACAGAGGGATCTCAGTAACTGAGTAGCTGAGATGACAACAATTTATGGATTTTAGTCTCTTCTCATATCACCTCCCCAAGCTGTGACCCGATTCAAGAATTAAAGTTAAAGGTTATCTTACCATGGGGAAAAAAATATGAGTAGCTGAGTGCTTGCTGAAGGCACATAAACTGTTGAATGTTTAGGAGGGGGATATAAATAAATGAGTATGCTCAGTTACACAAGAGTACTATAATAGTTACAAAAAGAACTATAATAATTATGTTAGTTTGATGTAAGTATAGTTTTTTTTACCAAATGGAAGCTACCCTCATGGTGATTTATTACGTACTCTTACACTTCAGTGTGTTTAAGTTACAGAAGATTAAAGCTAACCAAGAGACCTGGCTGAGAGAGAAATAAACACCACGCCAAGATAGATAAAGTGACACCACAGCATGCTGTATATACTACTGTCGAGAGGAGCTAGCATATTTTCAGTTGTTTTACAGATATCTACATCACAGGGAGTAGAAGCATGATTTTATCCTTAATAGAAAGTAACATTTGGTTAAAAGACCCGTGTATAGAATGCCTAGTGGGGGGAGGGAGGGACGTACACACAGCTACTACAGCGTTTACTTGATTAAACTGGAAGCTACTTCCCAGGAATCTGTTTTCTCTAGGTTCTGTGTTGGGGTTCGCCTAAAGGAGGCACTTGAGAGCTGAGAGGTGGAAATAAAGTAGTACCTCTCAGTCTTTAACCATCATCAGATAATGGAGCCAGCGGATGGAGTGCAGCTGAGCAGCCTCTGGCTTCTAACTCGACGCTTTTCTTCATGCACACCTGTCAACAGCTGTCCCGGGCCACTGCGGGTGGCTGATGGAGAGCTCACACACATAGTACCGGTCAGAGGCCATGCTGCCTTAGGGGTTTCTGCCACATCTTTACATGTGGCCAAATATACTTGTCTTTTCAGATATTCAGGATTTTTCTTGCCTACCTGGCTGGCCAGTACTTCAGGAAGACTAGGTGGTAACTCCCTTTCTGATCCTCTCCTCCCACTTTTGAACCTTCATGTTTTCAGTTCCAGTCATAATTGTGTAAGGTACAGTTATTATAATTAGTCCCTTTTCCATAACACCAATACTGGCCTGGTGCTGTGACTAAAGCCTAATACAAGATCAAGCCACAGATCATATTCTCCTGATTTTTATATTGCTAAAACAGAATACCATAGGTACAGTAATTTACTTAAAAAATAACTCAAGACAAGTGGTGGTGGTGCACACCTTTAATCCCAGCACTCGAGAGGCAGAGGGAGGGGCATCTCTGAGTTCGAGGCCAGCCTGGGCTACGTAAGTTCCAGGAAAGGCTCCAAAGCTACACAGAGAAACCTTGTCTCAATAATAATAATAATAATAATAATAATAATAATAATAATAATAAAAAATTAAAATAAAAACAACTCACATACTTCTTCCTTTACATATATTAAAAACTAGAAAACTCATAACAACGGAGTGGCACTGAGCAAGAGCCTTCTTTCTCCATCACCCTATAGTTGAAGATGAAGGAGTAGGGCCATAAGGAGTCAAACTGGCCTTTCGATAATGATACCCATCCAACCCACAAGGATGAATCTACAATGTTTAAGTATGTATTGAAGGTTCTCACCCAAATATTGCTATAATCACCATTCAATTTTAACAAGTTCTGGAGTGTTCATCCACACCAAATCGTATCATTTCTTCTGTACTTTTCTAAGATGAAAATTTAAAGCCACAAACTTCCATTAAGGCCTGCTTTAACCAAATCTCATAAATTTTCATTACAGCTTATTTGAAAATACTAATTTTCCTTGTGATTTTATTGACCCTGAAATTATTTGAAGTGTGCTGCTTGTGACAGAAACATAGTCCATAGGCTTTCCATTCCTTATTGTTTATCAGGAATTCTTCTAAGACTCAGAGACAGTCTACCTTACTGTTTAAAGGCCTGCATACTTTGAGTTTTGCAGGGTAATACACCACAGTTAATTATGTCAAAGTGGTGAACTGTGGTGTTCAAAACAGTTACAGCCTTACTAATAGTTTTACCAAATACTAAAGGAGGCATGTAGAAATAAACTCCACCAATAAATTAAAACTTTATATTTTCCCCTTGGTTCTAGCAAATTTTGTTTCACTTGTTTAGAAGCGTATCTTAATGAAATGATCCTCTTTAGGCTTGATATCTTGGAAGTCTATTTTATGTGAGATTAGTACAGAAACATCAATTTTCTTTGGGTTTATATGATATCTTTAACAAGTTCTTTTTCTGTATAAATGTCTGGTGCCTGCTCTAAACTGTACACAGTTGAAACTCACTTTTTAACCCCACCTGGCAAATTCTGTCCTTCAATGAGATCATTTATAATTTCACAAAGTAGCTGAGTGTGGTAGCTGATCTCAGTTGTCAAACTGAATAAACAATCACTGAGGACAGTGGTTCTTAACCCTCCTGTAGCAGGAATCTTAAAAGTTCTTATTAATAAAAACAAACCTGAGGCCAGTTATTGGGGTGAATGCTGGAAGATCAGAAAAGCAAAATAAGCTACAGCTACCTCACCTTGCCAATTCCTCAGCTGATCCTGTTTCCTCAGACTGGAAGCCTCTGTGTCCTCATCCAAATGGGTCTCAGCTGAACTGCTGCTCAAAGCCTAAAAGCTTAACCAGTCAAATGCTTCTAGTTTCTGGTCCTCATGCCTTATATATCTTTCTGTTTTCTATCATCACTCCCTGGGATTAAAGGCATGAGTCACTATGCTTGGCTGTATCCTTAAACCGATGGATTTCTGCCTCTGGAATGCATGTGCTACCACTGCCTATCCTCTATGTTTAATATTGTGGCTGTTCTGTCTCTGACCCCAAATAAGTTTACTAGGGTGCACAATATTTTGGGGAACACAATACCACCACACCCTCCTAATGTTGTGACTCTTTAATACAGCTCCACATGTAGTGGTGACCCCCAACTATAAAATTAATTTCATTTCTACCACATATATGTAATTTTACTATTGTTATGAATCGTAATATACCTGTGAAAGGGTTGTTTAACCCCCAAATGGGTCATGATCCACAGGTTGAGAAACTCTGACTTAGGCGCTCAGTGAACCACAATACTGGGGCTATCAAGAGGACATCTTCAGACAGGATTACACCATGCACACTGATGTTTACTCCTTGAAGCTGTGTAGTGATTTTCTCCAAGATTAGCTTTCATTAATTTTCATGTGTTTGTGTGTTTCGCCTGCTCATGGCTCTGCACCATGTGCAGGCAATGTGCAATGCCTACAGGGAGGGGCTGGAGAAGGCATCAGATTCTCCGGGACTGGAGTTAAAAATGGTTAAAAGTGGGCCACTATAGGCATACTGGGAACAGAATCTGGGTCCTCTGGAAGAACAGCTAGTGCTCTTCACCACTGGGCTCTCTCTCTCCAGGCCCATAGTTTGCTCTAAGATGAATATCTTCCATCTTGGAGGGAATCTCGTGAAGACACAAGATGTTTAGAGAGAGGTGAAATAATAGGATGTTCTAGCAGGGTGGTGAAACATTCCATCCTCCAGGGGTGCTCTTGAAGCTCAAGAAGGAAACAACTCAGAGGCTTTAGGAAGGCCCTGAAACTGAGCAGATTCACTAGTCCCACCCTCGCCTCCACCTCCGAGAATATCCGTGCAGCAGGGACTCCTGGGAGACTCTCTCCAACTAGCTAAGCTACCTAGAAGAGGCACCGACCACCTGAGCTACCTGGAAAGACATTCTCCAATCTGTTGAGTTATCTGTAGGTTGTGCAGTGTGCTCCAGGTTTCCAGCTTTCCTGAGCCGACATCAGTGTTGGATGGGTTTTTGTGTGTGTGTGATGTAACTGTTTTTAGTCATTTCTGCTCCTGCAAGCAATCCCTCATCAATATTCCTGTTAGTTATCGCATATGTATATACCTGTAAGTAGCCCCAATAAAACTCACTGGCTCACCAAGCTGGAATTTAGTAGAATTCAAGCTTAGGTCTGTCATTGGTTCCCTATCTAGCAGATGTTTAGTGTCATACAACACTTAACAGGTTCATAATACTACGGCATTATTGGAAAGTGGTAAAAGTTAAGGTGGAGCCCAAGTGGAGGGAATGTCACTCAGAGCATGCTCCTGGAAGATGTATCTTGTCTTGGCCTCCTCTGTAGTCCTTCTGTTTGGCAAGAAGTGAATTTACAACCTCTAGTACATACATCTGCTGCTGCCTTGACACTCTGCCTCATTGTATAGGACCACACACCCAGTGTCAACCCTCTGAGACCATGAGCCAGACCCTTATTCTGCTTGTCCCTCAGGTACTTGATTGTGGTGACAAGAACATATGCTTTGTTGTAATCTACTTGTTTGCTTTTTTATTATCTATTATTCACCCCGTCCTTTCCTTGAATCCCTAGGGTTAAATGTCTTAGTATTTTGTTATTTCCTCTGTTGATTTTTACTTTATACCTCCTTGAATTATTGGCTTTTAGTGGCTATTTGAGGGAAATTCCTCTGGCTGCAGAAATAATCTCTATATACATGTGTTTCTCAGAACAGTGGCCATATATGACTGTGGAATGGATGAAATATGGCCAGTTTCACATGGACACTCATTGATTAAATTGACTTTTAAATTAGTTGAAATAGCCATGTGTGGTTAATGTCTACTGCATTATGTCCAGCAACCAGAAGGATTGCACTACACTTCCTGACATTATATTGTCTTCTGTGAGTTAATATCATACTATATTCAAAGCCTAGCTTCATTTATACGTTTTAGAAATGTTTGTGCTATTATTTGCTGTAGTTTATTTCTATAACAAGCTTTTTTTTACTATTTCACTTTAAATCATTTCCCATTCTTCCTTTTTATAAATTCTTCTCTCAAATATTACATCTTGACCACAGTTTCCTCTCCCCATACTCCTCCTAGTCCCCACCACCACCTCCCCTCTCCCCCAGACCTACTCTCCTCCTCCATTTCCTTTCAGAAAAGAAGAGGCCTCCCAGGAATATCAAACGGACACAGTCTAGCAAGTTACAATAAGACTAGGCACAAATCCCTCATAGCAAGCCTGAACAAGGCAATCCAGTAAGAGGAAAAGGGTCCCAAGAGTAGGCAAAAGAGTCAGAGACAGCCCCACTCCCACAAGAACACCAAGCTACACAACCATAGATATATGTAGAGAGCCTAGCTCAGACCCTTGCAAGCTTGGTGATGTTGCCTCAGTCTCTGCTGTGGGTCATGTTCTACTGATGTCCTCTACCCCTCTGGCTTCCTCTCTCCCACAAGTGGCCCGCAAGGTGGCCCAGTGAGTAAGGTACATGCCACCAAGCCTGGTGACTTGAGTCTGATTCCTACACTGTGGAATCAGAGAATTGACTGCTGCAAATTATCCTATGGCCATGACATGTGGGTCATGGCATGCGTGTTTCCTAAAAGAAAGAAGTCAATTGCTTTAATATTAACTACACTAAAATACCCCCTATTACTTATAGTTATATTTTGATATCAGCATTTTAAGTGCTTTGCTATAGGAAAGTGTAATGCTGTTTCCTGTTGTAGATTCATTTTCTTTGTCCTTTCATTCTTTTTTTATATTTTATATTTTTTATTCTTATTTTTTTTCCTTAAGAATCATGTTCCATTTTGTTCTCTGTTGCTATGATAAAATGTTAAACAAAACCAAATTGGGAAAGAGTTTATTTCTGCTTACAGTCCATCATCAAAGGAAGTGAAGGGACTCTGGCCAGCTTGAGCATGGCGAGCATGGCTCTGGCAGGCCTTGCCCTTCTATCCCTTTCCCTGTGCCTGGCTAAAAACAGAATGCATTACTAAAGCTAGCCACCAAGGTCTATTCTCTTATTTGGCCACTTCCTCCTACTGAGACTGACTACCAAGGTCCAGCTCTTGAAATATTGAAGTTAAGCAATCAGAAGCCCCTTTGGCTCACCTAATTAACATACCCAATTAAAATTAAACATCTCATCCTAACACGGGGTTTCCTATTTTACCTTTATAAATCACCATTTGACTATGGACCACATCCGTCTCCTCTCTATCCAGAGACAGTCCTTTGTCCCTCTGGGAAAAATACTCCTGTCCCCTCTCCCTCATCCTCTATCTCCTTTACCACTGCATCCTAGCCCATTCTAACACAGCTTTTCTCTTAAATTACACCTTCAAGGTCATTTGCTGCTGTTTTTCTGCCTGAGTCGGGAAGCAGCCACTTGAATTTTTCTTCCCAGATTAATAAAGGATCTCTCTGTGAAAACAGGTGTTTGGGTGTGGTTTGTGCCTAATCTGGGGTCCAGGAGGAAACCCCTGCTGTGGTCTCCTTCATGAAGCCAAAGCAAGAACTCAAGGCAAGAACTTATTTAAAACTTCAATACAGACCACAGAGGAATGCTGCTTACTGGCTTGCTTTCCATGGTTTGATCAGCCTGCTTCCTTAACACTCCAGGCAGAACCACGTCCTTGGGGGTAGCACTGTCCACATTGGGCTGGACATTCCCACATTGACCATTAATTAAGAGAATGCCCCACAGACATACCCACAAGCCAATATGATAGAGGCAATTCCTCAGTCGAGGTCCCCTCCTTCCAGACGACTCTAGTTTGTGCCAAACTGACAAAAGCAACACCCTTCAGAGTTTCTGCTGGACATGGATTCTCATTTATTCCACTGAAAATGTCTATTTCATCTTTAGTATATTTTTGATGTAGTTATGGGGAAAGGTGATGGTGAACTTGAGGCTGCCTCCATGTGATGCAGTGGCTGGGAATGGAGATGTTGTGAGGTAAGATTGTTACAAAGGAGAAAGAGTGACATAAAACATCACGAAAGGGTCTCTTTTTCTTTAATTGTTAGAGAGAGCAAGGTGGGCTTATATAGGTGGGCTTGGAGAAAGGAAAGGTAAAGGGTAAAATGATGTAATTATATTTTCATTTCAAAAATTTTTTTAAGTATTTTAAAAGAGAAAGGACATGAAGCTGTGAGTAGGTCTGAGAGAGTTAAGGTGAGAAGAGTGAATATGAACACAATACATTGCATGAAGTTCTCAAAGAATTAATAAAAATATTTTAAAGAACAAAAACAAACAGAAAAATCACTATGTGGGTAAGAGGATAGCTAAGAAATGTAGAGAAATAAAAGGGGGGCAGCAACCTAGCTATGTGGGTACAGAGAGGGGAAGCAAAACACTTGTCCTAAAGGGAATCCCAGTGATCCTGATGAAGGCACCATGAGTCCTGCACATGGATTAAGTCCATGGTTCTCACAAGCCATGATCCAAATGGGAAGGGAGGCTCAGGAAAGAGAGTGGATCTTTCCCTGTGGTAAGACAGCAGTGAAGGGGTAATTCATTTCTTTTATTCCCCATATTGCTGAGGGCTATGACTGGCTGCCATCTTGAGATGGAACCTATTATAGACTGAAGTATTCTAGGCAATTGATAAGTAATAATTACAATCTAGGAAGCCTGGCATTCATTTGCCATAGTTTGAGGGCAAGAGGCAGTTATGGAGTTAGGGAGGGCAGGACAGTGGCATGTGAAGAGCTCACACTACAGGAGACTCAGCTTGGGTAGCAAAAGGGTACAAAGAACAGCAGGGGGAACATCACCTGAGTATAACTGTGAGCATACTGCAGGCCTACAGTCACCTACCGTCACCTCTCCGCTGTGAGGTTTTCATTTTTAGATTAGTTAGTATCTGTTTTTCTTAGGACTTAAAAAATAGTGATACATCACTAGTTTTGGTTGATCTTACCCCATCCCTCTCTCCCCTATCCTCTGCTTTCTTGAAAACCACCAGCTGGATCGCGTTTTCATAATCCAATCTGCATCTTTGGGTTGGAGTTTTAAGATCATTTACATCTAGCATTATTGAGAAAGATAAGCTGACCCATGTAAATCTCTTCTGCTTAATACAAATACTGTGTTTCTTTCTTTCTTACTTAAGCATTTTAGGAGTTGGCTGGTTTACTGGGTTGAACGTGTTTCTTTCTTTCCTAAATTTCATCCACTCATCTATTCGTGAAATTTGTTCCTTGACATCATGCTTGTCACCGTTTCTTCCTCTTCTGTATGTAGGATCCCTTCCAGTGTTTTCTGCAATACTTGTGTTCATGAATTGCTTTAGTTCGTGCTTATTTGGGGAGGTGTTTATTTCTCCATTGATTTAAAAAGATAACTTTGCTGGATATTATTTGGGCAATTTTGGTTGGTAGGTCTTTACTCTCAGGACTTGAAATGTCATTCTGGTGTATCCTACTTTGAGGGATACTACTTTGGAGGTTTCTGCTGAGGGGGTCTCTGCTGAGTTGGGCTTTGGAAACTGGCACGTCCCTTTTGCAGTCTGCAGGGCTCTTCCTAATACAGCATTTTAACTCTGTGACCTGGAGTTCCTTTTTGTCATTTCTATTTCAGTTCCAAATGCCTTCTATATTTAAATGTCCACATCTTTTCCCTGTATATGTCAGGAAATTTCTTCTACAATTTCATATCATAGGTCTTCCATGCTTTCAGTTTGTATTTCAACTTATCATTTACCTATCAATCCTTAGGTTTCATGTCTTAATCATGTCCCAGAATTCTTGAATTGTATTCATGGTTGCTGTTTTTATTTGTTGTTGTTCTTTATTGCTAAATGAGTATGTTTAATATTCTTTACTTGGTCTAATCTATTGGTAATATTTTCCACGGAAATATGCAGGGTTGTATTTTTTTTTTTTCATTTTTTGGGGGAGTGTGGTGGGGTAGGTGTGCACACACATGCATGACAGAGCACAGGCGTAGAGTTCAGAAGAAAATTTGTGGGATCAGTCACCCTCTCCACATGTAGGTTTTAGGAATAGAACTCAAGCAACAAGTGCCTTTACCTGCTGAGCCATCTCACTAGCCTGCTGCCAACTACAAAGTTTTAGTTTATTTTTAGAGAAATTCATTTTTAAGAATTTTGCTTGGTTATTATTGCTCTTTTTTATTTATTTAAGTTTATATTTTAGAATTTCTGTGTCTGCTGGATTTCTCACACATGTCTTGCATTAACTTCCTTCATTTAGCAGAATCCTCATTTAGGCACTGCTCATTTTTAAAAAAATGTTTCTTTGTCTGACAGTTGAATACTTTCATTTCCTTTAGACTGATTATTTAAGTTACACGCTTTAGGAGAAGCCATGTATTTCTTGTGTTTCTAACTTATAAATATCTATACTTTTTTACAGGTGTTTTCTTAGTGGGCAGTCTTCTCTTGGATCTTAACCCCCACTACAAATTAGAGGGAAAAAATGCAGACAGCACCAATAGCAACAGTTTAAAAACAAACTAGATATTCAAACGCAAAATAAAAATTGGAGCAGGGAGATTGGGGCAGAAAGATGAAAGGACAGAAAGGGATGGGTTAAGATCAACCAAAACTCATGATATATTATTTTTAAAGTGGTAAGGAAACCATATAATAGGAAAGCTAATTAAAAATTAAACCAAAACAACAACAACCAAAAAACAGAGGTGCCTTGTGGGAGAGGATAAAGCTGCCATAGTTACTAATAAAAATACCAGTGCCAGGAGTGAGCTCCCTTCCTGAGTGGTTGGTCAGCCAGGCCTCTAAGGTCCCCCAAACAATACAATGATCGCTACTGCTGTTGCTTACCCAGCAGAACTGGATGGTAAAACCCAATTGCCTAAGTTACGGGATGCTCTGGCTGCATGACTCAGAGAAATCAAGTTGGAACTAGGTTGGAAGCTTCCTCCCAACAGCCAACCCTCACAGTGCTAGAAGGTGCTCTGCAGACTGCCAAGGAAGCACTGTCTTAGGAGTTGTGTGCTATGATACTGAGCAGCCAGACAAGGTGAGCCCTAATTGTGACACATCTGTTATGGGAGTAACCAATCACCTTCTGACTGGAATTGAGGCCTACTCCACAGAAGGGAATTCTTGTCTGGTACTGCTCAAATGTCTGTGGCTGGAGAGGTCACAGGCCCTTGGCAGGAAGCTATAGCTGCTGTTTTCCTAAGTGCACATGCTATGACCATCATGTGACCTTCCTGTGCCCACAGATTAGTGGTGATGTCACCTTGGTCAGAGGAGCTTCCTTTTCAAGGAGGCGAGAGTGACTGCAGAGACTCTTAACTGATCAAAGTGCTGATGACAAGTGATGGCTGAATGCTCAACCACAATTGGTTGCTGCTCCAAGGCTTAGAGAACGTTAAAAGAATGTGTGAGCCGGAGGAAGAAGGGGCGCAGTGTGGAATGCTAAATTCTAGGTCACACATGGAAATCCTCTTCCATCTACAAGACTAACCCAAATAATATTAAGGTTAAATATATTTTCCTTGATTGGCCTGAAAAGGTAGAATACTCTAATGCCCAAGGCCCCTATCACCCTAAAAGAAGAGTAATCTGGTGGGGAGGGGTGTTATTGTGCAAATGCATGTGTTAAGGTCGGAAATCAATGCTGAGTGTTTTCCTCAACCATGTTCTGTGTTTTATCTAATTTTTTCTTTTTTTAATAGAAAGAGTCACACAGCATACCAGTTCTGCTGGCCAGCAAGACACAAGGCTGTGTCTCCAGTTCCCCTCCCCAGTGCTGGCATGACAGGTGTATAGCATCATGCTCATCTATGCTCTTTTCCTCGTGTCTCATCAGTTCTTTAAGAATTTTATGCACTTAACCTCCCTCCCTCAACTCCTCCGCAACCTACCCCTCTTCATTACTCACTTAACACTGTCATTTAAAAAAAAAAAATCCACAGAGTCCAATTTCTGCGGCCCACATATTCTTGAATGCACTGGAGTGTGGCTGACCTGCAAGGTCCCACACAAAGAAAATTGAATTCCCATCTCCTCGAAGCTGCCAATTCCTAAGAGCTCTTCGGCTAAAGGAAGACTTCATCCCATCTCCCGTCTCTGCTGGATTTAGTCTGGCTTCAGCTTCCACGAGCATACTGTCACACGCACTGCAAGTTTATGTTACATCTAGAAAACACTATCATCCACCATCTCTGGCTCTGACAATCTTTCTGCCCCCTCTTCTGCAACAAGCCCTGAGCCTTGAAAGGAGGGTATGTGAGACAGATGTGCCATTTAGGGGTGAGCATTCTGCAATCTCATATTTTCAACACCTAGACCAGCAATGGTTCTCTGTGTTAATAATCATGATCTTCTGGAAAAAGCAGTTTTTCTGATAACATTTATGAAGAGACACTAATCTATAATGATAAGTCTTTAGGAGTAAGTTTAATGCTATACACATTTAGTATAGTAATAGGAGTAGGTTCTCCCCTAAAGCTTTTCTAGCCAAGATTCTTGGCTTTAATAATGTTGCCAGGTATGAATTTCCTTGTGAAGAATTGAGTTTAAACCCAACCAGAAAGTGGTTAGTTATTCCATTGATGTTCAAGCCACTATTACACCATTGGGCATATCTTGCCAGGCCAGTGTTACAGCTGGATGAAACTGATGATTACTCTTCCCCTCTAGTAGTATGCATACATCTTCTGGCACTATGAAAGCTAGGCAGTAGAGACAGAGCTGCCAGGTCAGTACCAACTTGGTTTCTCCATCTTCTATGATTCAAGTGTATGGCGTCTTCAGCAATAGGGTCTCCTCATCAAATTCTGGAGCAGAACCAAGAGCACTGTCAACAGCATATAATATCTGGAGGTCTCTGAGACCTCCCTGGCCAACAACTCCAAAAGGTGGTAACCCATTCCTGGCACTGGACTTGTTATCCTCTGTTATCTACTAGGTAGCCTTTATTATGTTGAGCTATGTCCCCTGTATCCCTATATTCTTCAGGACATGTACCACAAAGGGATTTTTGGATTTTGTCAAAAGGCTTTTTATTCATGTAATAAGATGATCATGTGGTTCCTGTCATTGTATCTATTTATGTATTATACTTATTGATTTATGTATGTTGGATTATCCCTACATTTCTGGGATAAAGCTGACTTCACCTTGGTGAATGTATAGAAATACAACTTCCTATCTTTCTCCTCTTCCCATTTCCCTCATCCATCAGCTGTCAAGATCTCCAGCTTACCTACTCTATTGTTTTCTCTCTCTAACCCTAATGAATTGTCTCTAGGTTCCCACTGAGTTTATTTTAAATTATTTTGTAAAAAAAAAAAAAAAAATCAAGAATTTAGAAAGAGTATTGCCTGCAGTAGTGGTGATACTGTGTTCCACAAACATTGTGTACCCTAATAAACTTATCTGGGGTAAGAGAACAGAACAGCCACTAGATACAGAAGCTAGAAAATGATGGCACACACACCTTTAATCCTAGCATTCCAGAGGCAGAAACCCATCTGGATCTCTGTGAGTTCAAGGCCACACTGGAAACAGCCAGACATGGTGACTCAAGCCTTTAATCCCAGGAAGTGATGGCAGGAGGCAGAAAGGTATTTAAGGTGTGAGGACCAGGAACTAGAGCTGGAAAGCTTTCAGGCTTTCGAGAAGCAGTTCAACTGAGAGCCATTCGGATATGAGGACACAGAGGCTTCCAGTCTGAGGAAATAAGATCAGCTGAGAAGTTGGCCAGATGAGGTTAGCTGTGGCCTGTTCTGTCTCTCTGATCTTCTAGCATCCACTCCAATACCCAGCTCCAGGTTTGTTTTTATTAAGAAGAACTTTGAAGATTCATGCTACATGCAGTGACAATAGGAAACCAGAGATTCTGCATACCTAGACCAGTGGTCCTCAACCTTCCTAATGCTGTGACCCTTTAATATAATTCCTCATGTTGTGCCGACCCCCAACCATAAAGTTATTTTCAATGTTACTTGATAATTGTAATTTTGCTACAGTTATGAATCATGATGTAAATATCTGTATTTTCCGATGGCCTTAGGCAACCCCTGTGAAAGGGTCGTTCAACACTTCCCAATGCACGACCCACAGGTTGAAAACAGCTGCCCTAGACACACCAGTTTCCCTCCTTCCCAACTATATGCACACACAGGCAATCTCCCTTTTCTCAAAGGAATGCTGCCTGTCCTAACATAATCACCTAACACTTTCCTCAAAGCATGGCCAGCAAAAGGTACCACACTAATGGTTCATGAATCAATGTCCAAGTTACAGCCAGCTTCTGGGGTTAAACTGATTCTCAAGAGTGGCCACTCACTCAGCCAGAAGGATTTTGATGATTAAAGATAAAAGAATGCAGAGGTTTCCTCTCCCCTTGTTCAAAAAGTTTGACCATAAGACTTGATGACTAAGATGACCCCACAGCACCAGAGTATGAACTAAGAAGAACATAGGGTTCTTCTCCCCTGTCTACTTGCTGTGCAGATGGAGACTGAACATTGCAGAGATCCTGTCTTAAACTACAGTTTTGACAAATGCTACTTAAGAGTCTGTGGAGCTGAGGAAGGCACGCCTTTGTTGCCTTCTACGAATCTTAACTTCTGTCTGTCATCTCTGTCTAATGCTCACTCCTGACTTTCCATGGCGCTCGTCCCTGCAGCTAGGCATCTGATGCTGTGTTAGATTCACCAGTGTAGCAAAATGCCAAGTGTCTCAAAGGTGCCATCTTCCCTCTATCTAGATACATCTTCTTTAAGTAAATGCACACACACATACACACACACACAGCCAAAGTAATAAATGTTAAGCATTTAAGTAGTTAATATATTTAAAACATAGAAGTTATTCTAAATGGTAAACACAAATTAAAGTTTGGAAATATAAATGGTATCATTTGTTTGATTTTTCTTAAAAAGCAATAATAACACTCAATGGAACTTTGTGAAATTTAATTCCAACATAAAAATTACTGGAAGATGATTTCAACTCATTCCTTAAGAAACAATTATACATTATACTATTTTTTTCATTATTACACAAATAATTGATACTAGACATTTAGGTTATAAAAGTCCTACTTATTTTTAAATGCAAATATAAGTCAGCAATTGAAGTCACAAATCTAAATTTTAAAATTTTTAAAATATTTTGATATAACTTGCTACATATTTGTTAGCATTCTAATTGGGACCAGCCAAGCTATTAATGAGTGTCTAATCTGAGCCAATAATAAACAAATGAGCATGAAAAACATCAAAAACTGGTGTATATGCGTGTCACACACAGGTATTTATCAAAATCACCACTAAACTGCATGCTTGATTTTTCCTTCCATTTAACACTGGATTCAAGGAACTGTAGTAATCAGGAACAACGGTCAAAATGAAACACCCTGATCTTGCCAAAGTGTTTTCTTAACTATAAATTGAATATAAATATAGAGTATATAAACTTCTCTTATTCTATACAAAATCTCAGCAAATATTCTCCTAATAGGGTGAGAAATTTGATCTTTCATATTGAAAGCTTTTGCTCTTAAAAAATTTTAAGTAAAGCTACTTACAGAAGTATGTTCTCAAAATGACAACTGTATTATACTCTACTTCAGCCATTTCCACACAGAAACTTCATCAAAAACCTCTTACCACAAAAAGTAAACTTGTTAAATGAACACTGAAAAACTAAAACTGAGGCAAAGGAGCTCCCAGTGAGAACGTAGGCAATTTCAAAGTTAAAGCACTCCACAGGGATCCAGACAATTACATGCACGGAATCCACATTCAAGCCTAAACAGTCAAGTTTCCCTCTTCCTTTACACTAGTTAACAAGACAAGTAACCCTCTTTTGCCACTTACTTCACAGTAAAGCTGACACTAATGCAGGGCATATGCCATCACTGATCTCTATGTACCTAGGTATCCACAAACGCTGATGGAAACAACACTGCTCCCACGCAGAGCTGCTTCATTTTATACATGCTCTTCACTCTAGACCAACAACTAATTGTATTTTGAAGAGATCTAAAACAATGTATTAGAAGCACATATTTAAAAAACAAATACAGTATCTGTATGGTGGTGGAGCACACCTTTGATCACTCAGGAGGCAGAGGAAAGTGGATCTATGAGTTTGAGACCAGCCTGGTCTACAGACTACATGGAGAAACCTGGCCCAAAAAAACAAGAAACAAAACAAAACAAAAGACTGCTTTTCAGAGTGGGTGGAAGTGTGCTGCATGATGCTGTTTAGCAGACCAACTCTTTCTGCACAAGTGCCTGCCAGCATTCCTTCTTCGGAGTCAAAGCCCTCAAGCCTAAACTGGGGGAATATTTACAAAGTCTTGTCAGCTAAAGACAGGTGAAGGAGCACCACGGGGACACTGGGCTAAATTTTAACACTGTTCATCAACAGCTCCATCTTCCTGAGTTTGCGTTTGTTCTTTGGCATTGGCTTAGGATATAATCCGTTTTTCAGAAGATATTCCTTGCTGAGGCGAATCTGAGCACCGTGCTGAAGCTGGAAAGAACATAACGCTTGAAGAGGGCGAAGCAAAGTCTGTTAAGAAAAAAAAGATACTAAAAACGTATTTGTGGCAACTTGTATTCTATCTATATTTTTCTTTCAAATACAATTACATGTTCTTTTTTATTACTGCTTTTGACTGTGAAAAGTAATAACTACTCTATGCTTCATAATTATCTCTAAATTCACAGATTCTAATAAAAGGATTTATATTGATTTTCCATATAGGAAATAGAGTCTGACTTAAGTTTTATACACTATTTAGATAGACATGAAAATGTGTCATTATAATTTAATTAGTTAACAAGCTGATTAAAGGAAACATTCAGATAGATAGGTACACCACATTAGCTGAATTTCAATCACTGACACAAACAATTCCATGGTGACAACAAAGTCTTCCTCACATCAATCCATGGAAGACACAGAGGTGACAGAGCCACACAAGGTACACTTGAGATACTGTAATTTTATGCCCTGCCTAAAATAAGTTTCTGCAGAGCCAAGCAAATAATACTGGTGTGTTACCTGGCTTCACATGTGAGTTAATAGAGATGGCTGTCATACAACTGGAACACATGCTGTATGTAAGGTTACTCAAGTTCAAAAGCTAAAACAAGATTAAATCGTATTTTAAACACATTTTTGGGTCAGATTCCTTGTATGTAAGAATAGCAAAGGTTTTGGTTGAAAAGGCCATTAAAGAATAATTTTTAAAAAGGAAAAAATTGAACCAGGCAGTAGTGGCACATGCCTTCAAGCCCAGCAGTTGGGAGGCAGAAACAGGAGGATGTCTGAGTTCAAAGCCAGCCTGGTCTATACAGAGTGAGTGACAGGACAGCCAGCACTACACAGTGAAACCCTGCCTCGGGAAAAAATTGACAAAGGGTCTGTGTGAAAATTTATTCCCCCACATATACAAAATATAAGGTATATTTTATAAATAAAATATAAAGGGGCTTTACTTTACAATGAAATATCAAACATTATGGCAGGCCCTGATAATTGCTTCTCCCTACCATTTATTTTTATTGTTATTAATAGAACCCAAATTGTATTCATGAAAGCACTGTGCCCATCTACTAATAAAACAATGAGTAATGAGAGGTAACTAAAAGTCACTTGGAATGGGCTTTTAGAGGCACTCAAAGCCAAGAGGTTTAGGTAGCATAGGCTTTTTTTTGCCCCCCCCCCTTTCCTGTCAAGAATATGATTATTAGAGGTGGGGCAACTATCATGATCAGTCAGTAATAAATGTGACAATTAAAGCCAATCACAGAAGATAATGGACAGACAGAAAAATGTAGGCTTTTTGTGTTTGTTCATGTGTATGGGTATTTCGCCTACATGTATGTCTGTGCACCAGAAAATGTCATCAGATCCCCTGGAATTGAAGGTCCAGACAGCTATAAGCTGTCATGTGGATGCTGAGAATTAAAGCTGGGTCTTCTAACGGAACATCCAGTGCTCTTCTTAACTGCTGAGCCGTATCTCCAGCACCATAATATGGGTTCTTGATGTCCTTTCCAAACTGCATTTAAAACTCAGGACTGCCCACTATCGCATGATGCACTTACAGAAGTTTTTTTAAAAATTGATTTAACCACTACTTTTGTTTTTAAATGCTGTCACACACAATCCCTTTTTGATATACACCAATAAGAAAAAACAGACAAGTATTTTGGAAACCTGAACACAACATTATTGTTCAAAGTCCATTAGGTATGTTTTCACTATTGTAGAAAGCCCATCACATATGTTTTCATTGTTTCTTTTAATAAGAAAGACAGGAAAGGAACTAGAAAAATGTATTAATGTTACTTAATAGTCAACTCAATGGACAGACTGAACGTTAAAACACGATAGGTCTCTAGGAAACTGGATACGACTATATACAGATAGAAGCAACTTAAAAGTATCTTCATGTTCTGACATTTACTTTCACAGAACAATGCTAATATTATGGTCAAACACCTCCAACTTTGACATCCCAAAGATAAGGTTCTATCAAATTTACTTAAGTAACAGAAAGATCTAAACCAGATTCTCATTTAATCTCTGTTGCGGTCACTAATAATAAAGTAACTTTTGTCTTGGTAAATGATCAGTTTACATTTTTTGAAGTTAGGCATAGTCACTGTCCTACTTAGTTTTAATTGTCAATTTGACACAGCCTAGAGTTATCTGAGAAGGGAGTATCAATTGGGGAATTCTCCAGATCACATTACCCTAATGATAGGTCTGTGGTAGATGTTAATTGATAGAGGAGGGCCCAGCCCACTGTGGGTGACACCATTCTTTAGGCAGGTGGTACTGAGATGTATAAGAAAACTTGTTAATCTTGAGCCTGTGTGTGAGCCAGCATAGAAGCATTCTTCCATGGTTTCTGCTCCAAATTCCTACTTGAATTTCTGTCTTAACTTTCCTTAGTGATGGACTGCAATTTTTAAGTTAAAATAAACTCCTTCCTTGCTTATGGTCAGAGTAATTTATCACAGCAACATAGATCAAGTAGACTTAGTTAATGAAATCTGAGGAGCTCAAGTACTGTGTGTTGTCTTTGGGTAAAAGTATTATAAGTAATGCAGAATTTACCATTTCTCTGGCCTCTTCTTTATGAAAGTGGATAGTTTTCCATAACCCTGGGTCCCTAAGCACCTGCATGAGCCTCTAGAAGCCCTCCTGGCACTCCCACTGGACAAGCAGCATGCAGAGAGGCACTAAAGCATTGCCATTCCATGCCATTTTAATTGACTGAAGCCTACTTGATGATGCTATCATATATTAGTTATGTGCTTCAAGAGAGGTAAATAAAGTCTACCTAAAAGAGTTATTATCATAACAGTGAGGTGATATATTAGACCCCATCAATTATAGTGTTGAAACCACTACCTGATGTCCAATAAATGATAATGCTTCTAATATAAAGAAAAATATCAGATTTGAGTCAGAGTACATAAGAAAATCCTATTTATAAAACAAGTTTGTGTCTAAGTGTTTACTTGGGGAAAATAAGTGTTATGTGGATCCTTTTGTCTTCATGTGTGTTGTCACAGCTTGCTGGACAGAGCTAAAGTTCTTAAATTTACATGCAGCTAAAAGCTTTTTACACTTTGAAATTCTGTAAGGTAAAACTTCCCACATAAAGGAAGACCTTGAAGCAAAAATAAACCTGAAGGTGAAGGCTCCCTGGTAAACACTGCAGTAGACTAATAAAATCTATCAAGTTGTAGTTTAAAACTTTCATTGATCTATCAAAATTGGAGATGCATAGAAAGTCAAAGGTGCTACAATGGTAGCAATTAATACACCTCACTTAATTTTACAATAGTAAGGCAATGGAGACTGAACACATTAGGTGAGTCCTTTCTCACTGAGCTACATCCCCAGCCTAGGTAACCATTTTTATACAAGTTTAAAAGGAAAAGCAAGTACAAAAAGAGATTATGCAACTGCCCCTGGCAAGCCATGCTGACAACAGGTGACGAAGTTGCGATTCAAACTGACTTCAAAGCCTGTACTTCTGCTCCAGGAGCCATACCCTCACAGCCTCTCACATCCAGCTACTTCCTGTGATTGAAAGTTGCCCCAGCATACAGGATGGGGCTGAAGCAAAAGACTGAAAAGCAATGTTACATTAAATCTGTTTATTCTGAGGAGCCTGATGTCTATAAGCCATACAATATTTAACTGTTTTCCAAGATCTCAAAGTTTTCTAGGAGAAATACACTATAGCTTTCCTCCCAAGGAAGAACTAATATACCCACTGTCACAGAAGATAGGAACTGTGTTCCACAAAGTGTGCTATTTAATTTTTTAAACTAATTTTTAACAGATTGGCTTTAGGGTTCACTTCCAGTAAAACAGCTTATACTATTAACTGGAAGCAAATTTATTTTCTATAATAAGTAACTTGAGATGTTTTATTACACGGGTCTCCTGTTCATGCTCCTACCAAGTATATTAGAATCACTGAAGTCACGGATGATTGTCAGACACTGTTTCTCTACTGGCCACTATGATGTGATTATTCCTGAAGGCCAAAGTAAGCAGAATAAAAGTTCTAGGCCCTTACTGTTACTATGAAAGTTTATGTTCAATCCATCCATAAGGAATAGTTCAGGACATGTGGGGTCCCATCACAACTCTATACTTTAGCCATTGCTTATTCTCAGATGATATACTTACTACATAGGTTATTCAAGTCTTGTGTGGTCATGATAAAGATTCCTCTTATTTTTAAGGTATCATATCACTAACCATCACATATAATCTAGTAGGAATCAATGTCATCCCTGAATGTTTCTGGTTTCATCAAGAAGGAAAAGTGGTGAACAGATGGAAATAAAGTTACACAGATAGGAAAAAGTCACAGTAAAGGAAGAAGAGAAGTGTCTGGGGCGCCCTGGTCATTCAATGCACAGAACCAGGAGTGCTGGGAAGTGTTCTTCTCAAAGACCACATGGGGAGTGGAAGTGTTTAGCTGAACAGTCCAGATCCAAAGGAAGCCTCATCATGAAACAACTTCCATCAAAAGCTCAAGGCCCTGGGAAGAGCAAAGCTCTCAATCCTGGCTCCCCACACTCCTTGACTGCTCTGCAAACTCTGGAGATATTTTTGTTGTTGTCGTTTTCTTCAGGATTCACGTCTTTACAACTTCCAGTTACTCTGGTTAGGTTTTAATCACTGCAGAAATTTCCTTCATGGCTAAGGTATTGTCTCATCCCAGTAATGATACTGTACAGTGAGAGGAAGATGAGGCAGGAGAGAGCTGTCTATGTGCAGGCATGCCTGTGTGGTGCCATGTGTGAGGAAGGAGTTACCAACTATCTGTTACCTGTCATCCTCTGACATTTGTTTTCTGAGTAAGAAGTAATAGTTCACTGTGGGAGCCCACAACTAACTCAGTTTCCCAGCTTGAATCTGAAGTCTATTCTGAGTCAATAGAGTTCAAACTTGTTTGCTCCAAGGCTGTGAGAAAGTTCTGATTAGCCCACAGAGTCTCCTTGAAGGGCTGTGAGAAAGACCTGATTAGCCCACAAGAAGGAACACACTATCTAGCTAGATGCAGGCTGCTGATGCCAGGCAGAGGTATATTGAGATAGAAAAGAAACTGCCAGCTGCTTGACACAAGGCAGGACAGATAGTGGTTGAATGCCCGTGATGTGCATTGTTCTACCTCTGTCCTTCAAAACTGTATATAAACTGGCTGGGAAATCAACTCGGGGCTGTCCAGCATTGACCAGCAGACCTCTCGACTCTTTTCTGTCTTCTTCAGTGTCTCTTCAATCTGCACGTCTCTACCCAGCTACCCAGCTGACTGTCAGCAGGCCCCACAGTTCACTTATTTTTCATAACCCACCTTAAAAGTTATTTTTACTAGACTTTTCTTTTGCTATAAATATGAAGTTTCTAACATGTCCCCAAAAACTGAGATATTACTAAGCTCAATGAAATGTTATTCTCTGCTGATAATTATTAGTTATATATGTAATCACTAGAATTTTATGAGAATTAAATATAATGTTGATTGTAGGTTAAATCTTTTTCATATTCTATCCATATAAGTACCTATTTTACACTCTAAGCAAGTTTAATAAAGTAAACAGAATATTAGCATATCTCCTCAAATAAAGGCACCAATGCAAACAAGTAATATTGCTAGAGAATGTTCTTTTAATTAAAAAGGAAAAAGCTGATCACCAGAGAATACAAACTACTTAAAAAAGAAGTAGAGAACACTAAAGGAAAAATCTAGCCAAAAAACTCCATTGAGCGCTGTGCTACTCACATGCAATTTAGCAAATTAAAAATGTTGTTTGCACAGCTTAGTGGGAATATTTAAATAATGCAATCTGGAATGATTAAACCAACACAGTAAAATACCAGAGAGGAAGAAGATTATGAAAGTCCATAAATATCTACTGCAGATATACTCCACTTTTCACGTGACTTACACAATTTACAAGTGACGCATGTCTAAATTTTCTCAATAACATTCAACCCTACTTTTAAGAAACTCTGACTTCCACATACCTCTTGTATATAGTTATTTTTCTCCAAGATGGAAAGAGCAGCAGCAGCACATTCTAGGGTAGAAAGGCACCTGCTAGTGGGTTGCATCCGAATTACATACTGACTACAAATGCTGGTTTTTAACTGCACCTGAAACCAAAAGCAAAGCAATAAAATATAATTTTCATCTTAAATTTAAAACTATGAAACATATATTTTAAATCCCATTCACCTTCCACCTAAAATTGCAACTTTAGAAATATTAAGTATATAAGTCACATAGGCACATATCCTTTAGTTGTTACTGTTGGATAGCAGAAGCAAGAGTCTAGCTACAAAAAGATATCTGACAAAGAAAAGATACCCAAAATACATTCAGATTTCTATATACCCCAAATGACACCAGTAGCACCCTCCAGTGAAGACAAAAGTGAAGACACACTTCACAAAAGAATACATAAGAATAGCAAACAGGTCCTTGGCATAGCACTCAAATGACCCAATGAGTAGCTAAAATAAAAAAATAATAATAAAATTAACAGGAGGCTGGGGATACAGCTCAGTGGTACAGCCCTTGCTGGGCATGCAGGAAGCCCTCAACTCAGGCTTGAGTATTACCTTCCCTTTATGTTCCCCCCAAAAAACTAACACCATTATCCAAACATAGAGGCCCATAGACAGACAGTATACAAAGAGTGAGACCATGGAACACTCAACCCTAAACAAGATGTCTCCACTGAATCTATCCCCTAAGAGCTCAGGGAACCCTGTGGGAAGTGGAGGCAGAAAGAGTATAAGAGCCAGAAGGGATGGAGGACTCCAAGGAAACAAAGCCCTCTAAAGAATCACAGGATCCACACACATATGAACTGTATTACAGACTGAGGCAGCATGCACAGGGCCTGCACAGGTCTGCATGTTAGGGTCCTAGGACTGAAAGAAGTAGACATATGCCCCCCCAATGATAATCCAGAGGCTATCTCTAAGTGATAACTGTTTGCAAATGAAATTTTCATTTTCTCCAAGGGAGTCTCACTGAGGGGGAAAAAAAGACTCTTAAATGCAGGCTGCATGCCCAGTAGTAGATGGCCAACAGAAAATGAACTCCATGGCACCTTTGGAAGTTACTTGTCTCATAATATTGTGTCAGGGTTTTTTGTTTTGGTTTGGTTTTATAAAATATTACATTTTGTTTTATTTTATTTATATTTTTTCTCTCTTTTTACCCTAGAGATCCCTTCTGTATATATTATGGTTTTCATTTAAGTGCTTTTATGGGATTCTTGAGTGTGTGAATGAGTGGGTCTCTGTGTTGACATGTTTCTTGGGCCTTTTCTCGGGCTCTTCTCTTTCTGTTTGTTTTGTCCTATTTCAACGTGTTTGTTTTCGTTTTATCTTACTATATTTTATTATCCTTTAGAAGCCTGTTTGTTTCTAATAGGAGAGAAAGAGAAAGATCTGAATGGTAAAGAAAATGGGGAGGAAATGGGAGGAGTAGAGGGAGGGGAAACTGTATATATTATGTAAGAAAAATCTATTTTCAATAAAAGGAAAAAATAAGAATTTCAATGTAAAACAAAGGACTTACTGTATACTTAAAATGTGGTGTATATATATACAATGGAAGTTTATGCAGCTTAAAAAAATAGAATCATGACATTTGTAGGAAAAACAGATGCAAATGAAAATCATTATGTTAAGCAAAAAAAGGCCTAGAAAACAAATACATCATGTTTTCTCCCATATGCAGGATAAAGATTTAAACGTATGTGTGTGTGTGTGTGTGTGTGTGTGTGTGTGTGTGTGTGTGTGTGTTGTGTGGTATGGTATGTGGTGTGTGTGGAGGGTTACTGGAAAAAAAAACAATAAAAAATAAATAAAAATAAACATGTTACTTCTTTGACTAAATTAAAATCTCATACTAGCAAAACTCAGTGTGGAGAAAAAATACGTTATCTGTTCAGGCATTTAAAAAGAAAAATTCTGTTCCTCAATACTTTTTAACTATATAGTATCAATTAGAAAATCATAAGAAAATGCAGGGGATTGAGCTTTTCATGTATATGATTCAGAATTTCTTTCCTGAGAGAGGATGTCACAGCATTTACATTAACTGTATGAAGAATACATTTGATGACTTCCATATATAAGTTTTAACCTCTCAGTTTTGGGGGTAAATTCCTACATTGTGAACTTCCATGTAAATGTTCTGTGTTTACATGTTCAAAATAAGTTTAATTCATTTGTGAGTGGTTATCATTTGGAGATAGCTTCTGGGTTAGTGACAGGGGCTTAAGACTGCTTCTCTTTGTGCTGGAACTCAATCTGATGCAGCCCTCTGCACGTCCTATGTATTCTGCCTCAGGCTCTGTGAGTTCATATACACATCTGTCCTATCATATTCAGGAGTTTCCTTGGTGTCATCCCCTCTGGCTCTTATACTCTTTCCTCCTCCTTTATCATGGGGTTCCCTGAGCCCAGATGGGGAGGGATTTGATGAAGGCATCTGTTTAAGGCTGAGTATACCAATTGCACATTGTCTGTCTCTGGATCTCTGTAACTGTTCCCATCTATTGCAGGAAGAAGCTGCTCTGCTGATGGCTGAACAAGGCACTGGTCTATGAGTATAGCAGGAAGTCAATAGGAGTCATTTCATTGCACTATTCCTTTAGCAGGACAGTGGTATTTGGTTTTCCTTTAGGTCCCTGACCTATCCAGTCTTAAGTTCTTGGCCACCTGAGCACTGTTGGGGATGGGTTCCAGCTCATGGAGTAGATCTTAAATCCAATGAGATACTGGTTATGTCCATAAGCTTTATGCCACCATTGTACCAATATATCTTGCAGGCAGGTCATTCCTGTAGGTGACAGGCTTTGTAGCTAGGTTGGTGTTTACCTTTCTCCATTGGTGGTGTGCAGAGTACCTCTCAGTACGAGGAACACTATTCTGTAGGAACCAACTTGATTTCTCCATGTTCAATGAATTGTGTAAGTTTTGTCTTCAGCAATAGGAGGACCCTATCATCAGTTTTTGGAGACCTACCAATTACCTTGGCAATAGCCTATATTGTTTGGGGTCCCTGTGGCCAACAACTCAATTAGATATAACCCATTCCCAGTACTAAGAGCTTCATTTGGTGATGAGAGCTGTCCAGTTTGCACTCCATCTCCCCTGCTATTCAGCCATTTCATTAAATCACCTTCATACATGAATAAATTTCAGGAAGCATCTACTATATTAGGTTTTCATACCACCTACTTGATGGCCCTTAGTTTTAACTGTCTCTCCCTATATTCCCTCCTGCAACCCCTCTTAACTCTGCCTTCCTGTTTGATTTTCTGATTCCAGGCCCCCACTACATCTACCCATTTTCTCTTTGTAGGGAGATTCAGCCCTCCCCACTAGACTCTTACTCTATACCTAACCTCTGTGGTTCTAGGGATTATAGCATGCTTTTTGAAGACTTAACAGGTAACATCCACATAAAAGTGAATGCATAGCATATCTGTGTTTCTGAGTCTGAGTTACCTTACTCAGGATGAGTTTCTCTAGCTCCATCCATTTGCCTGTGAATTTCATGATTTCATTTTTTAACAGCTGAATAATATTCCATTATGTAAATATACATTTTCTCTACCCATTCATCCACTGATCTCGGCTGTTTCCAATTTCTGACTATTATGTATGAATAGGGCATAAATGAATACAGCTGAGCAAGTTAGGAATATCTTTTGGGTGTATGCTCAAAAGTGGTATGGCTAGATCTTGAGGTAGATCAATTCCTAGGTTCTTGAGGAACCATCACACTGATATCCATAGTGGCTGTACACACTTGTACTCCCACCAGCAATGAATGAGTGTTCTCCTTACTCTGCATTCTCACCAGCATGTGCTGTCACTTTTTTACTACTTTTGGCCACTATGATGGGTGTAAGACAAAAATGTTAAAGTAGCTTTGATTTACATTCCCTAATGACTAAGGATGTTGAACACTTCTTTAAGTGTTTCAGAGCCATCTGTCTTTCATCTTTGGAGAATTCTGTTTAGATCTACACCCCATTTTTAAATTGAGTTGTTTGTTTTCTTGATGTCCAGTTTTTCGAGTTCTTTATATATTTTGGGTATTAGCCCTCTGTCAGATGTGTAGCTGGTAAAAGTCTTTTCCCATTATATAGCCTGCTGCTTTGTCTAAATCGTCAATGGGGTCCTTGGCTGTAGAGAAGCTTCTCAGTTTCATGATGTCCCATTTATTAGTTGTTGTTCTTAGTGTTTGTGCCATCAGTGTTCTGTTCAGAAAGTTTGTTTCTTATATTATTAAAGAACTAAAAGCTACATTTAAATCTTTTCTACCAATACAAGCACTTTTATTTTGTTTCCTGAACAATCCATCTAAAAGTTCAGGTCAACTGCTTATGTAACATAAAGCACAGGAAAAGGGTATACTATAATGAATTTAGAGTTCTGTTGAATGTAAACATGCATGTAAAATAGCAAATGATCAAGTATTCACTAGTACTAATATATATGACTCTAATCCAAGAGGAACTGGAAATCTAGAAAGATCAGAAGATACAAGGACATAACGGCAGCTACTTGAGGAAGAATTCTAACAACTAGGAAACAGATCAAGTCTTAAGTGTATTTTTAAACACATATTTTATTAGCCAACTTATACTTAAGATGACTTAACAGCAGCTACTTGAGGAAGAATTCTAACAACTAGGAAACAGATCAAGTCTTAAGTGTATTTTTAAATACGTATTTTATTAGCCAACTTATACTTAAGATGACTGAAAAATTATTAGGGATCATTGTTTACTTGATTTTGTTTTTTGCTCTCTAGGCTGAAAAACAATTTAAACTAGTATCTGCAAGCCTAAACACACCTCAAATCCAAAATCCAAAAGTAGTATTCAAAACTTACTAGAAAATATATTTTTAATCTAGCCCTTTTACCCAAACGGAGTAAGATTATCAAAATAGATAATGGTGTAACTAAACAAATTCCTTTTAAAATCAAACTACAAGTCGGGCGGTGGTGGCACATGCCTTAAATCCCAGCACAAGTGGATCTCTGTGAGTTTGAAGCCAGCCTGGTCTACAGATTGAGTTCCAGGACAGGCTCCAAAAGCTACACAAAGAAACCCTGTCTTAAAAATAAATAAATAAATAAAACTACAATTTAAAAAGACCACAGAAAATACTGGTGGCAAAGGAGAAGCATATACTCTTCTAAAAAACAAAGACAAAGATTTTTTGCCTACCTAATTCTTAGTTTCTAGAAGATACATTATAGAAAAACTGAACAGTGCTATGTCCCTAGTAGTTATAAGGCTCATTTATAAAAATGTCCCCATTGCTGGGCAGTAGTGGCACACGCCTTTAATCCAGCACCTGGGAGAGGCAGTGGCAAGCAGATCTCTGAGTTCAAGGCCAGCTTGATCTACAGAATGATTTCCAGGACAGCCAAGGACATACAGTGAAACCCTGTCAAGGAAAAAAAAAAAAAAGAAACAATAAAATAAAAAGTTTATCTCTGTGAGTTCGAGGCCAGCCTGGGCTACAGAGTGAGTTCCAGTAAAGGTGCAAAGCTACACAAAGAAGCCCTGTCTCAAAAAAAAAAAAAAAAAAAAAAAAATTAAATGCCCCTATTAATTGCTAGGTTCCAAAAATATGTTGTTGTTTCCCTTGTTAATCTCATAACCCTTGTAAATTTATATATGTGTGTATATGTGTGTGTGTGTGTGTGTGTGTGTGTGTGTGTGTGTGTGTGTGTGTACGGTTTGAAAAAGTCATTCAGTGACACCTGACTACTACATTGCTAATGAAAATTTAACAATTTTATTTCTTGAAATAATAATATATCACTTCCCCCTTCCCTTTCCTCCCTCCAAACCCTCCCACGTGTGTTGTACCTTTCTTGCTCTCTTTCAAACTCATGGCCTCTATTTGTTTTCTTGTTGTTGTTGGTGTGGTGGTGGTGGGTGTGTGTTCCTAAACATATAAATACAACCTGCTCATGTCATGTGGTTACGTGTGCGCGCTATATGACCATTTGGTACTGAATAACCAATTGGTGTGCTCTCCCTGGGGAAGACTTTCTCTCCCAGTCTCCTGCTCTCAGCATTCCTGAACTGCCTATAGTTCTTTGTGTAGGTTTGAGACCTCATGATACTGCCTCCCACACACACACATCCAGTCCACTTCGGAATGTCTACTGATGTTCTTTTCCTATTCCGCTGGCTCCTACTATCTTTCCACTCCCCTTTCTGCAATGATCCCTGAACCTCAGGTGTAGGAGTTATATTACAGACATATCAGTTGAGACTGGGCTCCATGACAGCATTTTAATGGGCTGTGGCTTTATACAATGGTCTCCATCTGTTGCAAAGAGAAGTTTCCTTAATGAGGGGTGAAAAATACAATCATCTGTCAATTTCAGGACAAATATTTAGAATGTAGGTAGGGATTGTGTTGGTTTAGTAAGGTGATGATTCTCCTCCAAGATCCACGACTTCCCTACAGTGCTAATGAAAAGTTAAATACATCCCCTTCAGTCCTCAAACTATTCATCTCAAAAGCTTAACACACACTCATTCTTGACCATTTAGAACTTCTGAAATACATTTGGATCTGAATCTGAACTTAAGAATAAACATTCCTTCCCTAGCTTTAATCTAGGCTAGAAACACTGATCACTTTAAAACAGATGCTCCAACACTGATGAGACATAAAGTTGTCTAATTTTATCTCACAGATTCAGACTAAACCTTTAGAAAATGGTAAATTTTTCATTCTTCCCATAAATTATAGAATATAACCTATCTGCTTTTGGTTCAATAAATCTGAAAAGCAAGAACTGCTTTTAAGTTGATTTGGGACATACATACTTAGCAAGAACCTTTAGTAGCCTCAGAGCATACTAAAAAGTGGTTAAGAATCAGTAAAAAGTACATAAAATGTGGCTTATACAGGCTGCATTTGTGAATGTGCATCTATGAATGTGCACATGCGTGCGTGCGTGCATGCGTGCGTTCGTGCGTGCATGTGTGTGCATTTGTGTGTTCTGAGAGACAGAAAACTGTATGGGCTACAAAAGAAAAATGTTTTAAAGTGTTGTATTTTACAGTAAATAGTATGAAAGTTATGAAATGAAAAGGCTGCTTGCATGGTTATTATAACCAACCAACAATGAAATTCATTAGTAATTTCTAAAAGCAATGAAATACATTTTAATGTCATTTTTCTTCTTAATCAGTTTATTGTATAAATTTCTTCCATTTGTATTCAGTGTATTTCTCAAACTATATAAAAAAATTTCCAATTCTTTAAAAAATTACTAGTAATATGGCAAGGTATTCTTAGAGAGTTGGGTATTCTTAGCCATCTGTTCATACTATACACTCCTCATCTTTTCATAAACAATTTTATCCACCATGCCCCATAATTGAGGAACATAATCATACCAGCTGCCTAACTATGCCAACCATGCCTGTCATGCAAATAGCTCCTTTTTCTGAATTAATTGTGTCCACTGGACCAATTTAATGCAGTACTTCTCTAGGATGACGCTGCCAGCTGTGACAGCTGTTGCATGGAGGTCTACAGCGCATACACTGCTGCGCACAGCTTATTTTCATTGTGGATATGCAAAACATTTCTGAATAATGTACTCCTCCAAAAATGTAGACAGTCAGAGGCTTATGTATCATCAGAAAATAATATGGCTCTCTAAAAGTTACAGTTGATTAAAAACAAATGCCAAGTCATCTCACATTACTAAACCCTTTCAGGTATGACTGCAATTCACAAGATACATAGGATCAAGGCACTAATATTTAATAAATAAACAAAATGAGACTGACAATATGGCTTACTAAGTAATGAATGGCACTTGCTGCCAAGCCTAATAATCTGAGTTTGATCCACAGGACCCCAGGATGCAGTAGAGAGAAAAAACCAACTCTCAGAAGTTGCCTTCTTACTTCTACAGACACACAGTGACACATCATGTACACACATACACACACATATACACACACTATTATCCACAAATTTTATATAAACAAGAACACAAAACAATATAGCTCAGTGCTAATCAAAATACATTATCATAATATAAACCTTAATAATGGGGCAAACTGGCCTTCATTAAAATTAAGAAATCAATATTAATAAGTGCAAAGCAAGTCTGAGACTGAAATAAGTATTTGTGATACAAAAATCTAACAAGTGCTTTGTAGATATATTTAAAAGTCTTGCATCTCAATAATAAAAATTCTCCCCCAAGGAGGAAAGGCTAGATAGACACTTGAAGAAAAACAAAAGGATGTTTGGCATCTGTGATCATAATGGGGGCACAATCAAACCACAAATGCAAATCAAACCACAATGAGGGATAAGCTACTGCAGTTAGAATGACTAAAACCAAGAAAAGAGCTAAATAAGAAACAAAGTTCACTTTTAGGTATTTATTTACTCCAAAAAAAAAAAATAGATGCATGTGACCCAAAACACTTGTAAAAGAAAATGTTCAAACCACCTCCATTCATCCTTTCTACTCTCTGAGAAACATACTATCATGCTATCAAACATTCCTTTTCTTACCTTGATCTCTTTTAACTAAATCCTTCATACTGACTTAAAAACAAGCTTAAGCCTCTCCTATTTGGATAAAGTAGTAACACACCTCCCCCCCACCAGTCTCACAATTCCACCAGCTTCTACTTCCTTCCTTTCCTCTCCAAACTGTCCATATCGGTGTTCTATGTTAGCTCATGTCCAACTGCCTCTGAAGCCAGATTGTGTGGGCTCCATCTCTGTACTCCGTTAAAACTGTTCTTACTAAAACAACACTGCAGCAACTATCATGTCATTAAAACTGACGACACTTCTGTCCTCATTTTAACTGATCTGACAGCAGCGTTCAACTGTAATGAAACTATAATGAAATATATATATTTGCTCTGCTGTCAAGTCCCCTGGTTCCTTCTATCCATCAGGCTGCACATTCACAGTGTCCTTTACAGTGTATGCTCTCCCTTACATTAAGTACTTCAGTTTCTCAAAGCCAATCTTAAATTCATTTTCTCTCTCTCTCTCTCTCTCTCTCTCTCTCTCTCTCTCTCTCTCTCTCTCTCTCTCTTCCCTCCTTCCCTCCCTCCCTTTCTCCCTTTCTCCCTCCCTTTCTCCCTTTCTCCCTTCCTTTTTCAGAGCTGAGGACCAAACCTAGGGTCTTGTGCTTGCTAGGCAAGTACTTACCACTGAGATAAATCTCCAACCACCTCTTTCTTTATTTCAATCTATGTTCTAATTCTGGAAAATAATATGCATACCCTCACTTAACTTGCCATCTATCTGGAAATGACTGGCAGGTCTTAGCTGCTCCTACAAATGCAAGATTGAGAATTATTGATTTTAAGAGATTCTGAATTATCAGTGTTGTTTAAACAAGAATAGTGCAAAAAAATGAATGGAAAACATTATGTGCAAACAATTCTGTATCTAATTAATAGTTTAGGATTATCATAATGAAGTGGCATACATAAATGAAAGAGCATTAAGAACCCCAATGTAAATATACACTACTGAGGAAAGGAAGGGGAAGAATGAATGAGTGTGATTGTCCAGTTGCACCTAAAGCAGGTGACCTAAACTTCTTATTCCAAGGTCTTCAGTGACACCTAAGGAGTGGTCAGCCAAAAATCACTCTAGCTAGTGACGAGGACAGGTAAGAAGAGTTAGAGGGAGTCAGTCCATTGTGCTACTTCTTGAACAAGTGGGTGGAGTACTGTGACCTAAGACACTAGTGACATAAGCAGATTGTGAACTCAGAGTTCAGGGCTAAAATTAATTCACCCAGAGACAGTATTACAAATGAAGGAACACAGATTCAACCATGAGTGTTCTGCTTCACCCAGGTCTCCAAATACAAAACTAAGATCATCCAAACTCCAATGCAAGTCAAGTACCCTGCTGCCTCAACTAAGACAAAGTGAAGGAAAAAAAGAAACAAAACAAATTTAATCTCAGGACAGAGATGGACACATAGCTGCCCCTAAAAACCAAAGAGACACCTCGGAAAGATTAAGACTGGCAGAGAGATTTGAAGTCAAAAGACCCTTTTTCTCATTCCAGTTTCTGCTTTCTCAAGCTTAAGTTCCCAGAGTTTCAATTTATAATGACATGAAGTAATTAGCAGTATTTATTTATAACTCCTCAAAATTTATTTAAAGAATGAAATAAAATTGATGAAAATCATTTTCTAACATGTACTAATACCTCCATAAAGTTGTCATTTCATTATAAATACTAAAGTACAGACACAAGTACTAAAAATAAACCAACCAACACTCACATGGGGCAGTGAATGAATTTATATCTGTAAAGAATGTGTATAAGACTTGAAGATTCTCCATGTTCTTCAGAGGAAAGGCTACAAAGACTCTCAGGAGCTACAAATGAGTGAGTAAACAAGAAATATTTCTCATCATATGTCGAAAATGTTTCTATATTAAGTACAGCCCATTTTTGTCATAAGAACCTGTAATATTTCTATAAAAAGAATTCTTCCCTTCATAGTTATTCTTGAAAACAAACATTATGGTGCATGTTAGCCCTTAATTCTATATGCTGGCCAGATTTTTATTTCCAAATGAAAAAAAATGAACCTAAAAAGGTTGAGATTTAAAAAGATAAAATAAAATAGACACTCTATAATGAGTATATAATCTGAATATTGCTTATCTTAGAAACACCAGAGCCAGAGATAATGTTGTATATTAATAAGACAACCAAAAATACAAATAACACGAACACAGAATCATTCAAAGAGTGAAAGATGTTCCTTAAAATTTGAAAAAGGCAGTTGGGGAAGAGATGAAAGGAATTACAGTAAGGTCCAAATAGAGCCCCCAAAAGGCAAGGACCTGTGGGAGTCTGCCAGAGTCCAGCTCTAACCTGTTCCCATCTATCGAAAGGTTCTTGGGTGGAGGAGAAAGGAATAAGGAAATATTAGGTAGGATGATAGATCTAGACAATGAGGAGAAAGACAAAGACACAGGATAGCTTTGGGAGGGCCCTGGGCCAATAACCAGCCACCCAGAGGTTTGTTCAAAAGGGCTTTATATATATAATATGCCAAGGGGAGAAGCAAAAGACTTCCCCCTTGCAAGATTAAAGCATACTATACAGCCAAGTGTAGACCCTCCCAAACACCTGGTAAACATGCCCATGGCCAAATCATTCCATTAAGCAATCCTGCTGGGTAAAGCAAGCTCAGATTCTCTGACCCTTAGTAAGGTCTCACTAGATAGCCTCTGTGGGCCACCACAGGGTCCTCAATAGAAGATCTCTGAACAGGTAAACAGGATTGTTATTGAGTAAACAGAAGCCTACAGATGTGTTTCTATTTATCAGGAAAACCAACACCTCCCTCATCTACCTCCAACTGGTTAAATGCCTCAAGCAAGGGCATCTAGTTCCCAGTTATTCTAAATAGCTTGTATTAGCTCAAAGACCACAAACCCAATGACCTTCAAATAAAACCTGCTTTGCACCATTTTGCTGTTCTCTCTGACCCCTTCCTCACACATACCAAAATTTTAGATTCCCTGGGGAGACTGGTGCATGTCTGGTAGCACACTGTGTGTACTAGCGTTAGAGCACAATGCACAACTCATCTCTTCAGGGAAGCGTCCATCAGTGCATGCTTCTGAGCAGTCTCAGCCCTGCTGTGTCAGGTGCTCTCTGCACAGGCACCAACAGGCAAAGAGGACAACCAACACTAACACAGGCATTGGAAGAACAATGTGGGCGGGACAAAACAGCATTTCTCACACTCGTGTGAGGAAATTAAAAGCAATTCACAGAAATCAGCATCAAATTAAAAAGTGGTAAGTCACAGTCTTTTTAAAATATGCATCACTACAGAAAACCTCAGAGTAAAATTAATGTTTGAAAATTAATTCTTAATTGTAGTCTCCTAGGTAAACCTTGATATGATCTATCTTCATGCTACTAATAAAATATTAAACAATTAATTTCTTAATAGCCAGCCTTCCCTGCACACCTGCCATCATGATACTCAGCCGACCAGGCCCACAGTAGTAAAGCAATGATTCCAGGCAACCGAGAACCTGGAATCAATCTTTCACCCTTGTTTAGGTTGGGTTGTTTTGTGACCGAAATACAAAAGCAACACAAGAGTAAACAATAAATTAAGCATAATTTAAATGACTGCAGAAAATGCAATTATGAAATAAAATATAATTGTAATTATTCAAAGGATGCCACATAATATAAAAATAATTTGATGATTATAAATTTAATGAAAACAAAATAACATGACCAACATAAACTGCCAATTGGGCTGCTAATATAGATTTTTCTTATTTTGTAAGAAGATAAAAAGCAAAAGAGCATTAAAAAGGTACAAGCCAAATATATATTAAAAATAAATATAAATGAAGTAAATTAACTATTTTATGACTTTTTAAGTTTAATGCTTCACTAGGCTGTCCTCAAGTCTAACTTCTATTATCCCAACACCACTCCCTTTGGGGGCCATTTTCTTTCAAACCACTACATTCCACTCCCTGGCCCCCATAAGTTTGTAACAACAGCATAATGCAAAATGCATTTAGTTCAACATCAAAAGTTTGCATAGTCTATTACAGTCTCAACAATGTTTCAAAGTCCAAGTTCAAAATTTCTTCTGAGATTCATGAAATCTCTTAACTGTAATCCCCTATAAAATAAAGTAAAAAACCAGATCACATACTTCCAACAAATAATAGCACATTACCATTCCAAAACATAGGGAAGGGAGTACAGTGAGGAAACACTGGACCAATGCAAGGCCCAAAACTATCTGGGTGAACTCCAAATTCTGCATCTCCATGTATGATGTCAAAACACTCTTGAGATCTCCAACTCCTTTTAGATTTGTTGACTGCAACATACTTCTTTCTCTTGGGCTGGTTTGTAGTGGGTAGCCATTCCAGCCTTGGCCTGAAAGTTCCAACCCCAATTGAGGCTTTGGCAATGGTCATGCCTACAAGGCAGGGCTGAGAGAGGACCCTGAAGACCCAAGATCTTTTGGTGCCTGGACCCTGGACTCTGGAAGTAGACTGAGCAGAGTTCTCCAGAGAACACTGCCAGACTGCACCATACCTTTGTCAGACCCTACAACCTACCTATCCCTTCATTTGTAAGTTACCCCACAAAATAAACCTCCCTTTTAACTACATGGAGTGGCCTTAATAATTTCACCAATACTGGTTCCACTTCCTGTGAGCACCTTTCCTCAGCAGGTATTCAATGGCTATGTCATCTACATTATCTTGGGGTCTCCAAGGCAATCCAGGCTTCAACTTCACAGCTTTATACAATGGCCTCTCTAGGCCTCCATTCAGGGACACTCCAGACCTTAGCTGCTTTCCTTGGTGTGGAGGCAAATTCTGTAACCCCTTCTTCTGTCTTTAACTATAAAGCCAAAACCACATAGCCAAAGCTGCCAAGTTCTTCTGCTTGTGGGGGCGGTGAAGGGGGCCTAGACCATGACCCCCTTGTTCAATTACATATTCACCAGCTTTCTGTTTTCAATAGTTTCCTTTGCTGTCTAGGCTTGGCTTTCCATAAATTTGCTCTGTAAACCAGGCTGGCCTCAATCTCAGATATCTCTCAGCCTCTGCCTTCCAAGTACTGGTATTAAAGAAATGCACCACCACACCTGGCTCTAAGCTTTTCTTCAATTCCTTTTCACAAGTTGGAAAGTTAGCTGGGTGGAATCTTGCCATGAAGTCACCACTTTCTTTATTCCATATCTTAATCTGTTTATCTCCTTAAACATAGGTGTTATCTCCATTCTACTTCATGGTACTCAGCTGTTCCTTTTCATTTGAGTTACCACTAATAACCACACAACAGAGTCTATACTAGGATGTTTTGAGATTTTCTCTGCCAACAGAATTCAAAATTCTTCACTTTAGCTTCAGACATTCTTCAGACAAGGGCAAAAGGCAGCCACGTCCTTCACCAAACTATCATAAGAATGATTTCTAGGCAACATACTAAAATTCTTCTCCTCTGAAACCTCTTGAACCAGTCCCCTACAGTTCAAATCATTCCCAGAACCATTGTCTTTCATGCTCCTACCAGTATGGCTGATTAAGCAGTGCTTAAAGCATTCTACTGCTTTCCTATCCCAAGTATAAAAGTCCAAATTCCTCCAAAAAAACACATGGTCAGACCTAACACAACAATACCCCAGTCCCTGGTACCAATTTCTGTCTTAGTTAGGGTTTCAATTGCTGTGAAGAGACACCATGATCATGGCAACTCTTATAAAAGAAAACATTTAATTGGGTGGCTTACATTTTCAGAGGTTTAGTCCATTATCATCATGGTGGGACATGGTAGCATACAGGCACACATGGTGCTGGAGAAGGAGATGAAAACAGAGGAGGAGCTACATCTTGATCCTGCATGCAACAGGAAGTGATCTGCAATACTGGGCATAGCCTGAGCATATGAGACCTCAAAGCCCACCTTCACAGTAACACATTTCCTCCAATAAGGCCATACCTACTTCAACAAAGCCACACTTCCTAATAATACCATTGTCTATGAGGTTAAGGGGATCAATTACATTTAAACTACCACAGGGGCTAAAAATATATCTCAGTGATCCAGCAGTTGCCTAGCCTGGAGGAGATCTTAGACTCAATTCCCATTAATGCAAATAAAATATTTATTAAAGACAACATAAGAAGACCACAGTTTCTCTTCTCATGGATTTAGTAATCTACCAACAACAACAACAAAAAAAAAAAATACAATGAAACATAAACATAAAGAATGCAAGTGATGGACACAGATGGCACCCCACCCTACCAGACTTCTGGATCTGTGGTGGCCACAATCACCCAGGAGCCACCAGCTCTACCCACGCCTGAATCTGTGATGGACACAGATGCCCCACCAACCTCCCAGACTTGGAGCCATTATACCAAGTACTGCCTGAGGTTTCCAGGCCTGGGCATGGGAGTGAGGAAAGGCAACAGCTCTGTACCATCCCTTGTAGCTGGGGTGGGCAGTACACAACCAAGCACCACCTGTGACTCCCACCAAGAGCCCTGGCACTGAGTGGTTGGGCACCATTGTTTTGAGATAGTACAAGGTGGAGAGGTGGAAGAGAGGGAGAGGTGGAATGGTTTGTGGGTAGGGAAAGAGAAGCAGATTCGGAGATGTGAGGGAAGTGAGGAACAGGCTGGTGCGAATGGTCAGCAGGCTACCTGAGTCCAGGGAGATGTCTGGACCTGGGCTATGACTAAGGTCTTGATCTGGGGCCTTTGAGCAGCTGAGGGGGCCTGACTTGATATCTGTCACTCCTGTTGTCACTGGGGGACTGTACAGGGCCTGTGGTCTGAGCCACCACCTGGGGCCATGTTGGTATCCAAGGGCCAAACTGTTGCCAATCTGGGTCACCTGAACAGTGACATGGGGCCGCAGTGACAACTGAGGACCATGTCTGGGTCCATGGTTCTACCATGGTTGAGGTTTCTGTTGATGTCCCTGGTCCATGTTGACACCAGAGCCCATGTGGAGGTCAGTGGTCTGGGCACTGTTGGCATCTGAAGGCTGAGCTGCTGGCACCAGGCCAATTTACATTGCCAAGGCTGTCAACTGGAGTCATGGTATTGACCAAACTAGGGCCACAGCTAAGGGCTATGTCTGGGTCTATGGCCCTGCCACATCCAGGGTCTGTGTTGATATCTGTGGCTCCTGAGACCATCAAAGACCATGCCAATACCAGAGGTCTAGGCTGCCATCTCAGGCCATGTTGGTGTCCGAGAGCCACACTGCTGTGGGGACCGTGCCAGCTTGGATGGCCTGTGCTGCTACCTGGGACCATGGTGACATCTAAGCCCAGGCTACTGCCTAGGACCACAGCCAGGGTTTGTATTGATGTCTATAGCTCATGTTGCCACCAAAGGCCACATAGATGACCAAGTTCTGGGCCACAATCTATGGCCATGAAGGTGTCCAGGGGCCATGCTGCCACCAGAGACATCCTGATCTAAGTGGTCTGTGCTGTCACCAGGGGCACTGGGTGTCATCCAGGCCAGGGCTGCTGCAGAGGGCCATGCCTGGGTCTGTGGCCCTATAGCAGCCAGGATTTGAGTTGATGTCCAGGGCTCCTGTTGTCACTGAGGGCCATGCGGATGACCAGGTTCTGATCAGCCACCTCAGACCATGTCAGTGTCTGAAGACTGCCATTCCCTGGGCCATGCTGATCTGGGTGACTAGTGCTACCACCTGGAACTATGGAGACTTCTGGGCACAGGCTATTGCCTAGGGCCACATCTGGGTCTGTGGAAGCTAGAATCTGGGGTGGTGTCCATGGCTCCAGTTGCCACCAAGGGCTCTGCAAGTACCTGGGGTCTGGCCAACCACCAGGGGTCATGTTGATGCCTATGGACCATGTGGCTGCCAAGAGTCATGTCTGGGTCCATGGTCCTGCTGCAGTGGGGGTCTGGGGTGATGTCCATGGCCTGTGCTAGCACAGGGATCATTGAAACAATGCTGTGGCCAGTGAAGGGCTCAGTAGCCAGCCTCACCCTTAACTGGCCTTGGAATGGCTGGTCCTAACCCCTTGCTGGATATTACAACAGGCAAGATGGCCCTTCTCCTCAGGACAATCCCTCACCGGGGGCACCCACCTTGCCTGGGAAGCACTAGAACTGACCCTGAGGGAATGAGATCAGGAGAGCTGACCCTCCCCACCCTCATCTACCATGTGGTGGCATGGGTGAAGGAAAGATGTACCCACCCCCCCTCACCCATTACCTCCTGTGGCAGATGAGAGAGCTGGCCTTGGGGTCACAAGAGCAAGAGGGCTAGTCCTGACCCTCACCAGCTGCAGCGCACAAGAAAGCAACCTCTGCTTCCCGTCTGGGCAGCACACTAGAGCTGACCCTGTGGTCAGGAGTGCAGATGAGCCAGACTGAGGGCATGAGAGCAACAGAGCTGACCTTTCTGCCCCTACACCTCAACTGCCATGCGGTGACATGGGCAAGAGAAAGATGTCCTCCATCTTTTGCTGCCTGTGGCAGGAAAAGGAGCTGACCTCGGGGTCACAAGACTGTGAGAACCAGCCCTGCCCTACACCAACTACAGCACATAGGACATCAGGTCCTGATTCCTACCTGGGCAGCATGCTAAAACTGACCCAATTGTCAGGGTCACAGGTGAGCCAGTCCTGTATGAAAACAGGAGAGCCAACACTGACCTTCCTCATATGCCCCTAAAGCAATCAGGAGAGGGCTGGAGAGCAGGAGCACTGGCCCTGCTCCTTGCTGTGGGCTGCACTGGGTGAGCTAGCTGATGCAGCGCTGGAGAGCTCACCCAGGTAGTGATGATGAGGGAAAGCTAGCTAGGGAGCTGACCAACCCAGCTACCAGAACCTGGGCTAGGAGTTAACTCACCCCAACATGTACCTATCTATGAATTGTTGGAGCATATGAAAAGGACAAACCTACAGATTCAAAACAGCAGGGTCTCCATGACACAGGGCACCAGGCTCTCCAAGAGGAGCCCCAATGAGAGCACGTTGTTAGTGCTGTCGAAGAAGCCAGAGGCTCGAGCCAGAGCAGTGAACACTTGCAAGTAAGGATGAATGGACTGAAGGGCTAATTGTGTCTCAACGGGCCACACCACAGCTCTACGGTAAGATTCTTTTGTTTCGTTTGTTTCTTTGTTTGGCTTTGTTTTTTGCTTTCTTTTCTTTTAAATTTGGGTTTTTTTAGGAGGGGAGGGTGTAAGGGTAGAGGGAGAGTAAAGAGGATAAGGGGGGGTGAGTGGGATCGGGATACACAAAGAATCAATAAAAGTAAAAAAAGAAAAAAATCACACAAGCAGGTGTCTCTGACTCTGGTCCTACTTCTAGGACCCTTTCCTCCTACCCAGTTGCCTCGTCCAACATTAATAGAAGAGGAGGTGCCTAGTCTCACTACAATCTGATATGCCATCCTTGGTTGATATCCATGGGAGGCCTGCCCTTTTCTGAAGAGAAACAAAACAGCGAATGGGGTGGGGGTGTTAATAGGAGGAGATGAGGAAGGGGTAACTGTAGTCAGGATGTAAAAACAAAAAAGTAAATACACAAAAACAAGAAAAGAAATCAAGCTTGGCAGTGGTAGCATCCCAGCATTCTAGAAGATAAAGACAGGCTGATCTTTGTGAGTTTGAGGCCCAGACTGATCTATAGTACAGAGCTAGTTCTAAGACAGCCAAGGCTACACAAGGAAACCCTGTACTGAAAAGAAAAAAAAAAAAAAAAATCCAGAAAAGTGATAAAAAGATGTCACAGGCTAACTAAAGAAGGTTCCTCCCAGGAATCCAGCCATAGCTCCATATTTGTAAATATTCATGTAATTAGTACCCTCAAACAGCATTCAGACTCATAATATAAATGATCAAAAGGTAGTATGTAGAAATGACTACAGTAACAGCCAGGACAGTATGTTACCACTAGAGCCCAGCTACCACAGCAGGACTGAGTATTGCAACATAGCTGAAGCACATGAAAAGAACCTTAAGACAGCCTCTATGAATATAGTAGTACTCCACAAAGAGGAAATTAATAAATCACTTAAAGAAAGCTCTGAAATCATAAACAAATAGTGGAAAGAAATGGAAAACACTTCAAGACCTGAAAATGGAAACAGGATCAATAAAATCCAAACTGAGGGAAATCCGGAAATAAAAAATTGGGGAACTCAAACAGAACCTCGGACGGAAGTCTCACCAACAGAACATAAGAGATGGAAAAGAGTCTTAGGCATTAAAGACTCAACAGAAGAAATGGATACTTTGGTCAAAATAATATTAAATCTAGAAAACGCTGGCACAAAACACCCAGGAAATCTGGGACACTATGAAAAGACTAAATACAGGAATAATAAGAATAGAGAAAGGAGAGGAAACCCAGGTTAAAAAGCACAGAAAATATTTTCAACAAAATCATAGAAGAAACTTTCCCTAACCTGAAGGAGGAGATTCCTATTAAGGTACAAGAACACCAAGTAGACAAGAAAACAAAGTTCTCTCAGCACATAATAATCAAAACATTAAACACAAAGAACAAAGAAAGAATATTAAAAGCTGTAAGGAAAAATACCACATAACATATAAAGGCAGACCTATTTGACTTTTCAACAGAGACTCTAAAAGCCAGAAAGTCCTGGAAAGATATTCTATGCACACTAAGAGACCACAGATGCCACCCCAGACTACTAGACCCTGAAAACTTTCAATCACAACACAAGGAGAAAATAAGACATTCCATGAAAAAACTTTAAGTAATGTCTATTAACCCAGCCCCCCCCAGAAGGCAGGAGAAGGAAAACTCTAACCTAAGGATGATAACAACATCCAAGAAAACACAGGAAATAAATAATCCCACACCAGCAATTAAAGGAGATCCCTCCCTCTCTCTCTCTCTCTCTCTCTCTCTCTCTCTCTCTCTCTCTCTCTCTCACACACACACACACACACACACACACACACACACACACACACACACCGACAGAGACAGAAAGCAAACAACACAATAACAAGAATCAATAAACGCTGCTCAGTGATACTGATATTTCTCAATATCACTGGTCTCAATTCCCCCACAAAAGACACAGAATAACAGAATGGATATGAAACAGGATCCATCCTTCTGCTGCATCCAAGAAACACACCTTAACATCACGAATAGACATCACCTCAGGGGGAAAAGATGGAAAAAGATATTCCAAGTAAACTGACATAAGAAGCAAGCTGGTATAGCCATTTTAATATCTGATAAAATAGATCTCAAACCACAACTAATCCAAAGAGATAGGGAAGGGGAAGGACACTACATACTCATCAAAAGAAAAATTCACCAAAAGGACATTGTAGTTCTTAACTTCTATGCACCAAACACAAGGAAACCCAAGTTCATAGAAGAAACACTACTACAGCTTAAATTACATATTGACTCTCACACATTAATAGTGGGAGACTTCAGTACCCCACTCTCACTCATGGACAGGTCATCCAGACAAAAAGGAATACTGTAGCTAACAGATGCTATAAACCAAATGGACCTAACATATTTACAGAAGGTTTTCCCCAAACACAAAAGAATATACCTTCTACTCTGCACCTCATGGAACTTTCTACAAAATTGACCACATGCTCTGACACAAAACAAGTCTCAACAGATACAAGAAAACTGAAATAATACCCTGCATTCTATCTGACCACCATGGACTAAAGCTGGATAACAACAGCAACAGAAACATCAGAAAGCTTGCAAACTCATGGAAACTGAACAACTCACTACTAAATGGAAAAAGAAATGAGCCAAGATATAAATTAAGAAAGAAACTAAAGACTTTCTAGAATTTAATAGAAATAAATATACAACATACCCAAACTAATGGGACATAATGAAAGCAGTTCTAAGAGGTAAGTTCACAGCACTAAGGGTCTATCTAAAAAAAAATTGGAGAAATCTCATACTAGTAACTTAATAGCACACCTGAAAGCTCTAGAACAAAAAGAAGAAATCACACCCAAAAGGAGTAGGTTGCAAGAAATAATCAAACTCAGGGCTGAAATCAATAAAATAGAAACAAACAATACAATGAATCAATGAAACAAAGAGTTGATTCTTTGAGAAAATCAATAAGATTGACAAACTCGTATTCATTAACTAAAGGGCAGGGTGAGAATGTCCAAATTAACATTGAGATGAAAAGGGAGTCGTAACAACAGACACCAAGGAAATCCAGAGAACCATAAGGACATATTTTAAAAACCTATATTCCACCAAACTGGAAAATCTAAAAGAAAATGATAATTTTCTAAAAGAAATGGATAATTTTCTCAATACATACCATTTACCAGAGTTAAATCAAGATCAGATAAGTAATTGAACAGACCTATAACCCCTACTGAAATATAAGCAGTAATTAAGTCTCCAAACCAAAAAAAGTCCAGGCCCACGTGGTTTTAGCACAGAATTATAACAGACTTTCAATGAAGAGTTAATGCCAATAGTCCTCACATTTTTTCATAAAACAGAAACAGAAAAAACATGGTCTAATTCATTTAATGAGGCTACAGGTACCCCGATACCTAAACCACATGAAGACCCAACAAAGAAAGAGAATTACAGATCATTTTCCCATATGAACAAAGATGCAAAGATTCTCAATAAAACACAAACAATCTAAGAACACATCAAAAAGATTATCCACCATGATCAAGTAGGCTTCATCCCAGAAATGCAGGGATGATTCAATATATAAAAGTCAGTAACTATAATCTACTATATAAACAAACTGGTAGAAAAACCACATGATCATCTTATTGGATGCAGAAAAAGCCTTTGACAACATTTAACACCACCTTAATAATAAATGTCCTAAAGAGATTATGGATACAAGAGACATTCCTCCACATAATAATGGCAGTTTATAGCAAGCCAATAGCCAACACCAACTTAAATGAAGAGAAACTCAAAGCAATTCCACTAATTATCAGGAACAAGACAAGGTTGTCCACTCTCTTCATACCTATTCATTATAGTGCTTGAAGTCACAGAGCAATAAGACAACAGGATCAAGGGGATACAAATTGGAAAGGAAAAAGTCGAAGTATCTTTATTTGCAGATGATATGATAGTATGTATGTGTATGTGTGTGAGCATGTGTATGTGTCTGTGTCCCTAAAAATTCCATGGGGAGACTCCTACAGCTGACAAACATTTTTAGCAAAATATGGATACAAAGTTAACTAAAAAAAAAAAAAATCAGTAGCCCTCCTATATACAAAGGGCAAATGGACTGAGAAAGAAACCAGGGAAACAACACTTCTCACAAATAACCTCTAATAATATAAAATATATTGGTGTAGCTCTAACCAAGTAAATAAAAGGCTTGTATAAAAAGAAACTTTAAGACACTGAAGAAATTGAAGATATCAGAAGATGGAGAAAGATCTGCCATACCCACGGATCAGTCAGATTAATATAGTAAAAACGGCCATCCTACCACAAACAATCTACAGATTCAATGCAATCCCCATTCTGTTAATCACAGCCAACTCTTCAGCTCCAACTAAGCAAACACCATAAATTGTTCACACACATGCCCTGGCAGTCTTTGCTTTGCTCTGAGACTTCTGAAGCCAGGCCTCCATCTGCACTGCTCTCAGCCCTCTTAATCTTCCAAGCTCCAACAGAAGAGCCCAGTGTCTCAACACTCAATGACTTCTATCCCAACTTCCAAAGCCCATCCATAATCCTCCCAAAACATGGCCAGGTCTGTCACAGCAATATCCCACTAGCCTGGTACCAATTTCTATTCTAGTTAGGGTATACTAACCCAAAAGCAACTTGGGAAGGATTTGGTTTATATTTCCACATCACATTCATCACTGAAGGAAGTAAGGATAAGCAGGATAGAAACCTGGAGGCAGGAGCTGATGCAGAGACCATGGAGCAGTGATGCTTACTGGCTTGGTCATCTTGGCTTTCTGATTCTTTTCTTTTTTTTTTTTTTTCCTTTATTTTATTTACCAACCACAGTTTCTCCTCCCTCCTCTTCCTCCAATTCCCTCCCCCCACCTCCCTTTTACCTCCCTGCCACCCCCCCACCCCCCCCCCACTCCCCACCCCCTCCATCCACTCCTCCTCCCTCTCCATCAAATGGGATAAGGTCTCTCTTGGGAATCAACAAAGCATGGCATATCAAGCTGAGGCAGGAACAAGCTCCTCCCCTTTGCATCAAGACTGAAAAAGGCACCCCACTATATAAAATAGGTTCCAAAGACCAGGGACAGGTACTGGGCCCACTGCTAGGGGCCCCACAAAAGACCAAGCTACATAACTGTCACCCACATGCCTAGGTCAGTCCCATGCCGGCTCCCTAGCTGTCCATACAGAGTCTGTGAGCTCCCACAAATTCAAGTCATTAGCCTGCTTTCTTATAGAATCCAGGACCACCAGCCCAAGAGTGGCATGACCCACAACAGACTGGACCTTACCCCTATCAATCACTAATTAAGAAAATGTCCTACAGGCTTGTCTGCTTACACCCTGATTGTCTGGAGGTATTTTCTCAAAGTTCCATCCTCTCAAGATGACTATCAGTTATGTGGAATTGACATTAAACTAGCTAGCATAGTTGGTTTTGGTTTTTCAGGACAAGGCTCACTTGGCTGGCCATGGACTCGCTGTGTAGATGAGGATGGACTTGAATGCACAGAGGTCCACCTACTTCTGTCTCTTGAGCGCTGGCATGAAAGATGTATGTCACCACACCTAGCTGCTTCTTCAGTGTGCTTTTGTGGTTTGTCAGCAAGTTGGGTGGCTGGTTTATTTGTAGGTTTTCATTCTTTGTCTTTTTGTTTGTTTGTTTGTTTTTGTTTTTTCAAGGCAGGGTTTCTCTGTGTAGTTTTGATGCCTGTCCTAGAGCTTGCTCTGTAGACCAGGCTGGTCTCAAACTCATAGAGATCCGCCTGGCTCTCCCTCCCAAGTGCAGGGATTAAAGGTGTATACCACCACCGCCTGGCTTCTTTGTCTGTTTTTATTTTGGTTGGTTCTATCTTTGTTTTTGCTTTTATCTTTTTCTCTAACATTTTTGTAGTTTTACTTCTCCAGTTTTTACTTTTTATGTAATTATTGTAAATTTGTACATTAGTTATTAACGCAGCAAGTTTTAATCTCTATCTCACCAGAATTGTCCTTAATCAAGCAATTTTCATTTTTCTACACCCCCCTAATCTTTTCACATCTGTAATTGTCCTCCCTTACTGCCTCTCATACCTTCACCCACACACAGCTTCTCAAACACACTGGATGGCCTCTCTTCCTTTCCCCATTGATTCTGCACTTTGCTACCCAAATACTAACACATCCAGCTCTTAAAAAAAAAAAAAAAAAAAACAACCACACCACACCTTCTCTAACTAGTACCCCAACTGATGTCTCGGAACACAGCAAGTATAATGTAAAAGGATCTACTATAGCTACACAAACCAAGGTCTGCCAATAAAAAATGCAACCACTGCAACTCCGCATAAATAGCAACAGAAAACAAAATCTAACCCTTTAGAAGGACTCACAGAATACAAAACAACCAAAGAGATGAAAGAAGAGGAAGTTTAAAAATGTAACATAAATTCATTCCACCGAGGTGCAAAACACCACAAAAAAAAAATGTGGCACAACTACCCACCTCAGTCTATCCCCAATCTCCCAGCTCCCTCAAACTGGAAGCCATATATATCATACATACATGAGCAAAATTACTTTAGACAGCCAATATTTCCAAGAAGTCTGGGATATATTCAAGAATCCAGACCTAAGAATTCATGGGATAAAAGAAGGAACAGAGATACAGCAGAAGTTATAATGAAAATATAGAGAAAAATTCCCAAACCTAGAGAAAAAAGTACACATCAAAACACAGAAGAACCACAGACAGAATCAGAGAAGAACATTCCATGATATATCACAGTCAAGATAGCTTGTCAAAAATACAAAGAAACAATGCTAAAAGTAGTGTGAGAAAAATTGTCAAGTTACAGACAAAAGCAGAAACACCATAACAACTAGACCTTATATCAGCAACTCTACAAAGCCAGAAAATATGAAGTGAAATATTACAACCTCAGAAAGCAAATAACTATGAACCAAAAGCACTATACCCAATAATGTTAGCTTTAAAAACTGAGCAAGATACACACAAATTAAGGGACTTTGTGGCAACCAAGCCACAGCAGAGAAAATTCTCCAAAGACTACTATCCAGGGAAGAAAGACAGTTTCGTGTGTGTGTGTGTGTGTGTGTGTGTGTGTGTGTGTGTGTGTGTGAATGTATGTATGTATGTATGTATGTATGTATGTATGTATGTATGTATGTATGTATAGTGAAATATGAGTCAGTCACAAAGAAGAATGAAACCCTGTCATCTGGGGGAACGTGGGTGAACCTTGACAACACCATCCTAAGTGAAACCACCAGTCACACATTATGATCAACTCCTGTGAAGCCTAAAAAAGTTTATCACAGAATCCGAGGTAAAATAATAATGGGCAAAGAAAGGGAGGGAAAGAGGCCAATGAACAAAGTTAAGAGTGAGAAGGAAGGAGTGAGCTCTCAGGCTCTGTCACACAGCACAGTGACTCCAGTCAACAACAGCCAATCTTCTAATGGCTGGAAATCAAATCTGAATGTTCTTACCACGAAGAAACAATAGCTGCATGAGGAAATGTTCTCAGTCCAAAGAGATAAGGAACACCTGAGATAATGACACTCATTTCATCATTAAGCCAATGTATACATGCCCCAGAGAATCATAGGTACTCCATGAACATGTGCAAGTATTATGTCAATTAAAAATACAACTGAAAAATGGATCAAGATAAAATTACTGAAGTGAAAACAAAATATAACAGCAATTATAAACAATATAAAAGCTTTTGAAAGCTCATAAAATAGAGAAACCTTGAGAGAAAAAGTATGCCTTCATCTGTGTATGTGTGTATATGTAGGTGTGTATCTGAGTAAGTATTATTAGAAACAAGAAAGAACTCATTCAGGACAAGCTAACTGTTTAACAATTTATATACTGCTCACTTGGAGGAGAGAATCCCCTAGAGAAATAGAGAAAGGAAGGCCAAATGTAAACAGAAAGTTTGAAGTCTCCACAGAAGAGTTTGAAGGATTTAAAAGCCACTTTTTTTAAGTGACCAGAGCAGACTAGAGCAGATGGCTTTACCAATTCATTCCTTCTAATTTTTATGAAGGATCTAATTCTATAGGTAACTAATGTAGGCCACAGAGAAATATTTCTTCAATTTATCCTGTGAAATCAGAATAACTTTAGTACCCAAACTTGCCAGGGAAAAAATATGGAAACCATGTGTATTACAGCTCAATATATTACACAAAATCCAAGTTCCAGATGAATACAAAAATGTGAACAGTCAGGAAAGTTCACCCAAAAAACACAAACATGGTTCAATACTTCAAAATCTTTGATTACAACAAATTATATCAAATCTGAAGATCGGGACTAGGGAGATGGCTCAGAAGGTAAGGGCACTTCCCACCAAGACTGACAACCTGAGTTCTATTCCCAGAACCCAGGAGCTGTATGTACACACACACACACACACACACACACACACACACACACACACACACACACACACACGCGCACACGCACATGCATAACACATACACATATACACACACGCATGCGTGCACATACACGCATACACACATACACACACGCATGCGTGCACATACACGCATACACACATACACACACGCGCACACGCACACACATAACACATACACACATACACACACGCAAACATGCGCGCACACACACACAATGTTAAAAAAAAAGCTTTTAACATGAAAAATGAAGGATGAACCATGATATTTAAATAAAGTACCTTGCAAAAAGTTTAATCATTACTAATAAGTAACTATTTAAATATAACATTTCTTAACAAAATCACTTATATATATAAAAAGAGATGACACATTTGAAATTTGCTCTATATACAAATGTAAGTATATGTACTTACAGCATACACATAAATACTATTTAATTCATATTACTAGAGTATATGGTAAATATATATGTGTGTGTATATAGCAAGTAATTATACAATTGTAGTTATTCTTTGTTAAAGTATTAGTTTACCTGTTTGGGAAGTCGGAACAAGGAATTCTTATAGAAAATGTCCTTAGCCTGGCTCCATGTACCATCAATGAGGATGATTGTGGAAGGATAGACAGGAGAATCTAATATAAATTCTTCCAAATTAGTAGCTTCAGCCCCTGGATATAATATTAATGTACCAGAGTCCCGGCAAACAGTTGAAAGTTCAATATCTCTAAAACAATAATTTTTAAGATATCTGTATTAGGTGTGGGGAAAACAAAAGTTTTACTACACTTAGTGAATGCCTAAGCAAAGCTCCCTCTCAACGAATCTGTCTAATCAAATGACAGAAGCCTCTGAATCTGGTGATTGGCATGCTGTCTCCTCAGCCAGAGTTCTTCCACTTTCCTCTTCATCATTTCCTGCCAAGGCTTTCCTAGCCAATGGCCAGTGAGATAATTTTTACCCTCCCAAAGAAACCTCTATGAAGGAAAGAACTAGCCCCACCTGCCCGCCAGTCAGCTCACTCACCGCTCTTCACTGAAGCGGCGGCCGATCTTTACAGTGCACTTGTCAGGGGGAAGGCATGCCGCTAGCAGAGGGACTGTGCGCAACACTTTGCTTTCCTTCAATGAAAAAATAGAACAGGGAGTTAGTTACTACCCAGGGGAACTCTTTTAAAACTTTTCTGGAATTGAGTAATAAATGCTTGCTCATCAGATACAGGGAACTGAGTGTCAGCATCAGCACTGCAGAAAGAAAAACCCTTCTGAGAAACATTTGCTTTATAACTTTATATATTTTACAAATCTTTTACTCAAGACCAGACTCTAAGAAGCAGTAACAGTTTTCTAACTTATCAGTATTAAGCATAACACAAGCACATTTTTTAAACTTATTTAGATACACTTACAGGCTAATGGTTAGAATTATAAATTATAGGGGGAAAATACTTTATACATATGTATGTAATCCCACAATGAAATCTACTTCTATGTTTAATTAATAAATATCAGTAATAAACTAAATGAATTATAAATTATAAATGCATATAAATTTGTGTTAAACTGAATAATTTATTCTGATGAGCTTTTTATTTCAACAGTAATTACATTTTGAACATGTCCGCTTGCAGATGATAGCCTATATCTCGATACCAAAAAAGCAGCAACATGCGCCAAAAAGAAAACAAAGGCAGTGCAAACGACAGAGCCACAAGTTTAGAGACTTACTAACAGCAAGGGGAACAACCTAAGCAACAAAACAAATACTAGACTGTCCTCCAAAATACACAAGTCTCCACAGTGTTACCTGCAAATTACTAAATAACAAATGAGGGAAAGGGAAGTAGTTTTCTTGCACAACTTTAATGCCCAGTGGAACTGCCTACTCCAGAAAGCTTTCTCTCCCTCCCATGGAGTGGGCTGCACTTTCAGGAGTCAGAAGAACCAAGCACAAAGCTGACCACCATCCGTGGATTTCTTCGGCATCCTAGCTTCCCCTGCTAAGAACAGGTTTTCTTGTTACCACAGCTCTACCGTTAGTCCTATGGAGGCAAGCAGTTAGCCACTGTGCCTTAGAAGGGGCTAGGGAAATTTGCCAGTGTTTCATAGACTAGTGTTTCCCTTCTTTTCACTATGGAGACCTTTGCTTTCCAAACTTTTGTTAAGTAATACATGTATATATGTCAAATTAAACAGTCACAAAGATTTAAAACGCCATAACTTTCCCAGGTATACTCCCCAGCACCACTTCCGAGAAGCAATCACTTTAACTCTTAGCCTTTTCTAGGAATTATTTCCATATTTCCTATAATGTGTGTTACAATTTTGATTTTTGAATTTTCTATATTACTTACAAACTACAAATGATCACCATCATAGCTAACAGTAACACAGACAATTCCAAGTGTGACATATAGATAGAATTATATAAATACCCGTTTATTTTTCACAACAAATCAGTTAAAAAATGAAACTTTGATTATGTCAATAATACCAATGAGGAGACTGAAGCCCAGAGAGACGTATTAACTTGCACAGGATCACAGACTGTACATAGCCAGTAAGTATCTGAAACTTGGACAACCTTGCTCTAGAACCCTGATCCTTAACTTTACAAGTACAGCATCTCATAACAAATTAACATTCTGAACTCTTACCTTGCAGCTAACTCTCATATCTGATAATGGTTATAGAAAAATCAATAAACAGTGTGTGTGTGTGTGTGTGTGTGTGTGTGTGTGTGTATATATATATATATATATATATATATATATATATATATATATATATATAGCTAAATATACACTGTTCACAAGGCCATGCAATTTAGTAGAACACTTCTTCCTTTTAAAGCTTCTTTTTTTCTTATTTTTGGGATAACTTCTTGTTTTAGACAACTGTCTCCATTCATAAACCTACTCCTTGCAATGTCCATCACATCACTTCCATGCAATCCTCTCTACGACACCTCTCTCCACATCTCCCTCCTCGAACCTATCCAAAGAGTTCTCAACCTCATTTTTATGGGAGAACCATGAAACTGTCAAATCTGTTTATGCAAAGTAGTGTGCTAAAGTTACACACAAGCAGCCTAGTATTAGTGAACTAGGTGAAGACCAGAAAGTTCCTTTACTGATAGGGAAAATCAATTTGGATGTACTTGTCTATTCATAAAATACATCCATAGTAGATACAATTTTAAATAGGTCATCTAAATTGAGGATTAACTGTGGTTTAAAAAAAAAAACTGTAAGAGATTTCAAAATATAAAAATCACCACAAATAAAATTTTATAACTACATTTTGAAGGCCATCTAATACCCTAGAACAACATTAACAATGGAAAAGTACCATATCTGCACTATAACATGGAAACTATATTTACCAAAAATTCAGGTTTTAATCCTCTATAACCAGAGCTCTACTGTTTTCTGTAAATGTAGGTTGTAAAGTATTACAATTTTAACTGCGGTAAATTAATCCAGTGACAAAATTGCCAGAATCATAAGAGCCTGCTGTCAAGTCTGGAAAAAGACTTGTCAACAAATAACTTGCAAAGAAATAGTATTCATCATTCAGAAAACAGAAAGGACTAATTTATTTTACATCTTTGTTGTATCTTTGAATAAGCTATACAAAGTTTTTTAAAAAGAGGTAAAAGATTTCTCACTTGGGTTACCACTGATTCCGTTTACATCATGCACTGTCTAGTTTTGTATTAACTAATTTATAATATCCTATGGTTTCCTTACATCACCTCATCACAAATCAAAACTCACAGACACACATATACACTGGCACATATCTAATACTAAACAGAATAGAAGAGCATTAGCTAAAAAGCCTTCGAGACAGCACAGTACAAAGTAAAAGTGTTTGTTCTAGCCACCTAACAGAAAGAAAATTTTACTTGCATATCCATCTTGTAAGAGTAAAATGCCAAAGTCAGTATATACTCTAGCAAGAAAAGCTATCAGGAAGCCAAGACTATGACCCGCGCTTTAAAAGCAGTCATTTTTCTCAGCTCTTTATTTACATCTTTACATCATACAAATCTGCTGGAGTTCTAAATCTCTACCTTACAATAGAATTGTATGAAACATTGTCTCAAGTATGTGACTCTCTATTATCATCTAACAGATGATAATAAATAATAAAGCTTTCTTCCTTAAAAAGTAAATACTTATCAATAATGGTTTTTCTGAAACACTATGCAGCCAGGAGGAATGAGCATGTTTACATGGGTAAGACATATCACTTACAAACATTAACTCACCTCTGCTGGATGCTGAATGATGTACAAACGGGTAGAGATTTGGAGTGGGTGCACTGGTAGATATGGACACAAGCACACTTTCTGGGGCCGGCTAAAGAGTAAGAAAAGCAAAGAGAAGCAGTGAATTTTTAAAATGTGATATAACAACATCCAAATACATCAACATCATGACAATTTTATATCTAAAGAGGTTTGGAAAAACTACATACTTTCCAAATGAAACCCATTAATGGATCTATTGAGACATTTTAGACATGGAAATTATGAAGGAGATTTAAGTACATTTTCCCCATCCACAGAAATTCTGGACTTGGCAGTACTTGTTTAGTGCTTACAAGGCCACAGGTTTAATCCACTACAAGACACACTGGCTAATATTAAAGAATTTCAATAAATATTAGTTGTCTTTAATGGAAAAATAGTTATTGAGTCACTAGGGCCTTTTCATTCATGGAGCAATACATCTTTCATTGAACATCAAGAACAGAAGTTATGACAAAAAAAAAAAAAAAATGGACCCAGAGGCATCAAAAAATACAGTCTCAGATCCTAAGAGCACAGGAAATAAATTTCAGGAGAGAAAAAATAAACAAAGGAAAGCTAGGAAGGCAAACAACTTGTCTATAACAATAAACCAGGAAACCGCTAATCTTAGCAGGTGAGAAAATAAAAAACAATAACCCAGCCAAGCAGAGACAAGAAACAGCAGGACTCGGTAAATAAATACCTCTCACTAACAACCTTACATGTAAATGGGTTCAACTCACAGGTAAAGAGACGTGGACTGGATAGCCGGATAAAAACTAGATCTAATTATCTCGTCTCCAAAACACATACCCCACTGGAAAGACATCCACAGACCGAGAGGCAAAGATTAAAAGCAATGTGTCAAAGAACAGAAACCAAAATCATGGCTGATATCTGGTAAAAGAAAACCCAAACCAAATTAGCCAGTAGAGTTTAGGCCACCACATATTAGTAGGAGAAGTAATTAATTAAGAAGATACAGTAGCCAGGCAGTGGTGGCACACGTCTTTAATCCCAGCACTACAAGGCAGAGGCGGGCAGATCTCAGTCTTGTCAACAGAGCAGTTCAAGACAGCAAGAAAAACCAAAGACCAAAAAAAAAAAGAACAAGTGCTATTAACTGCTGAACCATCTCTCCAGTCCCAACCACAGCAATCTTAAACAGAAAAGGCAACATCAAAGGTATCACAATTCTGGATCTCCAACTATATTACAAAGGCACAGTAACACAATCAGCATTGTAGTGGTGCAAAAACAAATACACTGACCAAAAGAACAGAATACAGAACCCATAAATAAACTCACATGTCAACAGCCACCCAATCTTTGACAAAGGAGCCAGAAATATACATTGGGAAAAAAAGATAGCACTCTTCAACAAACAGGGGTACTAAACAGGACACTGACATTTTAAGAATGAAAGCAAATCTGTTTCTTTGTTCCCATACAAAACAATTCAAATACATCAAAGACCCTCATTAAACCGGAGAATCAAAGTGCTAGAGGAAACAGAAGCATATGTAAGGGCCCTCTGAAAAGGACTTAAATAGCCCAGGAAATGACCCAAGAGCTGACAGCTGACAACTGGGATTACATGAAATTAAAAGGCTTCTCAACAGCAAAGGAAATGATAAGCAGAGTAAAGACTGAGACTACAGAACAAATCTTCAAGAACTAAACATGTGACTGGAAATTAATATCTATAATCTATAAAGAACGGCAAAAATAGAAAACCAAATCATCCAATAAGCAAAAGGTCAAGGTGAGGTGAATAAACAATTTCAAAGAAAAAATACAAAAACCAAAAATGATTTGAGGCGTGTTTATGGCTATATTGGCAAGTGACACTGCCATGTGTTCTTGCAGTAAACAAGTGAAAACCCTCAGTACACGTACAGGACTGATCACTGTCAGATCTTACCTCTACTCATGTAATGTAACACAAGGTAAGAAATGTTTATGCTAAACTACAGAGTGTGGGCAAATGGGTTGAAATAGCTATTATAGCAACCAACTCTTTCTACTCCTGCTAAAGACATTATCTAGATGCCAGCTTCTCAGGCTATGAGTCACAAACCACTGTGAGGTCAAGTATCTCAATGAGTGAGTCACAAAAAATCTGTCAACAGCAAAGGGTTCTGATGGTACAATGAGCAAAAAGCAACAAAATCAAACATGTAACAAATCTGAGGTGTGCCTAGCAGCACCTGCCTGAATATCATTGCATGTGTTTTCCCTACAGCCTTGGTTCTGAACATATAATATGCAAACTTTGCATGCACATGCTATTAAACCATACAGCACCAACAAACCTTTGCTCTTTAAAACATCCTGGCTCAATTTCAGACTACCATATGTTAGGAAATGCAGTGCTTTTACTGTATATATGAAGTTTGTTGTTCTTATAGAAACTTAATGATTTAATTACTGAAAACAAACAATACTTTATCATCATCCCTCAGCACTTAAAGTATTAAATTAATATTGTATTACAATGCTTGATTGCTGTGGGATATTCTGTATGCTGTGAATGTGTTGTACTGATTGGTTGATAAATAAAACACGGATTGGCCAGTAGCCAGGCAGGAAGTATAGATGGGATAAACAGACAAGGAGAATGCTGGGAAGTGGAAGGCTGAGCCAGGAAGAGGGGAGCAGCATGTAACCGCACACAGGTATAGCCAGGGAACACGTGGCAACATACAGATTAACAGAAATGTGCTGAGTTTAAGTAAAACCTAGTCAGTGGTAGGCCTGAGGTAACAGCCAAGCAGTTTTAATTAATATAAGCTACTGAGTAATTATTTCATAAGCAGCTGTGGGGTCTGTGGGGCTGGACAAGACTTAGAGAAAACTTCAGCTACACTTGATTTTTGTAAAAAGTGCTGTCTGAGCTGCTGGCATGTGTCTTATATAAAGATCACTAAATGAATTTCAGCATGCAACATGGTGGCACGTGCCTTTAATTCTAGCACTAGGAGAATGAAAACAGGAAAATCAGTAATTCAAGGTCAACCTCAGCTACATAGAAAGTTAAAGTTTAAGATTAGCCTGGGACACAAGAGACACTGTCTCAAATTTAAAAAATAATAATTTTGTCAGGAAATTAGAACAGAATTTCCAATCATTTCCAAACATACTTTTACCATTTTATACTGTGTATTATTCATGCATATTTCATAGTGATAATTATAAAATTAAAAGTATTTATCCACTCTGAAAAATACTGAAAATGCCGCGTGTTCTACAGTATCAAATATTCAGCTAAGACTTAATTCTTTATGTAAAAGCAAACACTTCCATCTCATTAGTATGTAGATTTGCTTTCATTTTAAGAAATGATAAATTTGGATATATTCCAAAGAATTGTTTTAAAATAAAGTTCTTGATATATTATCAGTAAATGTTTGATTTGTATAGCTATATTATATGTTCAAGGTGCATAAAATTTTAAGTAAAAAAGAGGAGTAACAAGGGGAGTAAATAAATCGTTTTTAATGATTTATTTTTATTTTATGTATTTCTGGCTATATGTATGTATGTACATCGTGTGTATGCGGTGCCCCTGGAAATCAGAAGGGGCCACTGGACTCCCTGGAGCTAGAATTACAAAGGCTGCAATCTACCATGTGGGTTCTGGGAAACCTGGAGAGAGAGCAGGTGTTCTTAGCCACCAACCTATCTCTCCAACCCCAATCATGGGAAGGGGGTTAAGAAGCTCTGATCTAGATGGTACCTTGCTCAGGGAGAAAAACACACCATCTTGGGCTGAAGAACTGGCTCAGCGATCAAGAGCACTTGTTGCTCTTGCAGAGGAACCAAGTTGAATTACCAGCACCCCCATGGCAGCTCACAATCATCCTTAACTAGAGTAGCAGGGGATCTGATGCCCTCTTCCAGGCGTGCAAGCGGAACACAGACATACATGAGGGCAAAACATAATACATAAAATACATAATTTTTTGCTTTGTTTTGTTTTTTTTTTTTTTTTGGTTTGGTTTGTTTTCTCTAGCATAACATCAGACAATTTAAAGTTAGACTCTAACTGTAATCCAATAGGTAAGGTAGAATTCAATTTGGAAATTTTTAATAAACATACAAATTTTGGCTAAAGAACAGCTATGATTTTACAAACATTAACTTTAGTATTTTATAAATAAAATCCTAATATTATAGCACCCTGTGCTGCCATAGTAGTGAGTATTCATTTCAAATATTTAGTAAATGAATCATCAATTACACTACATTTTTATAACTATCATCAGCTGTGTTGTGCAGCATTTATTATTAGGTTTTATTTCAATTCTTATGGACATTTTTAGACCTTTAAAAAACCTTGGCATCACTAAACTTTCTTAGTGGCACTGTGAAATCAACTTACTCAAGCTGCCTTTTATAAACACTCCCTCAAAGAACTCAGTGAAAATGTTACATGAGACTAATTTTATAAAAAATAAGTTGAACCAAAGTACTGTAGCCTTTTTAAAATTTAGCTTTGAAAAATTGAATATTAAATACAACTAAGTACAAAAATCAAGTTATCTTCCTATTTGAGGAACCATTAAGAACATTTACCAAGTATGCTCTAAAAGTCTATTAATAAAATTGGTTCTCTGGAACTGGTAAGATCCCTGGTCAATTTAAGCCATCAATCCGTACACTACTTAGTACATTACTTTAAAGATGGTATCTAACCAGAACTACATGTATGCTCTAGAACACTCCCTATTTGCAACTATTTCTTCATTTTGCTATAATACTATGAGGACCAGGAAGTGAAATATGATGATCTGAATGAAATGTCCCCCAGTAAGTCTTGGACATTCGAATATTTGGTCCCCAGCTGATGGCTGTTTGGAGAAAGTATGTCATTGAGGGTGGACTTTGAGTATGCTCTCTACTTCCTATTTGCTATTTGTGATGTCATAAATATTAGCTTGCATCACCATCACCTAAGAGGCTCATCAAGCTAGATTGCTGAGCCTAACCATCACCTCACCGAGCTTCTGACAGAGTAGTCCTGTGAATTTGTATTTCTGACAAGTTGGTGGTTGGTGGGTGATATTGATGCTGCAGATGGGGATGGATAACAGAGGATGGTCTCAGATGCACTTCCCTATAAGCATGCACCTCTGCAGGATTTTCTTTCCCACTGAATGACTTGAATGCATTCCTGTCTAAATGCTGCCAACTTATCCATCCCTGCATCTGAAGACTGTCAAAGCCTTTTGAATTTTTAAAGAAGCAGTTACCAAAGAACAAACAACAGAACAGTGAACGAACAAACCAGTGAAACCATTTTTTCTTCATGAAAATATGACCTTTCCTAGCCAACCAGTTCAGCTGCCCTGACAACTCTATCACTAGGCAACCTGCATATGACTAAAACAACCCACAACTGATAGAATGCATATTGCCTGGAAAACTATAAAGACCTGATCAACACACCATACTTTGTGCTTCCCTAATATGGAGCCTAGAAACTTGCTAGTTATGAGCTGTTAGTTCCTGTGGGTATGAAGCTATCATCTATAGCTGTGCTGTGTATAAGTTGCCTTGCTCCTGAGCCCAACTGCTATGCTAGACCACCACAAAGATCATGGCAAAAAAGAAATACCTAGGCCAGCTCTGATGCAAGCTGTCACTCTTGTCCTGTATGTTTCTGGTATCAAGAATGGCCTATAGCCACGCAGTACTGGCGCACAACTTTAATACCAGCACTTTGGGAGGCAGAGACAGGCAGATCTCTGAGTTCAAGGCCAGCTTGGTCTACAGAGTGAGTTCCAGGACAATCAGGGCCACACAGAGAAATACAGAAAAACCAAAGGCTGTCGGGGAGCCATAGCTGTCTATTTTCCAGAACGTTTCACTAACCCCACCTATCTCTAGGACTTGATTCTTTATCTTATCTGCTCCAATACACCATTCTAAAATAATCCATTGATTCTCATATTATTGCTTTTCAGCCCCTTATCCTGATTTCCCTTCATATACCTGATCACCAACAGAGATCATATTAATATAATGCAGGGTTTTGCTCCAGTGTTGGCTACAGGACAAGGTTTGGCCTCCTCTTTGTGTTGTTGTTTCTAACACTGGCATAGCAGGATCTCAAATGATGCTTAGTGTACGAAGGAATATCTGCACATTCCCTCTTACCTCCACTCTGAGATGCTTTTCTTCTCCTCCACAATTTCCTATCCCATCCTTTCATTTTCTTACACATCGTATTTCATACCTCCTTCATGTTCTCCACAGTACTTAAATAATCCATTTCTATTATAAATAAAACCCGTATTTCTGATCTCCATTTGAATAGTCTATGACCAACGTAATAAGTGGTAGGATGTAAGAGGCAAAACTGTTAATGAAGAAAACAGCTAAGTATTTTGAGTAAACACTATAAGCATGATTTAGGCTAAAATTAATTGCTTTGCCTCATGCTTTGATAACCTCATAAAACATCATTACTAATGTATTTAACATTAGTCTCTAATAACCTAATTCTAATTACAATTTCTAACTATTTAGTTGTTTTGTGTGAATGTATGTGTGAGCACATATGTGTGCAGGTGCACATGCAAGAGTATACATATTCACATGGAGTAAAGTTGACAACTTAAGGCATCATTCCTCAGGAGCTATCCACACTGGTTTTTGAGACATGGTCTCCATCAGCTTGGACCTTGCCAAGTTGCCCAGAAAGCCTAAGGGTCCTCCTATCTCCATTTCCCCAGGGCTTGAAAGTAGCATGTGCCAACACACCTAGCTTTGGTGTCTGTTTGTTTTGCTTGCTTGTTTGGTTGTGGTTTTGTTTTGACACAGGGTGTCTCTATGTAGTCCTAGCTATCCCAGAACTCTGTGTAGACCCAGCTGGCCTTCAGCTCACAGAGGTCCACCTGCATCTGCATCAGCAGTGCTGGGATTAAAGCTGTGCACCATCCCTCCCAGCTACAACTAGCTTTTCACGGGGCTCTGCGGACCAAACTTGGGTTCTCATGCTCTCGTGCAAGCACTTCAATAACTGAGCCATCTCTCCAGCCCCAAACTACAGCTCTTTACAACATCTTATCCTTTTGCTATCTATTTAGCGAGTTACTTATAACGGGAATTTGTGTCTGTTATCTTAAACACTCTCCTCTCTGCAGTGCATGCTGTAATGGTGACTAATTGTTCAGCCGTAAAACTACCTCTTAATACAATAGTAAGTGAAGAGTAACCATCTTCACTCTGAATATCTGAAAAATAAAGAATAAAAACTCTATATATCTAAACTTAAACCTGAAAGTTATTTTATATTATATTTTGGATGGATAATACATTAAACAAAAATCCATAACTGCATAAATGTATTAAATAATAAATTCAATCAATTCTTATGTTAATATGCACTACACATCTAACTATAACAGAATGACCAAAGAACTGAATTTTTCCATTCACTACTTTTATAATGCATTGTAAACACATTATTGTTTTTCCACTCATTGGGGTTTATCTTCTTTAAAAATCTATATAACCCAATAAATTGTAATTATATTCCTAAAATATGAATGGAAACTACAAGGAATTTCCCTAAGGGAACTGAATGAAATAAGCTTTTTCTTTGTTTCTCACTAGAGACGTAGGAATGAATAGTAGGCCACCTGTCAGACACAGACTGACTGGCTTCCTTAGTGAAGGAGGCAGTAGCAGGGTAATCCATCACTCCAAGCACACACACTCCCACAGTCTGTGGGATAATAGTGTTGTATCTGACATAGATCTGAGATGCTAGGACCTACAAAAATATCTTCACAACCTAATTAAGTCACTTGTATACTAGTCACTGAAAGCTTTTTCCTATTACAGTACTGATTTTAATCAAGATCATCTCCCATAAGTAAAAGTAAACTATAAAGATAAATGAATAGATTTAGAATCATTACTATTTTAAAGGATTTTTACTCACTACAGAGACACAAATGCCAACCTATAACACGAATCTTAAACAGTCTTATAGACAGTGCCAACTATTGGGGTGAATTCTGAAAGATCGGAGAAACAGAACAAGTCACAGCCAACCTCACCTCGACAACTGCTCATCAGTTCCTGTTTCCACAAAACTTCAGACTGAAAGCCTCTGAGTCCTCACCAGAATGGATCTCAACTGAACTGCTGCTGAAAGCCTAAAAGTTTAAAAGCCTCTAGTTCCTGGTCCTCACGCCTTATAGACCTTTCTGCTTCCTGTCATCACTTCCTGGGATTAAAGATGTGTGTCTTTCCCAAGCAAGACAAGAGATCTCAAGTACTAGGATTAAAGGTGTGTGACACCATGCCTGATTCTGTTTCCAGTGTGGCCTTGAACTCACGGAGATTCAGATGGATCTCTGCCTCCTGAGTGATAAAATTAAAGGTGTGTGTGCCACCATTTTCTGGCCTCTATGTCTATCTAGTAGCTGTTCTGTTCTCTAACCCTCAGATAAGTTTATTAGGATATACAATATATCAAACCACACAAACCTACAAAAAAAATTAGTTTAACTCTAATTTTCCAAAACACAACAGTTTTCTTTTAATGTTCTCAAAGTGGGAGAAAGTTAAGAACTCCACAGCTCTTTACCACATTAACTGAAGTCTATAACACAGCACACACAAAAATGGCAACAACTTTCTCATTTTAAAACAGGCTTTAGAAAACTAAATCCCACAGTGCCCTCTGCTGTTTTTTGTTTTGTTTTGTTTTGTTTTGTTTTGTTTTGTTTTAGATTTATTCACTTTTATCCATGTGTGTGCACATGCTTGCATATCTGCATGTAATCTGTATGCAGGTGCCCAAGAGGACAGATGAGGGCATCAGTTCTCTTGGTACTGGAGTTATAGGCAGTTGTGAGCACTAGAGTACTAGAACCAAATCCAATTCCCCTGGAAGAGCAACATGCACAATTAATCACTGAGCCTTCTCTCCAGCCCCCCACTCTTCTTCTTGCTGTCTTGTAAAGAAACTAGAACGATTTGGAAGATGAATGCTAGCTATTCGACTTCTTTCTAAACTACACACTCAGCTTGACCAACGAAAAGAATACACCTGTATAAATGTTTAACATATTAAAATTTTCATCCAATACATAGGTAACCTCTTCCATGTATGACTAGTTCATATTTAAGTAACTATAATATTCTATTATACACCCCCCCCCAGCTGTTTTTCTTACTGGATTCTTTTATAACTGACTTTAGGAGTTGAGAAAAAACAGAAAAAGAAAAAAATTACTATTGTAAGCTGTCTAATTAGACTTAAGGTCCACTCAACAGGGGAGAAATCAAGCCTAGTACTGGAAACCTAGTCAGCTAGTGAGGTCATAGACATGAGAAAAGAATCTACTTCTGCCATTTGCTAAAAAAGCATAATTCCTTACCATATTCTAAAACTTATTCTTATAGCCACAGATAAGTGCATACTCCTCATCACAGAAGACTCTCTTTACACCAAATGGAAATCATTATAGAAAGCCAGAAATGGACAGAACATGGAGAGAACAAGATTATGGGAGCCCAGCCCCGACAGACACATCTATATCATAGCTCCTATATCGTGGCTTAGAAAACATTGAAGAAGAATGTGCAGAAGTACTATAAGAGCCAGAACACCAAGAAGTCAGCTGTGAAAGAGCCCCTACTAGAAATGGCTGCATAAACAGGACTGGGACAATGGCTGCATCAGTGGACACATTAATGTAGAAGGGGGAATTTTTCATAGGGCCCCATCCATAGACAAAGAACCACAGACAATGAGTTCTGGGAAGAGAATTAGCCTTTCCTAGGAAAGAGCCCCTTTTTTGGTGTCCAATGCAGTGTTCAGCTCTGAAACCATATACACACAAACAATAAAATGAACTCAGCAAGTTGCACTTATATACTTGTATACAAACATACAAACATACATACATACATACATACATACATAAACAATAATAATCAAAGGAAAAAAGGCTACGAACCTGGAAGTGGGAGGGCAGTGGGAAGGGTTGGAGGGAAGATACCTGAGAGGGACTAGGCGTAGGAAATGGGGGCAGGGGGTGATATAAAAATACTCTTTCAATTTAAAACTTTTTTTTTTTTTTGGTTTTTTGAGACAGGGTTTCTCTATGTAGCTTTGGTGCCTTTCCTGGAACTCACTTGGTAGCCCAAGCTGGCCTCGAACTCACAGAGATCCGCCTGGCTCTGCCTCCCGAGTGCTGGGGTTAAAGGCATGCACCAACACCGCCCAGCCCTTAAAACATATTTTAAGACAAAAAATTTACTGTTGTAAGACAGGTAGAAACTCCACAAAGAGAGGAAAGTATCTTGAGATTTTCCAACACCTGCCTAGAAGGCATGCCTACAGCTGTAGAGAAGTAAGTGTATGCACTGTGAACGCGCATCTTACTCTTGGTTACCGTAGGCCTCACCTAACTACAATAAATGATAACATTTTACTATCATTACTGGGAAATATATTTTCAACAGATTATTTCCTCATTATTTCGTCCTTTTAAATATCAATGTTATGTATGTTTATGAGACACATGTAGTATTAATAAATAAAATGTATGTAATTACAAATAAATATATGTATTAGAAATAGATACTAATTTTTTTAATCATCTATGGAATGTGATCCACGAAACTTCCATTAAAAGCCGTGGAGATCAGTTTGTTCTTACTATCAGATCCAAGTCATAGAAGAAAGCATTTCATTTGAGCTTGTGGTCCCAGAGGCTTAGAGTCCATGACCTTCACAGCAGGGAGCACAGCAGCAGGCAGATACTGGAACAGTAGCTGAGAGCTCATGTGTTGAAATGAAACCATGAGGCAGAGACAATGGGAATGGCAGAGTCTGCCCCCAGTAATACAGTAGCTCCTCTAACAAGGCCACGCCTCCTAATCCTTCCAAACTGTTCTGTCAATTGGGGACCAATTATTTAAACACATGAGCCTGTGGGCGCCATTCTCATTCAAACTACCACAACAACTATACAAAGCCCCCCACCACCACACTGAAATACAGAAACAGAAACCAAAAAGGGGCTGAGGACTTTATTATCAGTTATTCTGATCAGTTAGCTAGGCTTTCCTTTCTGCTCTTTTAAGAGAAATAGATGGATGATATACAGACAGTAGTGGGGATGGATGGATGGAAGGGACAGTCTGGAGGATGGATGTGAGTAAGAGAGAGCTTTCACCTAGTAAGCAAGCATCCACAATACCGGGTTTTGATGCCTAAGGCAGGAAACAAAGAAGATGGCAAGTAGCCGTCCTGGGAGGAAATTAATCAGTGCCCCTCCACAAATGCTTCTTCTATACTTCCATAATTTTTAATATTACTTATACGTTGTCTTCCATATTTAATTTTCCATCAAGTGTTCATTATTTATCAGATACTAGATACTGAATAAATAATGACGGGATTTTTTTTTTTAAATATACATGCCTCATCCCACACCCCAAAAAACTGTTCTTTATTTTCTTCTAGTACTGAGTATCAAAGCTAGGCTCTGTGTGTGCATGCTAAAGTGGTGCCCCTGAGCCACATCTGCAGCCCATACATGACACAAAGCAAGCCTCCTTCTGTGTACATATACAGCAGAAGCCCAGGTCCCCTCCCTTGGGCTAATTAAAGGGAGAAATATCCATCCTCACCAGCAAGGAGCCGAAAGTTAAAAGAAAAGCTATTTTCCAAAGACCAGCATAGAGTGAGAGGATCGTGTTACTAGAAAACACTTTGATTTTTATGCTTATCCTTTCATCTTCTCTTTTCCAAAAGTGGCCTATATTTTTAAATAGGAAGTTTTTATTATTTTCCTAATTTTATTTACATGCCTATTTCCTAAAAAAATAAAATAATAATAAAGGGAATTGATTTTTTTTTTTTTAGAGTCTCTCTTAAGGCTTAGTTTAGTGTTAGTTTACTGCATGAGAACTTAATGTAATAATTAACCCATAGATTTGAAGCCATCTCACCCAAAAGTGCTTTTGTTTGTTTGTTTGTCTAAGTAGTTCTGACCAACTCAACATCTGCGTTAAATGAAGACCCACTGAGCCGCAGGTGACACCTCCAAGAAGGGGTAACTGATCTGCAGGTTAACACAAATTCATAATGTTCCCTTAGCCTCTGGATTTGGGGGGGGGGGGGTGGGGAGAGAATACCCTGGCAATTAAAAGGTTGAATTCCAGCCAAAGCACTAATTTACCAATGATAATAAGAGTGATATTTCACAGAGGAAAAGGGAGGGGTAGGAAGTAAAAGAAGAGAGGAGGAAGGGGCAATAGAGGGAGGACTTCACATCTGCACACACTTTACGTTACAGGTACAATGCAAATGTTCTGCCTGTCAGAGGAGGTAGTGTCACCGTCCGAGTCTCCAGGTAGAAACCAGAGGCCCACACAGGTTAATAACTTCCTCAAGAATACAGCAGAGGCTACAACAGCTCTCACTCCAGAATAGATGCCTTTAATCAGTACACTGTATGAAGTCCATAGGTCTAATGTTCGTCAAGCTTTAAGGTACAACTTTATGTGAACTGTTTTAGGTCCTACCACGGATACCACTAGAACCAAAACAGCTGGAAATCAACCCTAGACACTGCAAGAGAGCCAGAAGAAAAAGGTCAGTGCCCAGGCATCCATAAAACAGGTATAAAATGGCTAAGAGTAATTGAGGATATGAGGTTGGATATCAGAATAGATGAAGGAAGTAAACAGTACAGTAGCGAGAACAGGAGTTACAGAAACCATTCAAGGGCTGAGACGGCTCAGTGTGTAGAAGCACTTGCTATGAAAAAAGAAGACTTGAGTTTAGAATCACAGAACCCACACAAAGCCTGGCACAGTACCACACATCTATAATCCCAGTGCTCCTAAGGGGAGAGGGGAGGAAAGACAGGAGAATCCTTGGAAAAGTGCAGTCAGCTAGCCTTGACTACACAACAGCAAACAAGACCCTGTCTCAGAACAACAGGTGAGGACCCGCACCCAAGGTTGTCCCCTGACCTCTGACACATGCACTGTAGCTCCTACATACCCACACTCACAGACATGAACACACATATACATAACACACACACACACCCACACACACACACACACACACACACACACACATTATTCACATATATGCAAAGAAAGAAAGAATACAGAGGGAGGGGGAGGGGCGAGTTAGTTTAAATTTGGAAAAAAAAAAAAAACAGAAAGGATAGAAACAGCTTTCATGGCAATTAAGTTGGACCCTGAGATAGAGCAGGATTTCATATAGTAGAGAGAAGGAAAGAGATTCTCAAAGGAAAAAAAAATAACAGAACAAAGGAAAAGAGTCAAACATAAAGTAACTGTTTAGGAGGAACAGTTCTGGATAACAAGGTGGGGATATGTACCGAGTGGCAGAGAAAGATACAAACCAGCTGGCTGGGATTAAGCTGCTGGCCTTTGGGCAGTAGACTCAGGAGTTTGAACCCCTGCCTTTACCTAAAATACAAGGCCAGATCTCCAGGAAAAGAACAAAAGGGAGGTGGACTGCTAACGAAATGCGAGCTGGGAACCATTAGCACATAACTGAGAAAATCACACAGTAATGTCGGTGAGCAAAAAACAAGAAACAAGGAGTAGCTTAAGCAGCTTGGTTCTTGTGAAGCTGGAGGCAGTAAGTCCCTCCAGCCTGCTTTGTGCTCCTCAACCTCATCCTTCGCGCTGCACACAATCACTACCTTATGTGCTTCTCCTCTGGAGGCTCCTATGGTAACAGCCAAGTTCATTCATCTTCGTTCTGCCAGTGTCTGGCTTAGTGAAAGGTGCCATACGACAAACATGTGCAGAACACAACGTCTGAGTTGTGTTAGAGATATGACTGAAGAACAAGCTAGAGTCTAAACCCTGCTTCCCAGAAGGCTACAGCGATGAAGTGAGTGGACTGTTGAACTCTCAAGAGAAAACACTACTGAGTCACATCTACCTAGATTCTAAGACATGGACTGAGCTACACTTGTTAGGACCTGAGTCACTAAGCAGCACTGGGTCCAACACTCAGAGGCCTTCTCTGCCTTCTGTCTATCCCCAGCTGGGCAGCTGTTCCTGGAGACAAAATTGGCCATTCTCACCCTCTTTTATTCTGGGCTTGGGGCTATCCTTTTGATCCTCCGATGGTAACAGTTGAGTTAGACAAGGGGTAAAGTCCTTTCTCTGTCTAAGTCACATGCTCTGGACCAAATTCCAAGAGTGTTCTGCCCAAGGAATTACAGCACCTAAGAATCTGACAACACAAAAGCCTCCTGGCCAAGTTTGAAAGTATTTTACCCCATTGGAGGCCAATAAGTCTAACAGAAGAGGTGAGGGTTCTAAGTTAGAAGCAAAGTGTAGTATTTGTGGTGCTCACAAATACTCACAGCAGTCCCCCCTTCTCCGTAAGTCTTACAAGAATAAAGTGAGTGATCAGTGGGTTATGTTACAGAGGAGAAACAAAGAGCTTGTGGAATCACTGATTTTAAATGGTATACAAACCTCCTCTTTGTTGGAACAAAGATCTCATCTCTCATGATTGCTTAGTACAAATATGTGGTGGCCCTCAAAGGGAGTGGATGGCACTATTAGGAGGTGTGGCCTTGATGGAGGAAGCGTATCACTGTGGGGGTGGGCTTTGGGGCCTCTTTTACTCAAGCTTCCGTCAGTGTGACTATAGGTCGACTTCCTGTTGCCTGTGAGTTGTAGGACTCTCAGGTCCAGCACCACATCTGCCTGCATGCTGCCATGCCCCCCGTCATGATGACAATGGACTGAACCTCTGAAACTGCTAGTGAGCCATCCCAGTTACGTTTCTTTATGTGAGTTGTCGTGGTTCACAGCAATAAAAATCTGAACTAAGAGAAAATATTACCCTTAAAAAAGGTAAAAATGTTGATGTTCTAAAATCTTACCAGAATATCCTGAGAGATATAAATAGTACAGTGTGTGGGTTAAACAATGTCCCTTAAAAAGACATGTAAAAGTCCTAAACCCCTAATACCTCTGAATGCGGTGGTATTTGAATATCATCCCTTTGCGGATGCAATTAAGAATCTTAGAATGGGATCAGTCTAGGATGTCTTAGAATGGCTGCTATAAGGAAAGGGCAGATCGGATGAAAGAGGGGAGGGCCACTATCTAACAGCATTAAGAACTGCCTACAGCCAGAAGACAAAAACAATGAACAGCTCTCCCCCAAGATCTCAGACAGATAAGCACCAGTGACAACTTAAGCTCCAACTCTTGACTCCCAAAATATGAGAACAAATTTCTGTTGTTTTCAGTTTCCAAGTTGTGATGGTTTGCAATGGCAGCCCAGGAAGCCATGATTCCTGGGACAGGTGTCTCATAATACTTCATCCTCCACTTGTATTGTGCTTTATACACAGATTGGCATTTCCTCTGCCAAAACTCACAATGATGTCAACCACAGATTAAAGAAGTCACCAGGATTCCTGCCAAGAAAACTAATTTAAGAGTATCAAAATTCCATGATGCCACTTAAATTCCTAGATATACAGCAGGATTTGGCTGTGTCTTTAATACTCTGGAAAATTTACAAAAGCAAATTACAAGTTTAAGAAAAAAGCTGTAGGTGTAGCAAGTGGAGGGCACTTGCCTAGCATGCATGAGGCCCTGGGTTCAATCTTTAGATTTAAAGTCTACTTGGTAGGGAAGCCAAGAAGATGGGCTGAACAGATGGCTCAATATTGAAGAGCACTGGTTGTTCTTCCAGAGGACTGGAGTCAATTCCCAGATCTCACCTAGTAAGCTCACAATGTGTATCACTCCAGTTCCAGGGGGCCTGATGCACCCTTCTGGCTTCCAAAGGCACCAGGCACAGACATGATGTACAGGTAGACATGCAGGCAAACCAGCTAGACACATAAAATAATGTCTTTTGTTATTGTTCTTAAGTCAGTGGACAGTTATTTGGCATATGAGAGTAGGTAATGGCTGTCATGAGACATGATGAGGTGTTCCCTTATGTCCCATTAAAAGATCCAGCAATGTTCAGCTTTCTCCTCCTCTGGAGGAGGAGGGGGCATAATTAAGAAACACTAAGTATGGAAACCAAGAGAGTCATGCAGAATTCATTCATAACTGTAACAGACCACTGGCTGTCCTTACAGAAATTCCAACAGTCTCTGTTTTGGACAGATCCCATTTGTCAAGGGCTACAGAGGCATTAGATGATGGGTCCACAGCAGGGCAGTGGTGATGCACGCCTTTAATCTCAGACTTGGGAGGCAGAGGCAGGCAAGTCTCTATGAATTCGAGGCCAGCCTGGTCTACAGAGAAACTTCCAGGATATCTGGGGCTACTCAGAGAAAGTCTATGTCAAAAATAAAAGTATAATAAATAAAAAGTGAAAGCTAAGATGAAAAAGAAGATGGGCCCCATTATGATCATGCTCAACTGGTGTCACTTATATCCCACATACTAATCACCAGGGAGAAAAGGGTTATGGTTTGAGGGTGAATATATAAAGGGTTAGTTGCCAGCTGATGGACTTTAGAGAGGTCACTGTATCCTGAGTGGCCCAGGTGGACAAAGGAGGCTGGGGGATGTCTTTCTGTACACTGTGAGTATGTGCTGCTCTGATTGGTTGATACGTCAAGCTGCATTGGCCTATGGAGGGGCAGGATGGAGCCAGGAGGGAAAACCCAGGAGAGACAGTGAGAGGAGAAGGAGAGGGGCAGCACACACGACAATACATAGATTAATAGAAAAGGGTAATTTAAGATAAAAGAGCCAGTTAGCAAGAAGCCTGCCACAAGCCATACGGTTGGTAATGGATATAAGCCTCTGAGTGATTATTTTATAAATGGCTGCGGGACCTTGGGGGGGGGGGCAGAGTGGGACTGGAGAAATTCCGGCTACAGGGATGGGGCGGGGTGGTAATGACTCTGAAAGACTTTTCTAGTCTCCAGCCCATTTCTCTTGGCTTCTCTCTCTGCCTCCCACCCACCATGAAGCAGCCACTTTGCTCTCTTAGCCATTAAGTTATGTCTCACCACTTACAAGCCCAGAAGCAAAAGAACAAAATGACCATGAAAGTTCTAAAAACAGTAAACCAAATCAGTCTTCCCCTTTTAAGTTGGTTTTCTCAGCTACCCTATCAGTGAGACAAAAAGTAGCATACAGAGAATCAGGAATTATCACCACTGCTGGCCCACTGGGAGGCAACTTTGCTATGTGATGCCTGGTGATTTCAAACCCAAGTATCAAGTCTTCAATTTATACTTACTTTCTGGATTCTGTAGCCAAACAGTTGAGACCAACTTCTGTGTTGGTCATTCTGTTGCAAAATAACTAAAAACACTTCTTGAAAAGCCCCAAGGAAGTACCTAACAAAGGTTTCCACTAAGAGAACTGTTAGGATACTTTCTCTACTGTTAAGGAAATCCATGATTGAAGGAGGAAAAAGAAGCAGAGGAGGAGGGGGAAGAAGAGGCTAGTCAACATGTGGACATTTCTGAAAAGAGTAACACTCTCTGAGAAAGGCCGGGACAAGTCCTGGGGAAGAATTCCAGAGGCTCTGCTCACACAGTAGATGAATGGTCCTGGGGTGGTACTGCCCAGGAAGACTTCTGGTGGGACAGGACTTTTTTAGAAAGTAACCAAAATTTTTCAAAATAGAAAAAAAATAGCAAAAAAAAAAAAGGAAGGAAGGAAGGAAGGAAGGAAGGAAGGAAGGAAGAAAGAAAGAAAGAAAGAAAGAAAGAAAGAAAGAAAGAAAGAAAGAAAGAAAGAAAATAGCTAAAATAAGAATAGGAAGAAAGAAAATATTTTTGTTTACCTGTTTTATTTTAAGCTGCTACTTCAAAAGACTAAAAATTTTATGAATAAGTTTAATTTTCAAATTAAACCATCAATTCTAATAATCTTTGCAGTGTTTTAACAAATACATATAAATTAAATGTGAAAAATGTAAACTAAAATTTATAAATAAAGGTAACAATGGGGCTGGAAAGATGGCTCATTAACTAAGGGAATCTGATGCTCTTCCAGAGGACCTGGGTTCAATTCCCAGCACCCATGTGGCAACTCACAATTGTAACTCAAGTTCCAGATACCATCTGATGCCCTCTTCTGGCCCCCTCAGGAACCAGGCAGATAGGCACAGTCAGTCACATGGTGTGCAGAAATACAGCCAAGCAGAACATCCTTATGCATTTAATTATTTTCAAGTAGCCCGTGGGCCAGTGAGATGGCTCAGCAGATAAAGGCACTTTCCGCCAAGCCTGCTAATCTGTGTTTGATCCCCAGAACCCATGAGGTAGAGGAAGACAGCTGCCTTGTCCTCTGACCTTCACAAACACTCAGCAGGTACACCCACCTGCACCTGCACCTGCACACACAGTTCTTTTTAAATAAACATCCCCGTTATGAAACTGTAATGTGATGTGCCAAGGACACACTGCTCTGCAGCTGTTATCCTTTCAAAAAATGTATAACCTGATACTAGTCATGAGAAAGCATGAGCCAAACCCAAATTAAACAACATTCTACAAAGTAACTGACCAGTGTCCTTCAAAAGCATCAAAATCATAAAGCACAAGTAAAGCTCTAAGAACCATGAGAAGATAATAATGATGATGTATTGTGCATTTCAAATACGAGAAGAAAGGAGTTTAAAAGTTTCCGTCATAAAGAAGTGTTTGCGGAAATATGCTGATTCAAACATTTTAGAATGTCACATGCATTAAAGCATTATATAAGATCATATATATGATATATATCATATATATATATCATATATATATATGATATATATATCTTGAATTTTTGCTTTTTTGTCAGAGTCAAAAAGAAAAAGTAAAATTACTAGAGTCCTCGAGAGGGGTAAATGGAAAATTACTAGAGATAGTATGCTGGTTTGTGTTTTGTTAACTTGACACAAGCCTCGGTCATTTGGGAAAAGGAATTTCAATTGGGAAAATGCCTCCATTAGAAAATGCCTCCACTGGCCTGGCAGTGGTGGCACATGCCTTTAAACCCAGTACTCAGGAGGCAGAGCCAGGCAGATCTCTGTGAGTTCAAGACCAACGTGGTCTACAGAGTGAGCTCTAGGACAGGCACCAAAACTACACAGAAAAAACCTGTCTCAAAAAAACCAAAAAGAAAAAAAGGAAGGAAGGAAGGAAGGAGGGAGGGAGGGAGGGAGGGAGGGAGGGAGGAAGGAAGGAAAAGAAAGAAAGAAAGAAAGAAAGAAAGAAAGAAAGAAAGAAAGAAAGAAAGGAGGAAAGGAGGAAAGGAGGAAAGGAGGAAAGGAGGAAAGGAGGAAAGGAGGAAAGAAAGAAAGAAAGAAAGAAAGAAAGAAAGAAAGAAAGAAAGAAAGAAAGAAAATAAATGCCTCCATTAAGCCAGTGGTGGTGGCGCACACCTTTAATCCCGGCACTCAGGAGGCAGAGGCAGGCGGATCTCTATAAGTTTAAGGCCAGCCTGGCCTACAGAGTGAGTGCCCAGCCTGGTCTCCTGAGTGAGTTCCAGGATAGTCAGGGCTACACACAGAGAAACCCTGTCTTGAAAAACCAAAACACAAAAACCAAAAAGAAAATACCTCCATTAGATTGGCCTGTAGGCAAGTCTGTGTGGAATTTTCTAGATTTGAGGTTGATGTGGAAGGAGCCAGTCTACTGTAGGTGGTGCTACAGCTGGGGAGTGGGCCCTGGGATGTATAAGAAAGCAGAGTGAGCAAGCTGTGAGGAGCAAGCCAGTAAGCAGCACTCCTCTATGGACGCTGCATCAGCTCCTGCCTCTAGGTTCCTGACCTGCTTGAGTTCCTGCCCTAATTTACTACAGTGATAGATATTACCTGGAAGTGTAAGCTGAAATAAGCCCATGCTCTGCCCTGCCAGCTGCTTTTAGTCATGGTGTTCCATTACAGCAAAAGAAACCTGAGACACAGAATCTATATTAAGATGATGAAAAGGTTTTGGGTTCATATAGTGCTGATGACTATGATAACACTACAAATCTAAATGCCACAAAATGTGTCTTAGTCACTGTTCTATTGCAGTGAAGAGACACCATGATCAAGGCAGTTTACAAAAGAAAATATTTAACTGGAGGCATGCTTACTGTTCCTGAGGGGTAAAGTCCAAGACCATCACACTGCAGAGAAAGGCAGCAGGCAGGCAGGCATGGCAATGGAGCAGTAGCTGAGGGCTTACAACTAATCCACAAGCAGCAGACAGAGAAAGAGAGAGACTGGGCCTGGTGTGAGCTTTTGAAACCTCAACGCCCACCCCCGGTGACACACCTCCTCCAACAATACCACACCTCCTAATCCTAAACATCCACCAACTGGGAACCACACATTAATATATGAGACTATGGGGACCATTCTCATCCAAACTACCACAGGATGCAAACTTACAACACAGTTAAAATGATGAATATGTTCTTAAATATGTTATCCCAACGCAAAAACTAAGGTAAATCTGCCAAGAAACTTACCCATATAAACAAACAAACCAGATATGTTTCTATTGAGCTGATTTTTCTAATCCTTTTTGCAAGGCCAGTGGGCTTATTGCATACCTATTTTTATTTTGTTTGTTGGAATAGCTTTTTCTGAAAATATCTCTTGCTTTTCAGAAATAAAATTTTGCCAGATCTTGCAACCAAGTTAATAATATGCCCTGAGACCATTTAAAACTATATACTTAATCTGTTTCCCTACTATATATTCACTCTGTTAACTTGCCTTTCAAAAAACAATATAACCCTTAGAACCTAACTCTGCCTTGAACTTCACAAGCAATCAGTTTTTACAACATAAGCTAAACTCTGATCTTTAATATTAAACTATGCATTCTTCCATGCCTCAGAATAGTTGTGTGTGTGAGAGAGAGAGAAAGAGAGACAGAGACAGAGAGACAGAGACAGAGATGGGGGAGGAGGAGGAATCATTTATTGAAATCAGCCAACAGGTTAAAAGTAATTTTATAAAAAACAGTATCTACCATATGGAAGCAACATGTAGATATAGTTTAATAACATCTCTCTGTGGTTTTAAGTATTACTCTGGGTCATTTGAGGTCAGTAAAATAATTCATTTCCTTGTAAGATTCTGCTAAAATTTTCTGTAAAAAAGCATTCCTCATTTTTTTTCCCATTCCATGTTTTTTTGTGCTATTCAATAAATATTGAGAAAAGCCCTTTGTTAGGGACAGACTTCAGACACAGACAACAGACAGAAGACAAATGGGCAGATGGAAGACACAGGGAGAGAGGGGAGATTTCAAATGTGGGCTTGCTCTTGGTATACTCCAAGAGGAAGAACACTTTTTCATCCTTTATTGCTGTACTGATATATTTTTTTTCTGAATTTTTTTTTCCTTGAATGGTCCTGAAACTTCTATTCACTCCATCTCAATGTCCTTTCTCCCCATCTTTTCATTAGGCTTCAAACACAATTTTTTTTAAAAATTAAAGAAAAGGAAAAAAAAAAACCCTCAGCAGAGGAAAAAAGTAAATACATGCCAGTACCACCTTCAAATCTGCCTTTCTAACTGAAAAAGGAAGAGCCATCAAGAGAAGTAAGAATCTGGTCGTAGGAAGGAAAAGGATTCAGCAGATATGAGCCTGACCTTAACGTGGGCAATAACGAGCTGGGCGTGGTAGGACACAACTGTCATCCCAGCACTTGGCAAGAGAACTGAAAAAACAATAAATAAAAATGGTTCATCTCAAAATAATTACAAATGGCCACAGCCAAAGATATGAAAAACAATCTATGCATTAGAAACGGCAGAGAAACACCTTGTTACAAATATGTCCCACATACAGTAGAAAGCTAAGGGCCCATATGCTCCTTTGTGCAGTTTGTTACTATGTGCAGCAGCAACAGAAACATTAGCGCCAGAGCAGCTATCCCTGTCACTAAGCATCTGACAATGACAGTATCTAAAAAACAAAAGCACTGAGGCAGGAGACACAGGGCAATGGGTAAAGCACTTGCCACTCAGGGGGATGACCTGAGTTCAAATCCCCCGAGCCTACAAAAAGATAGGCTCTGTAGCTGAGAGTATAATCTCAGATCAGGGGCCCCTTGCTGTGGAATAATCCTTCTGTACACTGTAAAGATTTGTCACTAAAACTGGTTTAATAAAACGGTGATTTTATTAAAGTATAGGCAGGGCAGCCAAACTAAGGATGATGGGAAGGGGAAGGGCAGCCAGCCACGGAACAAGCAGGACGTGTAAAAAAATGAGGTAACAAAGCTGAAGAGATGGTTCAGTGGTTAAGAGTACTTCGCTCTTCTAGAGGACCCAGGTTCAATTCCCAGCACCCACATGGCAGCTCACCACTGTCTGTAACTCCTGTTCCAGGGAATCCAATGCCCTCCTACAGACATATGTGCAGGCAAAACACCAATGTACACAACATAAAAATAAATAAATTATTTTTAAAATGAGGTAACAAACCATGATCCACATGGCAAAGCATAGACAGAAATATGGGTCAAGTGTAAGATTTAGTTAATAACAAGCCTGAGCTATTGACTGAGCAATTATAAGTAACACATTAAGCCTCTGAGTAGTTATTTGGGACCGGGCAGTCAAGACAGGAAACATGCATTTACAGTCCTTAGCCTGGCATATGCAGTAGCAAAGCAAGAAACCTGCCTCAAAGAGGACTACAATGAGGACCAACATCAAGGTTTTCCTCTATTCTCCACACACGTGTATGTACGCATGCGCGCGGGGGGGGGGGGTGGTGGTGTTAAAACAGAGAAAAAAAACACTATTAAAATCACAAAGCTATCTCATTAAATAAAAATGTACAAAAGGAACTTTGGGGCCAGTGTGCGGTCAGCAGCTAAACACTCTTCCTACAAAAGCCCATAGGCCTGAGTTTGATCCCAGGAACACACTTAAAGATGGAAAGAGAGAAACAAAATTGTCCTCTCTCTGCCATATTCATGCCTGGCAGGTGTGCATATGTACACACACATACACACCTTTTTCTCAATTACTTTGTAACTTAAGAACTCCTTTTAAATAATACCAGATTTTAAACTAGAATATTACTTGATTACATAGTCCTTAATTCCATAGGCAATACTAATACTATAAATTATTAATTTGGGGCAAATTAACTTAAGGAATTAATGTGGTTTGATATTTGAAGAAAATGTCTGAGTATAATACTGTAATTCTTTTGGGGAGGGGAAAGTAAATCAAACATTTAATAAACTCTAATGTGTCTTATTTTTAACTGGTCACTCATTAAAGATTTAATTAAGATTAAGGGGGAAATGCCTCTTGGCATATATTATTGCTCAACTTTGAACATATGATTAGCTTACATAACAATTTACAAATCAGCTTTGCTCATTCACCATGAACAAACCATTTTCAAGATTAAACACATTTTCTATGCAAACAGGAAAGAACAAATTAACGATTTTCCTTAGCAATATGCTTTTTAGATGTACAAAAAGTTAAATTTGCAGGATACCTAAATTTTTACCCTAAACAATAAAAAGCAGGCGGCGGTGGTGGTGCACATCTTTAATCCCAGCACTCGGGAGGTAGAGGCAGGCGGGATCTCTGTGAGTTCGAGGCCAGCCTGGGCTACAGAGTGAGTTCCAGGACAGCCGGGGCTATGTTACACAGAGACACCGTGTCTGAAAAAAAAAAAACAAACTAACAGCAACAACAAAGAAAAAAAACACTAAGTCTTGCAGGTTAAATAATCATGGCCCTGGATGAAAGGTTTCCTGCTGTGGCAGGCACGTCCGAGTCCGCCTGGCCGGCAGAGGGCGCCGCGGCTCCCGGGCCGCACTGGCGCCAGCCCCGCCCCCGGCCCCCGCACTCACCGGCAGCGGCTGCACTCGGGCCTACGCTCGGCGTGCTCCACCGGCAGTCCCCACAGCCCGTCGGCGCCCGCGCTGTCCCCCTCGGCGCCTGCGGGAGCCGCCGCCAGCGGGGCGCTGCCGTCCGGCGTCGGCGACCTCAAGGCCCCAGGAGGCCGAGGCACAGACTCGCCGAGCATTGGCGCCTCTTCCTGCGACTCCATGTTGGATGTTAAGAGTCAGGCCGTCGCATTGGAGGAGCGCCGCCGCCGGGGGGCGCCACGCGCTGAAGGAAGCGGTCTGCGCCACGCACGCACGTACGTCACGTGAGGGGCGGGCCCCAGAGGTGCCGTGAAGTCCCGCCCCGTTGCAGAAAGAAAGGAGCCCATTGGTCAGGACGGGAGTGCTTCACCTATAGGCAGGAAGGAAGGCGTGAGCTATGTGGCTAGGCTGGTAAGAATAGGTTTCCTGGGACCGGGAAAGGAGTCACCTCCAGAAGCCACCCAGACACCGAGTCTTAGTGCATTTCTGTGTGTCTAAAAGATAACGTGAGGTTCTATGCAGCAGTGCTGGATTTCAGGACGAGTGCACGCTCAGCCTTAGGTCCCTCGCGCCCTTGATGGCTAAAAGCTGCAAAGGAGCCGTTGCAACCACTGGAAACTGATCCCAGGACTGCTCCAATGACGGTGTGAACTCTTGTTTCTTCTAGCCATCGGACATACCATTTCACATTTGACACCAAATGATTGTTAGGTGATGTATTTAACTCCCCAAGCCAAACAATGGCTACAGTACACGTTGTGTGGTTGAGGAAACACTGCAAACAAGCACTACCATAACGAAGTTCTCGCAACATCCAGTTAACAACAACAACAAAAAAAACCCTGGCAGCTCTGCTTTTAAAAGCCATAAACGGAGGTAGAAATGTTGCTTGCAGAAAATGAGTGATTGTATTTGTTAATGTTTACTAATGTTAATTCTAACAATATACATTTAAACAAAAAACTAGGTTCTCATCAGTCCTCTGAGTTGTTTTGCAGTAACAACTGCCTTGATGCTCTAAATAGACTGGACGTAACTAGGAACAGTAAAAACTAATAAATAAATTTCGCAGCTCTTATCATTTATTTTAGCATTCCATTTTCCATTTCCAGTCACCTAAAAACAAAATGGAGTGGTATACAGGGCTATATTTTAAAGTACTCTTAATTCTTTTCCCCCTGAAAACAGTATCCTTCTTTTATTTGGGGATAGCTTTAAAAGAAGGGGGAAGGGTGGGACAGTCCACTTGGTGAGTGGGTGTAAGATAAGAAACAAACTGGCACATACGTGTGCTTAAATTGGGAAGTGAATAAAACCCAGAATCTGTAGGAAAGAGGGTGAGTCAGAAAATAATGAAATCCTGGCTACAGGTGTAGATTGGAGGACGAGCGATTTTTTAATGGCCAAATTCAATTCTGTTGACTCTGTTTAAATGAAAGGACATTCCTGCGCTTTCATTTCAAGACAGGGAAAGCACTAGTAGGTGGGGTAAGGTTTTTCTGCACTGTCAAATCTGCTGAGAACAGCTGAGTGCTAACAACCATAAACCCATGCTTTCTCAGTAAACCCACACCATATCTCTTGCTCTGACCTTCAAAGGATGCAGAATCCAGCCATTCATCTGTGTCTCTACCTCTGTCCCATTCAATTTTCCATGTTTCTTTTGTAGATTATTTCCATTGCCACAAACGAGTCCTGCTTCGACTCTATTTTTGAAAGAAAACTCTCTACAAGTCCATTTGTGGTGATATTTTATTTGTACTGAAATGTGATTTTATTTGTATATTAATAAAGTTGCCTTGGGGTCAGAGCAAGCCATAGCAGAAGCCAGGCAGTGGTGGTGCACGCCTTTAATCCCAGCACTTGGGATGCAGAGCTAGGTGGATCTCTGTGTGTTAAAGGATACAGCCAACATGGAGACACATGCCTTTAATCTCAATACCAACCATAGAAGACCTGGAGGTCTATACAGACGGTCAGTGACGAGGAAGTCATGTGGTTGGGTTTACAGCCAATGAGAAGGCAGAACAAAGTCTATAAAAAGGAAATACACACAGAAGTAGCTCTTGCTGAGGGAAGGAAAGAAGCAGCAGTGAAGGGTAAGGTTTATAGCTCTTAACTATTGCTCTGACCTCTTGGCTTTTAACTCTGCAATTGGCTCTGTGTTTCTTATTTAACAAGACAGTTACATCTACATCCATTTTTCCCAGAGGTTGACTAGAATAAAAAATGGTTAATAAACAAATACATAAACCTCCCAAGGGACTGACATAGTGGTAACAGACAGGTGTCCTTTGTGTGAGCAAGACCTGGGATTCAATCAGCAACACTAAAACAAAACAGACTAATCAGCAAATAATTCTTTGGTGGGGGAGGGGGGAAAGAAGGACACAATCAAAAACAGGTGTCTATTGCCCTCAGGGAAGTGGGATATACACCCTTATGCCCATGTTTTCAAACTCTGACTTGGAGCCATCTGAGGAAACCCAAGTGTGCAGTCACCATCTTGGAGCACACAAAGATAACACAAGGCTAGCAGTAACCTGCCTAGAAAAGACTAGGACCAAAAGAAGGGAAGTGGTCGTTGGAGTAAGAATGGCCCCAGAGGCTCATCTGTATGAATTCTTAGTCATCAGAGAGTGGCACTATTGGAGAAGGATTAGGATTGACGGCCTTGTTGGAGTAGGCGTGGCCTTGCTGGAGGAAGTGTATCTCTGGGGGTGGGCTTTGAGTCCTGTGGATTAGGATCAGCACTCTTGAGACAGCCCCAGTGCCATGGATGCCAGCCATGCTTCCTGCCGTGGTGATAATGGACTAAACCTCTGAAACTGTAAGCCAGCTTTCCTCTTGAAGAGTCGCCTTAGTCTAGAGTCTCTTCACAGCAATAGAACAGTGACCAAGACAGGTAGTAAAATGTCTTTTAAAGAGAAACAACTTACTAGCAAGAGGATAATGCAGTTAGGTGTTTCTTTATGCAGATAACCAGATTCTTATATTTCTTCCCCTCAAGAGTTTCTATGATAGGGGTTGTTGAAGGAGCTTTAATATCATCATACCACTGATGTGAGAGGAAGAGGGGACCACATCAAGCAAGGGCCTCAGTAATGCCAAAAATTACATACCCTGCGGATCCAGGAGGTGGAACTGCCAACAGTGGATAAGCTTTGATTCGAACAAAAAGAAAGATGGGACATTTTTGACATTTTGTTTTCCATTGCTACTGCAACAAACTGCCACAAATGTAGTGGTTTAATAAAACACACGTGTATTCTCTTAAACATCTCTGTGTCAGAGCTTTGGCATGGCTTTCACGTCAAGCTGCATTCTTTCGGAGGATCCATGACAATGTGTTTCTGGCTGTGGGTTGTTGGCAGGATTCGGTTCCTTGGGGTTATTTTCTTACAGGGCTATCAGCTGTGCCCAGCTTCTAGAAGTTACTCATGTGCTTTGGCTCAGAGCCCCCTTTCCTCCATCTTCAAAGCCAGTAACTGTGGGTTGATTCTTGCTCATCATTCTACTTTTTACTGCCTTTTCAGGAACTTCCCTCTCTGAACAACCCTCAGTCTTTATTCAACACTTCTTCCACTCAGATAACCCAGGAATATTTTGCTGTATTGAAGTCAGTTAGCAACTTTGATTCCATTCAGCTATATAGTGTTATACACATAAACGTTATGACTGAAGGTAAATGTCATGGGAACCAAGATTCTGTTCACCTTATATATGCTCACCAAATTTAGTGGTTTCATAGTCACACAAACTGCATGTAAAAAATGAAATATAGAGGCTGAAGAGATGGCTCATGGTTGAGAGCACTGGCTGCTGTTCCAGAGGACCCAGGTTTAATTTCAAGCACCCATATGATAGCTCACAACTGTCTATAACTCCAGTTCCAGGGATCCAACACCTTCATATGGACTTACATGCAGGCTAAACACCAATGCATATAAGATAAAAGTAAACAAATCATTATTTTTTTAATTAAAAATGATAGTCACCTAATGTCAAGATATGCTTTTCTCGTAGCTTACAAGCACTGCACACAAGAACTGTGAAAACAGTATTTTGGGAAGAACATGGAACATGAATAAAGATACCAGATCTACTAATTCTCTTAGCATTACCAGTACTATACCAGAAAGACACTTCTTGTCTATTCCATCCTGATACCCTGATACCCATTCCTGTTGACTCCACATTCCTGATGCTCTTTCCATAAGAACTAGTTCTGATTTTTTCTATGTTAGTTAGTAATGAGTACAGTGATGCTTACATTTAATGCAACTTCCTTAAGTCCAACTGTCATGACTATGTTGACAAATTGTTCTTTAGTAACCTGGGAAATGATAGAAAGATGGTCCTCTCTTTCTTAAACCCCAAGTTCCTGGGCACTTAGTTGTTTCCTGTAGCCTGTGATTGTTCTTGTTTTCTGAGTCAGGCCTTCCTTCACAGCTTCATGCCTTTTACCCAACTTGTCACCAAGATCTAACAGTCCATGTCCTTCTGAGTTAGACCACTGCTGTCAAGATTCTCTTTCCCCTAAGTTTCTGATACTACTTCTGTGGCGGTAGATATTGTCAACAGATCTAAAGTCACCTAGGAGACAACTGTGTGGGCACCTGTGGCTGGATAGTATAGACTGGCTTAACTGAGGTGGAAAACCCTACCCAAAATATGAATGGCACCATGTCTTGATCCTGATCTGAATGAAAAGGAGAAAGAGAGCTGAGCACAACCATTCATCTCTCTATGTCCTGTGTCTGAAATGTGTCCAGTCGCCACCCTGCCAGATCATTTTCCTCAAACCAAGTTGTTTAGCACAACTTGACTCTAGAAAAAAAGCAGGTCGGCTCTCGCCAGCATATAGGGTCTATCTCTATTGTGTCACCTACTTTTATGACACAACCGAGGGTCATTTGGGAAAAGCAAGCTTCAGTTGAAAAAAATGCCTCCATAAGATGGGCCTATAGGCAAGTTTGTAGAGCATTTTCTTGATTGATGATTGATATGGGAGGACCCAGCCCCCTGTGGGTGGTACCATCCCTGGGGAGTTGATCCTGGGATGTATAAGAAAACAAGCTGAGCAAGCCAGGAGTAATAACCAGGTAAGCAATGTTAGTCCGTGATCTCTGCTTCAGTTCCTGCCCTGACTTCCTTCAGTGAAGTGTACGATGAAATAAACCCTCACCTCCCCAAGGTGCTTTTGGTAAGGGTGTTTTATCACAGTAATAGAAACCGAACTAAGACATTTCCTAAACTTCAAAATATTATATAAACTGGCAAGTGGGAGAGATCCATCACATCCAATAAATCCATAAATATCACCATGGAAACATAAGAAATATGAAAAATAACAAATTAACATGACCCCTCCAAAAGTTCTTAACTTTCCTGTAACTGATCAAAAGCTTTCAAAGTAGATGAAAGGCCAGATCAAGAATTGGGGAATTATTTTAATGATCAGCAACTTCAAAGAGAATACAAATAGCTAGATGAATTACTATGAAACAGTTATTCAAGCAAGACAGGTCTGTGACAAGGAACAAACAAATGATGGAAATTAAAGTTCAGTCCATCAATGGAAAAAAAATTAGTTGGGAGGTTAGAGAGCGGCTCAGTAGCCAAGAGCACAGGCCACACTGGACCTGCACCCAGATCTGTCTCAACCATTATCAGAGAAGCTTCATCATGCAGTAGATGGGGAGTTACACAGAAACTCACAAGAGGACAATGTTCAGAGAGTGAGAGACTTGGGAACACCCAATCCTAAATTGGATGTCTTCATCAAACCCCACCCCTCAGGGTATAGGGAGCTATGCAAAGGAAGCGGAAAGATTGTAAGAGCCAGAGGAGATGGAGGACTCCAAGGAAACAGCTTCTTCCAGACACAACAGGCCTAACACACATCTGAACTCGGAGACTGTGGCAGCATGCACAAACCTACACTCGTTCAAGCCAGGTTGGGTCCTAGCACTGAGAAGGGGGAGTAGATATGATCTAAGAAGCTATCTCCCGTTGACAATGGATTGCAAAGGAAAAATGTTTTCTCCAATAGGCAGAAATTGTTTACTTCTCTGAAATAAACTCACTGAAATTCTCACTGGCTATACAAACCACCCTTAGGGCAGGTCTCATGCCTGACTGTATGTAGTAGATGGCCAACATAAAATGAACCCACTAATGTTTTCATTGGTTGGTTGTCTTGTTTGTCTCATATTGCTTTGTTCGGGCTTTTTTTCTATCTCATTGGTCTTTTGCTTGTGTATTATGGTTTCTGGTTTTGTGTTTTTATGGGGTTTGTGTGTGTATGTGTGTGTGTTTTCTTGTGCTTTTTCTGCTGTCTTATTTATTCATTATTCTGGTTTGTTTGGGTTCACTTTTTATGTGCCTGTTTGTTTTCTAAAAGAAAGAGAAAGAAGATGTGGAGCTGAGTGGGCGGGGAAGTGGGGTGGACCTGGGAGGAGATGGAGGAAGGGAAAACATGACCAGAATATATTGTCAATTAAAAGCACTTGCTCCTCCTGCTGAGGAGTCAGGTTCTACCTTAACTCCCATTCCAGGAGATCTAATGCCCTCTTCTGGCTTATGTGGGAACCTGCATACAAGCCATGCACATGCTTAGACTCAGCACATACACACAAATAATAGTGCTGACCAACAGGAAGGGAAAGAGAAGATCAGGGATTCTCTGGTTTGAGCATTATGCTGGCCTTTTAAGGAAACAATGGGTGCTTTCATGAGGCTTATTTAAATTATATGGGAAAGAATGCATCTTTTCAGAAAGCCTTTTGTAAAACACGGAATAATAGAGGATTTCATTTTGTTTCTTTTCCAGAAATTCAGGGTGTGGGAGCCCAAAAAAGCTTCCTAGTGAGATCTGAGCTTGCTTTGCACAGCAAGGCTGCATTAGGGGATGGACTGACCATTTGTGTGGTTGGCAGGTGTTTGGGATGGCCTGCACTTGGCTATGCTGGGGGGGTGGGTCTTTGCTCCACTCATTGCCATTCTTTTAAAAGCCCTTTAGTAGAGACAGAAGGGGCTGGTGGATTTTGACCCAGGCCCTCCCAATGCTATCCTATGTTTCTAACTGTCTCTTTATATATTTCTATCTACTTATTTTTTCAATTCTTCCTGCTCAAGAATACCATGGGGGTGGGGGGAAATGTGGGGGCAGGCTCCCCAAGTCAGGGCATGGATAAAGTTCAAAACCATGGGTCCCTTCTAGAGAAGACTGCCTGTTGAACAACTCCAGAGGGCATTTTGTTCTCTTCCTAGATAGGAATGAGTGTGGCACTATTATAATTAAGATCAATCAAAAAAACAGAATAGATGGCTCTGGCAGATGATTTATTGCAGTACATAGAACTAAAACAGGGGTTGGGGATTTAGCTCAGCGGTAGAGCGCTTGCCTAGCAAGTGCAAGGCCCTGGATTTGGTCCTCAGCTCCGGTTTAAAAAAAAAAAATAAAAAAAAAAAAAGCAAAACCATACAAAACCAAGAACTAAAACAGGATGAAGAATGTAAAACCCACAAGCGAACCTTACAGCAACTTCAGAGAAGGTGCAGACCCATCATGGAGACAGGATTTCACTCCAGGCTAGTTCTGCCAACTCTTGGGAAGTTCCTATCTCCCAGTGATTTTGACTGAAACTGAAGATGATGGACAGTCCTGAAGCAGGGTAAGAAGTACCATGCTTGAAGAGCTCCACAGCCCCCAGCAGCTTCAGGGGAGGCAGCAGACTCTAGATGGGACCAAATTTGGCTCTGGTTTAGGCCCATGAGCACAGGGGAAATTCCATATCTTACGGCTATTTTAGAACAGAAACGGCATGAATATTTCATTAGATACAGAAAAAGTCTTTGACGAAGTCCTTTGTCCCTTCATGTTAAAAGTCCTAAAGAATCAAGGGACACATGGGAGTGACCTCAGAATAATAAAGGCAATATACAACAAGCCCACAGCCAACATCTTGCTAAGCAGAGAAAAACACAAAGCATTTCCATGAAACCTTGAAGCAAGATAAGGTTGTCCACTCTCTCCACTCCTGTTCAGTACAGTCCTTGAAGCCTCACCTTAAACAATGAGACAAGAGAAAGAGATAAAGAGGATACAAAAAAGAAAGGACCCAGACATAGTGGCTGACACCTTCAATCACAGCATTTGGACAGTCTCTGGATCTCAGAGATCCACAAGGTCATCCTTGACTACATAGTGAGCTCCAGATCATCCAGGATTCTGTAATGAGATGCTGTCTGAATTAAAAAAAATGAAGGGGAAAACATCCCTGTTTTTGATTTTCAGATGATATGATTCTCTACTAGAATGGTCCACTAGAATGGAACTCATTCAGCAAAGCAATAGGATTAAAAAGTTAACCCACAAAAGTCTCAACAACCTTCCTGTATCCCAATAACAAACTGATGGGGGGGGGCAGGAGAGAAACAATTCCATTCTCAATAGCCTCAAAAATCAGACTGAGTCTAACCAAGGAAGGGAAAAATATGTACAGTGGAAATTATTTTTGGACACAGAAGAAACTGAGGAAACGCCAGAAGATAGAAAGACTTCCCATGATCAGAGGTTCATTAAACCAATGTGAAAATGGTCATGTTACCAAAAGCAATCCACAGATTCAACACACTCCTCATTAAAATTTCAGTGCAATTTGTGAAGGAAATTGAAAACCTAATCTTAAAACATATGGAGACACAAAAGACCCAGAATAACCAAAGGAATACTGAACAATAAACACTGCAGGAGGTATCACCATCCCAGATTTCAAGTAACACTACATAGCTAATGGAAACAGCACGGTACTGTCCTAAAAACAGACAAAGTAGTCAACAGAATAGAATTGAGGATCCAGAAAAAAGCCCACCATCCTACAGCCACCTGATTTTCGATGTATCATGCCCTTTCATTCTAACGTTTCTCTGCTTATTTTTGTCCAGATGACCTGTCTATTGGAGAGAATGGGGTACTGATGATATTATTACTGTTTGATATTAATCTGTGCCTTTAGTTCCAGCAGAAGTGAACTTTTTATGAAATTGGATGCATCAAAGTTTATTGCACATATATGAAGGATGGGACTGTCTGCTTCATTAATTATTCCCTTGAATCAAATGAAGTATCGTCTTTGTCTCTTTAGACACGTGAAGTTTAGTTTTGTCAGCTATTACAAGAGTGACAGCTGCTTGCCTCCTGGACCCTGTTTGATGGGAGTGTTTTCCTTCGTCCTTCCACTCTAAGGCAGTGCCTAGTTTTAAAGCTTAAATGTGTTTCTTGTAGACAGCAGATAGGTGCATTTTTTGTTTGGTTTGGTTTGTTTGGTTGGTTGATTGGTTGGTCAGTTGGTTTTTTTGTTTTGTTTTAAGACAGTCTATATAGCCCTAAGTACCTAAAACTCACTAGGTAGACCAGGCTGGCCTCAAACTCACAGAGATCCACCTGCCTCTGCCTTCTGAGTTCTAGGATTGAGGGTATGCATCACCATGTCCATCTTGGGTTTTGTTTCTTGATCCATTCATCTATCCTGTGTCTTTTGCTTGGAGAATTGAGGCCATTAATACAGTAGTTATTTGAAAGCTGTGTGCTGATTGGAGTGATTGTGTTGTTGATTTTTGGTGCTGTAGTTTATGTTCTCAGAGGTAGTTTATGTTTCAGCAATTAAAGCTTTGTTAGTTTTATTTCTACAATCTCTTGGCTATGCCCATTCCCGTTTTCAGCCTGAAATATTGCTTCCTCTATTTTCCTTAGGTTTTTTTTTCCTGTTGAATATAAATTTTAAGCTGTTTATTTCATGGAAAAGTTTTTCTTTCTCCTTCAACTATAGCACATGGTTTTCCTGGATACATTCATCTGGGTTGGCTGTTCTGATCTTTGAGGACCTGGAATGTATAGCTCTAGGCTCTTATAGCTTTCTATTTCCATTGAGCAATTAGCTGTTACTCTGATGGGGTTTCCTTTTACATATATGTTGCTTGAATTGCTAGATGGTCTTTTAATAAAAAAAAAAAAATCCCATTGCCAGTTATTGGGGTAAATGCTGAAAGATCAGAGAGACAAAGGAACAGGCCACTTCTTATCTCTAAAACTCCTCAGCCTGAAAAAGCCTCAGCCAATATTAGGCCTCTAGCCAAATGAGCTTCCTCAGCCAAAAAGGCCTTTAGTTCCTGTCTCCTCACACCTTATAGACCTTCTCTGCCCAGCCATCACTTCCTGGGATTAAAGACGTGTGTGCTTCCCAGTACTGGGATTAAAGGTGTATGCCACCACTGCCTGTCTCTGTTTTCTTTCCCAGACTGAGTCAATCTCATGAAGTCCAGGATGGCCTTGAACTCAGAGATGGATCTCTATCTCCCAAGTACTAGAATTAAAGATGTGTGTCACCACTGCCTGGCCTCTAGGTTTAATCTAGTAGCTTGTTCTGTTCTCTGATCTTCAGGCAAATTTTATTAGGGAACGAAATATATTACCACATGTATAACTTGTGTTTTTTCTCTTGGAGCTTTCAAAACACTTTAATTTTTACACATACTTAGTGTTTTAACTATGACGAGCTGGAGGGGGGGGGGGGCAGGCAGTTATTTCCTGGTCTTATCTAGTTGGTGTTCTGTGAGCTTCTTGTATCTGTATGGCTGTGTCTTTCCTTAGTTTGGGGAAGTTTTCTTCTATAACCTTGTTTATGATCTGGTCTCTGCCATCGACCTGGGAGTCTTCTCCCTCATCTGTGCCTAGAATTCAAAGGTTTGGGCTTTTAATGGTGTCCAGCATTTCTTGACTGTTCCTTGTGTTTTGGTTTTATACTTTTCATATTCTCTGCTTCTTTCATCCAGATCCTCTGAGTCTCAAGAGTCTATCTTCTGCTTGATCCATTCTCCTTGTAAAGCTGTTCCCTGAGTTTTCTAGTTGACTTATTGGATTTTTCAATTCTATTTTCACTTCAGCATGAGTTCCCTTCAACATTTCTTTCTTTTGAATCCTATTTTCAAATTCTGGATTGTCCTTATCCTTTCTGTCAGCCTTTTTGTCTGTTTTCTGGAGCATCACTCAATTTATTTTTTTTTTATACCCATTATCTTTGAGTTCATTGAGCTGTTTGTGTCTTCTATAAACTCCCTGAATTCTTTGATGAAGTTTATGATGTTTTTAAAAAGTTTATGTCTGGGGTTTATCTAGGTAATTCTTAATGGCAAATATTTTTATAGAACTTTTGGATCTGGGGAGGCCGGGAGCTGGGGGTGGTGAATACTGCCTTGATCTCTCATACTGTTTTTTATTTTTGCAATGACATCTGGTCATGTGGACTTCTTTTGTTAGTTCTGTGTGGTGATATTTTATTTGTGCATCCTAATAAAGCTTATTTGAGGATCAGAAGAAAAAGTCAGCCACTATACTAAACATAGAGGTCAGGCAGTGATAGCACATGCCCTAATCCTAGCATTCGGGAGGCAGCAATTCATCTGAATCTCTGTGAGTTCAAAGCCATGCTGGGAACAGAGTCAGGCATGGTGGCACATGCCTTTAATTCCAACACTAGTTAACCATTAAGGTCTGGAGGTCTGTACAGAGAGACAGAAAGTGATAGAGCTGGGCAGAAAGAGGAAGTGATATAGCTGGGCAGAGAGAGGAAGTAAGAGCGCAGGGACAGAAAGGTATATAGGTGTGGGAATACAGGAAGTAGCTCTCTCTGGAGGCTGAGGTGTCAGTGAGGTGAGGTTGGCTATGGCTTGTCCTAATCCTCCAATCTCTCAGTTTTCACCCAAATATCTGGCTCCAGGTTTTTTATTAATAAGACCGTTTAGCAATTCATCTTATAGTTCTGTGTCGATATGGACAGTGAAGGTTGGGAAAGAACACAGGATGTATGTGCTGAGTTGGGCCTAAAGGTTGGATATAGCTAAGATAGAATGAAATCAGATGGACACAGGAGGCTGGGCTAATGTGAAGGATGTACATCCTTGTCCAATACTGGAGTTTAGCAGTGGGGCTGGGTGTGAGGGGGTATGAATGGAGGAGATGATGAGTCAGGCTCACCTGATTAGACCCTAGCTCAAGATGTGCAGGATCTGACTGGGCAGAGAAGTTGTGTACAGTATAACAGAGGCCTGTAGAGGGGCAGAAAAGGCATATCCTGGCTGGAGTATGAAGGTAGAGCTTGCAAAAACAGGGGTGGCCAGGCTAGGCTGGGGTGCTAGATGTGAGCCTTAGGCTACACCTGCAGGGTTGAGGAAGGCATATGGCAGGAAAGATCAGGTGAATTTATAGGCCTCAACCCTGGTAAAAAGTGTGCAGTGTCTGGCTGGGCACAGAGCTTGGAACATGGCTGGAAGGAGCCAGGAGGTTGGGATCTGTACCCTAGAGAAGAGAGAAGCCCTACTCTTCTCATATGCTTTGTCCAAAGCAAGAAGCATTGTTAGGTCAAGTACCATCATCATGCTATGCTTCCCATGGTAACCCAACTGTTAGCAAGGAGCCACAGAATGGCGCTGTAATTTAGCCTGAGACTTAAATATGAGTCTATAAACTATCCTCAGGGAATTCTAAAACCTCAGGGCATCTCTAAGATAATCGTCTACTGCCAAATAGCTAAGAAAACTGAGGTCTAGACATTTGAGGTTACCAATGAAATGTCTGACAGCAGGCAGTGGTAGCCAAGTCCCCTCTTTTTTTCCTGTATCTACACAAAAGTACCATATAAATAATAAAGAGATAGCTCCCAGATCCCTGCTAAAGGCAGGAAAGTGCCACAAGTTCAAGGCCAAATTGGGCTACCATAAAAGAAAAATTAAATTTAAAAATAAAATAAATGAGTAAATAAATGTGAGTTTGTGGTGGTGCTCTCTGAGGGACAATTGTACTTAACATTTTTGTTGTAAGTTTGGGAGAATTAAAAGCAAACATCTTTTATTTAGAAAACTGAGGAGACCTGAGTAAAGTCTGTAGATTAGGTAATATTATTACATCAGTGTTAATGTTCCTATTCTTAGAATTGTGATTGTTAGGGAATTTGGAGACTAAATTCTGAAGTAATAAAACATTGTACCTGCAACTTACTGTTAAATGTTTTTTTAAACATGTGGGGTAGGTATGATTATATATCTATGCATGCGTGGAAGGAAGGAAGGGAGGGAGAAAGGGAGGGAGGGAGGGAGGGAGGGAGGGAGGAAGGATAAAAGAAAGTGATGTCAGGATGTGACATATGATAAAGTGATGAGACGTTTAAAAAAAGCTCACAGATTCAAGATGAGCTTCACAAGTGAAGTCAAAAGACTGACTTATGGTTAAGTATACAGACTAAAGAAGAAAAATAATCTTTTGTTGTTGTTGTTCTTGGAATAACTTGAGTGATGGTGTCCTCTGTTGATATAGAGACATGATAATTAGTTGAGGAAGAGATCAAGTTATCAACTTCAGCTCATAGAAAGATTCTGAAAGAAGAAAGGAAAAACAGAGAAAGGAAATAATTTAAGTGTAAGAGTTATCCACTAATAAGCCTGAGCTAATGGCCAAGCGGCTATAAATAATATTAAGCCTCTGAGTGATTATTTTAAAAATGACTATGGGACCTCCTGGCAGAAGGGAACTGAGAAAACTTCTGGCTACAGAA